>NW_024429193.1:29475975-29915975 GCF_017639785.1 Mesocricetus auratus | reverse complement strand
CAAGCGTCAGTATGTTTATTTGGGACTAAACATCTGTGGGACCAGGCAGAAAGGAATTTTCCTTCTATAGGAATGCACTTTGAAATTAATGATAATGTAATCAGAGTGAGCTCAGAGCATTAAGCAGGGAAGAGGCCTCAGTTACAGTCAGGTCCCTCTTGTATGGGTGAGAATGATGCAGAATCCCACAAGCCCATGAGCTTTAATAATAATGCCAAGTCATCCTTCCTCAAGCAATCTGGGTTGCTTTAATTTCTCCTGCCAGGTCTTTCCATGTCACAGTAAAGCACTGGCAAGGCTAATAAACTCAATGGCATTGGCCAATATCTATGTTAGGAGCCCCATCTGGTTGTAGAAATCTTTGTATTCTTTGGAAATAGCCAAGAACCAGGGGTCCAATTTATTGGGGTAGGTGGTACAAGTACCTCTTCAGCTGCATGGTCTCTTTGAGATTCAACTGATTAATTTTGCAGTTTCTTTGTTTTGCCAGAGCCTCATAACAGCAACATGTGCCCTCTTGGCCACACAGCTTAATTACTATCATGACCTCCTCCCAAGGCTCAGAGTAGAGTTTCTCCTTAGCTCAGAGCTTGTGTGGAATGTGCAGGCTAGGGCACAGCACTTCTGGGGTGTGAGTCACCAGGATCAAATTTTGTGTCCCTCCTCCCTGGTTTCATTTGAGCTGACTGTGGGGTGGACAGACTCTCAGTTGGCTTTGCAGTGTTTTAATGAGGAGCAAACATTGTTTCGGAGTGGTGCAGCTGAGGAACATGGCACTGGAGGAAGATGTTGTTTTTGGCAAGAAGAATGGTATGATGCGGCAGAGCAGCTGGTAAGAGAGCACTTACTGTGAAAAAAAGTGTCTACTAACTAGAAACCTCCCCCTGCTTGATGAAGCTTCAGTGAAACATTGTGCACATTTTTGAATCTGGAATTGTTACTTCTTAGAATCCTACAAGTGAGGAAAAACAGCTGTAACTTTGCAAATGAAATTTGTGTGCATAGAATGTATTAGAGAAATTCAGAGGAGAGTTTTTTTCCCATCTAGAGGAATTAAGCTTGAGATAGTATCTAAAATTATGCTTGAATAATGAGGCAAATTTGGAATCTTAGACATAGGATGAGTAATCTCAGTTGGAAAGCTCAGAACCAACCAAGGCAACAATAACATAGAAAGAGGCCTGTTCTGATTTTAAACTGGTGTTTCAATGGGGACAGTAGGAGGTCAGGAGGCAGGTGTTATCGGCGTCTTGAGGACCCACAATGCTCCTTGAGAAAATAGGCTGTTCTTTAGATCAAGAGAAGTATAGTGTTTTGATTTTCCTGTTTGTGTCCACTTAAATGTGGGTGTGTTTGCACATGTATACATCCATATCTAGAGGGAGCATACAAATGTGGGTGGAGTTACGGTGCATGATGTTGTTAGGATAATAAATTCTCTCAAGTTAGAGGTTCAGATTTCAGGGAAATGATTAAACTCCTGAAAATATTTAAAGTATTTAAGGAAGATGTTTTAAAGAACTTCCAAATCACTCAGTTATTCAGATACTGAAGCTATGTCGCTGAAAGATCACATGTCTCCTCATCAGTCAATGTCTGAGCTAGCCTTGACATACAGCTTTGCATCTGCCTACAGAATTGTAGTATTTCTCAATTTCTCTGTGTAGGCTAGCATCTTCTCGCCTATCAAGGAAAGGGGTATTTTACAACCTCCTCTTGAACTGAAGGAAATGTTAATTTATATATAAAATACTCAGATTGTTAAATCTGTGTCACAAAGTTACTAGTGATCCCTAGCAATGTGGAATCCCAGTCCTGTGTTTATTAGAACAACGAGTGGGTTATACAGCACTATAGTTCCCACCAGAGAGCATGCTCTTTGGGAACTCACACATTCCATTTAATTGCATTTTCTGTAACTGTTCACTTGACTAAAGTGCATTTGACTCCTTGTACAGTGTGAAAATTTAATAAACTATCATTTGGAAAAAATTTACTGAACATCACTTAAGCTTTTTTTTTTAATGTCATGGGTAAATACCTCCTGAGAATTCTTAAAAGTATCTTGTCTTTCATTCTAGTGTTAGACTACTGTGATTTGTAAAAAGGAATTATAAATTATTTGTGCAAAAAAAGCCTATGGGGCCATTCAACCACAGAGGAACATACTGATCTGAGTGGCCCACACTGCCGGCTGAGGCCATGGTGATGTTCAGGTCCCTGCTGTGGCTGAGGGCCATGTCTGGGTCTGAGTTCCTACTTATGTTGGGCTCTGTGCTCATGTCGATGGCTCTATCGATACATGTAATGTAATTTGTGTTGTAGCTTGAAGCCACGTTGATGTCCCTGGGCTATGCTGCTGCTAGGGGCCATATAGTTTTGAGTGGCCTGAGCTGCCAGCTGGGGCCATGTTGATATATATCAGTGATCTGGGCTATCTCTAAGGGCCTTGTCTGCATCCATAGTCCTACTGTATCTGGTGGCCATAGTCATGATGCGTGCTGTCACCAGAAACCATGTGAAGGGCCATGATCCATGCCCCCACTGACTGTAAAGAGTTAGGAAGTTGATCTTCCAGCCATGATGAGTGCAAATACACAGCTGAGAGTAGGGACAGGGAAGACTTCTGTGTCAACACCAGCTCCAATCCCAAGTCATTGACAGAGCTCTTAAAAAGTGTGATAAGGATGGTGGAGTCTAGCTCTTCACAGTTAATGGCTTCTGGTGGGGGGCAAAGGGGGAGGGGCTCAGTTCAATTTAGAGGTCAGGCCACTGAGAATTTGACCATGCTCCACTGAGAGTGTGGATGGCACATGGTAGACTTGTCATTTTTAAATTTTGCTTTTATTTGGGGGAGGTTTACAGGGACAGATGTGGAAGGACTGGGGGTTGTGTGTGGTCAGGGTACATGATGTAAAGATATTGTATTGAAACAATTAAAATTAAAATTAAAGTAAAAGGCAGTTGAAAGGATGCAGCGAAGAAAAAAGAGAGAGAGAAAAAAAGCTCATGGGTGCTATAGTGTGGCTAAATGCTAATAGAAAACCTCCAAAGATATGCAGTGTGAAGTATGATATGAATTTACCACATTTCCGTTTCTAGATCAGTCTTAAGACTGGTCATTGAGTGGATGTTATATTCAGTGTCAACAGTACCAGAATTTTTTTTTTAGACTTTTAAATTTTATTTAAAATTCTATCTTTTGGCATTTTCGCTTAGAAATCTTTTTTGGTTTCATACAAACTTTTATTTCTTTATAAAATATTTATAAAGCATCCAAAATTGTCAGAGGAGAAAGTGACCTTAATATAAACATTTAAGGATAACCTCTAACTATAAATTCCTTCAGATTAGAGCCCTCTACTGCTTACAAAACATGGGACTTCAGAAGTATCTGGGGACACTGTATTTTACTATGTGAGTGAGGCATGATAGAGATGGACTGGCATTCTCAGAGGAGACCACAGAGATGTTGCTAGATATCCCACAAATGCACAGGACATGTCCAGCAAGAAACATTTCATTTACACCGCCTATGTTGCTGCAGTTAAGAAACCATATACAGCAAAAGTAGAAAGAGCCATCTACACTATGACTGCAGTAGATTTGTTTGTATTCCTGAAATTGAGTGGTGGTTTAGACACTTAGTTACTGTGATTAAATACTCTGAAGAAAGCAACTTAAGGGAGAAAGGGTTTCTTGTAGCTAACGGTTCGAGGGTATGTGCGACAATGCCGGGAATTCAAATCAGCAAGAGTGGTTTGAAGTGGCTGGTCACATTGCATCCAAAATCAGGAATGAGAGAGTGATGAATACTTGTGCTAGTTCACTCTGCCCTTTATACAGTCCAGGAACCCCACCCAGGGAATTGTCCTGTCTGCAGATTAGATTGCCTTCTCATGTCAATTAACCTAATCAAGATAATCATTCACAGACCTTCCTAAAGGCTCACTTTAATCTAGATAATCTCTTACAGATGTGCCCATAGGCTTAGCTTGTAGGTGATCCTAACTTCTGTCAAATTGGCAATTAACACTAATATCACAGTGGGAAGATATTTACATGCCCTCCTGTACTGGCCCAGTCAATCAAGAGTACAAAACTATCTCAACAAGGTGCTAGAAAAAGTCCACTGAACATTGTAGTTACCTGGAAGCCAAAGAGGAGAGGACCTGCTTCTGGTGTGGTGAGAGAAGGAACTGCAGGCAGAGTTCATCACACAGCAAATGTCCTCGTACAGAAAGTAAACGTTCCATATATACCTAACATCTTTAGTGTTCCCGAATAATAATCTGAAGTGAAGAGAAATAAAGAAAATCTGCAGTAAATGTCAGATAACGCAAACAAGCTTCATGGATAAAACTAATAATAACGTTAATGTTGATGGCAAATCAAAAATAAATTTGCAAGAGAAAAGTGCATAGATATTATGAGGAGGAGTCTGACTGTTCCTCAGAATAATGAAAATACTGATTAATTTTATGACATGATGTGCTAAATCAGAATGCTCATTTATTATAAAACTACAGAAGTGAAATATTGGAGGAAAAGGCTTCCAAGAAATAGGTATAGCCATAGTAATGAGGATAAAACAATACTTTTACCTTAAGTAACCCACGTCCATTGATTAAAAAGAGCAAAATATACTATAAATGGTCAGTTTACTGGGAAAATAGAAAGGTTTCCTGTCTTCTTTGCAGTGAATAACACAGCCTAAAAACACTAATGAAGACACTTCCCTAAAGTATATAAAAGCAACATATGTGGTGGAGGATTATAAAATGATGTGAAGACTAGAGGAGATGAAAATGAGAAATTCCTCACTGAAACTATAGATGTTTTATATCAAAACAAGTTGTTTCTAAACAGATAATGAAAAATTCAATTACTGCAAAGTGTATGTTATTTCCAAGCAGATATTGTACTGAATCTTGAGCACATACAGGCCTGATGAACAAAATTCTACAGTCATGTTCTCTAATTATAGAAAATCTGACCCAAAGGTGAGAAACAGAGCCAAAGAAAAGCACCAACAAAACCAGAAACCAATCATAATAAGACATTTAGAAACATACATTTATTTATTTGCACTCTGGTGGGATTTTGTTGTTGTTGTTTTTTAGATACGGGGCTTTGCTATGTAGTACTGGTTTACCTGGTACAAAGAACATGGAAAATTAAACTGGAAACAAAAACAGAGAGAAAGATTGCAATAAATATGAGACTAAATTTGAAAATTCATGAATATAGTATAACAGCAGTTCAAAACTTGAGTTTGGAGCACATAAGGAAAACTGCAGACTCTGTTCACCCTAGAAAGAAAACTAACCTGGGCTGGAGAGATGGCTCAGCCGTTAAAGGCTAGGCTCACAACCAAAAATATAAGAAAGAAAACTAACCTGACACTTAAAACAAAGCAAAACAGACAAACATCAGGTTCTCAACTAAGAAGTGAACATCACATAAAAACAAGAAGAAACTGTCACCAAGGCAGTGCTACTCTTAGTATTTTAAGGAACTTCCAAAATTCCCTTAAAATTACATATTGTAACATAAAATTACACATTGTAATTAAATTACATATTGTAACATTGAACAAGACAGGAAAAGCCTCTTGTATCAATTATTTAGTATAATCCACTTTAGATTAAGAGATATATTGGGTAAAAACTCACACAAGAGAAATAACTTTATAAACACTCTCTGTAAAAGAAAAGGTTTCACAAGCAGAAAGGTTAACAAGAAAGATTGGATTCATTACTCTGCCCTTTGTGATGCAGCCCAGACTTTCTTCAAGTTTCCAGTTTCTCCTGCCTCAGCCTTTAGAGCGGTGGCATTCCAGGAGAGTGCCACCATGTACTGTTGAATCTGTTCCTTTGAACAGGATTGAAAGACATATATGAATTCTGTTAGTTCTTTTATGTCACTCTTCCCAGGAACACGAGAACAAAGGTTCTTTCATCCCAGTAAAGGCTAATGAGAGACCAGAGGTTCCAGTTTTTCTGTGTCTAGCCGCTCAGTGAATGAGTTTATTTCTCTTATTTGCTGGTTTATGTAAAACTCAAAGTCAACTGTCACCCAGAAAGTCAGCATGGAAGATGATAGATACAAACTGTATCCTTGGGCAGTCAAGATAGGACTCAGCCAATACATGCACTTGCTGACAAACCTGATAAGACAAGTTCAATTCCTGAAACAAACATGGTGAAGGAAAGGACTGACTCCTCATGTGCTGAGCGACCCATGTGCATATGTACACACATACATGAAATAAATATAAATCCTTTAAAGGTGTGAATTTCTCTCCCTGATCAGTTTGCCGGCAATTCTACCAAGGAGAACCTTTACATTTAGCAATTGTTTACTGTTTTTATAACCTTGGCAAAGGGCCTTGTGAGTCTTATAACTGTGAATGTCCTGAGTGTTAGAACGTTCAGGTGAGTCCAGAGTCTTACAAGCTTAGCTTCTTGAATTGTTGTGTGCCTCCCTCCAAGAAGGAATGTTTCAAGTTGTGTGAAATAGTTGCAGAACAGTCCTATTTGGAGTTTTTACTTGCAATATCCTGATAAATTAAAGAAGGCATAAGAAAGACTAAAAACTCAATAGGTTAAAAACAAAATGCATCAAAAAACTCGAAGGTTATCTAAAACTAAGCTATTTATATATAACACAATATGCAAGTTTAACAATATTTTAAAAAGTTAGAAAAAATGTAAAATTGTGTAGAGAGTGTTGCAAAGTAATGCAGTGAAAACATAGTAACACCTTGTCATATTTTTGGAGGAAATCTTCTGTAAGTAATTAAATGATGCATCTAAATAAATAAGGAGAGATCCATGCTTCTGAAATGCAAGTGTCAATCTCCTGTGTTGTTCTTGTTGCTGCGAAGTATGATTACAGTTATAACTTGGACCTTCCATATTGGTCATCTACATTTGCTTTGCTTCTGTGTTTAAAAATTATACTTAAAAAATCCATGACCTCTTCTAGCTAGTTACTTTGAGGTTATTCGTAGACTGTTGGAAAAGGCTCTTGACAGTGAGCAGGCAGGCTTTGTGGATCACTTTCAGCTAACTTAGTTGTATACAATCTACTTCCTAAATATTCACAATGATTTCACATGCTTACCTAGGCTGTATGCTGAAATTGCCAAAAACAAAAAACAAAACAAAAAAAACTCCTACAAAAAATAGTTTCAGTCACTTGTTCATTAACCCCTTATTCTATGTTACTAATATTTGGTGGTTACTGCTGCTATGTTTTCTAGGTTAGAGGAAACAAAGGAATGAATCCACACCTACCACCCAACCCTTTTAGCTGATGCTACAGCTGTGAAGACAGAGAATTAAATCAATCATGATGACAGAGTGATGCCTGAAAGGGCAAGGCTACCCAGGCCTAGTCCAAGGACAAAAGGGGACTTACTGAACTGGCATAGTCTGTGCTTATGATGGGTTGTAAAGTCTGAACAGACCAATGAATTTTTGACAAGTTGCAAAAAAAAATCAAAACAAGCCCTTGTAAAAATGATGATTAGACCAAATCACATACTCAGAACATCTATTCAACTATACCTTTGTGCTTCTTTCCTTAACTGTGGTGGCTTGAAAGAAAATGGCCCCCAAAGTGAGTGGCACTATTAGGAAGCATGGCTTTGTTGGAGTAGGTGTGGTCTTGTTGGAGGAAGTATGTCACTGAGAGGCAGGCTTTGAGGATTCATATATGTTCAAGCCACACCCACTGAGACACACCATTTCCTGTTGCCTGCCAGTCAAGATGTAAAACTCTTAGTTACTTCTTTTGCACCATGTCATGTCTGCCTTCAAGTTGCCATGTCCCATCATGATGATATTGGACTTCTGAAAATGTAAGCAAATCCCAATTCAATGTTTTTCCTTTATAAGAGTGCTATGATCATGATGTCTCTTCACAGCAATAGAAACTAACTAAGACATTATCTTTCTCTTTTGTTAGCTTCTAGTTGCCAGGCAAACACAGTTGAGGGGTGGACAGGATTCAGCAATCCTAGGCTTCCATTGTAGTTGCTTATCAACATCACAAATATGACAGTAGGAATTCTTTCTCTGTCCTGCCAGCCAGTTCCCAAATAATGACACAGAGATTTTTTTATTAATTATGAAAGCTAAGTCTTAGCTTAGGCTTGTCTCTAACTAGATCTTATACCTTAAATGAGCCTGTTTGTATTAATATACATGCTTTCACACGACTTGTGGCTTTTACCTGTCCTCCTGCATGTCCTGCATCCTCTGTACCTGGCTGGTGATCCCACCTTTCTTCTTCCTAGAGCTCTCTCTGTCCAGAAGTCCCATGGATATAACCTGCCTAGCTATTGGCCATTTAACTTTTTATGAAACCAGTAACAGTGACATATCTTTACACAGTGTAATCAAGTATCTTGTAACATGTGACTGTTTTCTTCCAGACCATGTAACAGATGCTCACAGCTGCAATTCAAGAAGGCCCATTTCTTGCCCAGACATTTCTGTGGAGGACATGTTTGTTCTTAACATACAGTTCAGTTGACACACCTGGATACAAATAGGGAGTTAGTATTTACTGTAACAAAACTGAGCTCTGTTTATATAGACAGCACAGAAATCAAGTATGACTGATATATACTATGTAGGTAGATTGGAAAGATTTCTTGGGAAAGAAATAAGCACATAGAGAAACATGAAATTGTATAATATTGGAGAGAATTATGAATTTAAAGTATTTTGGCAAAGACTACAAAGTGCCAAGAGATATTTGGATGATCTTAGGGAGAAGGCACTGGGAAACTTGCCTATCTGGAACATTCCTTCCATTCTTAGGACTGGACAGAAGGTCTACTGAGAAATGCTTTCTCTTGGGACATGACAGGAAAAGTGAAAGTGCCTTGTATTTGGTGACTCCTCAAGAGCTCCCCACTAGGTACTTCTTTTTCTCATTGTAAATTTGTAATTTAAATATGAGACTAGATTATATCCCTTCCTTGAAGCTGGATACAAAAAGAGATAATGAAGAAAAATATTTTAGTTATTCAAACATAGTCTATAAATGCATTAATTTTTTTCTCTGTAGCACATTTGGAAAAATTGTGTTACTGCCTTAATCTGCATTAATTCCTTCATTATCTTCCATCTCCTTCAGTATTTTTATGTTGAGTCCGTGCTTTCTGGTGTACTCCTATCTCTGTATTTTTGTCTGAGATCTTGAGCTCTCAGGATATACAGAAAACTTGCTTCATAATTTTTTTGCGTGTATTATTATGCAAGAGCTATTTTTCAGCCATAACTTTTCGCAATAAGTTTTTTCAGTAAACTTTATCCTTCAAATATTGCATCCAATTTGATAGAAGTAACTATGATTATTATATTATGATGATGATTATGTCCATCTTTCTCCTTTTACTTTACATAGTTTACTATTCATTTTACCCATAGTGTAAGAAGGTTACTATCACAATATGGGACGGAAGAAAAGGATGATTATCAAAAATGTTAATAAGTTAGACAAAGAAAAATACTAATAATAGAGTCTCATCTACAAATATTCAGCCACAGACAGTAGAAGGTAAAGCGACAGAAAGTGTCATATACAAAGGAAAGCCCAATATGATCCATACATTTGGCAACTGGTATTGTGAAAGGCTGAAAACTCTTAAATTCTAGTTACAGTGATGCACAAATGTATAACTAAAGTGCAAATTATCTGCAATTCATGAATTTTCTCACATTTGGAATAGTCAAGGTTTTTTCAATAAAAAACATCAAAATCATCCTTGAAAATCCAAGTGCCCAAGGTTCAAATACATGCTCAACAGAGAATATGATGATAATACCTTTTTAAGTCCCAGTCCATTCCCTTTGTTAGTAATTTGCCTGATATTTAAGGTTTATGTTATATAAAAATCAGAGCTATCAAACCTCATCATTTTTGGAAATGCTATTTACCCTCATTTGATTGTCATACATGATCTAAATGAAATACTACTATCACACTGCATCCTACCCTCAAGTAAGTGAAGGGTGGAATGGCTGCTTCGGAGATCAAGGAGGGTATCATGAAGAAGAATGGGAGCAAGTTAGTCAATGGCTAAAAGTTATACCAAGGATGAATACATGCTATATTTCACAATTAGGGGCTATAATTAACAATAATGCATCATATATTTCAAAATAAGCAGAAGAAAGTATTTTGAGTATTCTTACAAGCAAGAGTAATTGGGGATGGGATTTGAGATTTCAAGAGACGAAGGAAAATTTGTTAGCCTTCTCTAATTCCTGTTTGTTTCTCTAGAGGTGAGTTCTCAGTTGTTACTTCAGGTGTCTGCTGCCTGCTACCTCTGCTATACCATTATGGATTCCCTTCTAGAACCATAAGCTCACAAATAAACCTTTATCCGATAAGTTACCTTTCTCATGATGTTTTATCACAGCAACAGAAAAGTAACTAATACACAGGAGAGGCTAACACTGAAATACAGAAATAAAACATACATGATTGAAAAAGAGAAAATTCGCATCTTTCATTTAACCTTCATTCCTGCACATATAGGTTAATTTAGTAGGATGCAAGGAAATGCAGGTTACTTTAGGTGTCATGTTTCTATCATACAGTAATTTCAAACAAGCATTTAAATAACAAGAAACCAATATACAGCCATGTAATTTAGTACCTGCCTGAGAAAACCATAAATTCTTAGTAAAAGAACAAATAAATTGCCTGTAGCTCAGAACTTATTCTTTGACCTTTTTGAAAAAAATATTTTTCAATTAGAAACAATCATTTTACATATCAATCCCCCCTTTCCTCTCCCTCCCATCCTCCTATGCCTTCCCCGTCCACCCACCCCCCATGAACTCCTCAAGGATCATCAAATTCTGTCGTATTATTTGGGGAGGACCTAGGCCCAACTCTGTGCATCTGGGCTGAAATAGTATCCCTCCATAGGGAATGGGCTCCCACAGTCCGTTTGTGCAATAGGGATAAATACTGGTTCCACGGTTAGAGGTCCCATACACTGCCCAGGCCTCCTAAATGGCACCCACATTTAGTTTGGTTCCCCAACGTACAACTGGGGTTTTTGTGCTCTCACTAGTTCAGGTCATCTGGTTCTGTAGGTTTCTTCAGCACGGTCTTGACTCCTTTGCTCATCCCTCTATCTCTACAAATGGTTTCCAGGAATCTGGCTCAGTGGTTAGCTGTGGGTGCCTACTTCTGCTTCCATCAGCTACTGGATGAAGGCTGTAGGATGACAATTGAGGTAGTCGTCAATCGCATTAAAGGGGAAGGGCATCAAAGGCAGCGTCTCCACTATTGTTTAGATTCTTAGTTGGGGTCTTCTTTGTGGATCTCTGAACCTTTCCCTAGTGCCAAATTTGTCTTTTTTTATTATCATTTTTTATTTTAATTTTAAATAGCTTGTTTTACATGTCAATCCCAGTTCCCTCTCCCTCCCCTCCTCCCGCTCTCCCCTTCCCCCCCCCCCCACCCTCCCACCCTATTGCCAAATCCTTCCACATAGGGGATATCTAGAGTCTGTCACTTCACTCTCGGTAGGGTCCAGGTACTCCCCTAAGAGTCCAGGCTGAGAGAGCATCCCTCTTTGTGCTATAGGTACACGATGACTGTTTGTATTCCAGGGATAGACACTGATCCACAACTCAGGGCCCCATAGGTTGCCCAGGCCTTCTCGCTGACACTCACATTTGGGGGGGTCCAGATCAGTCCCATGCTGGCCTCCCCACTGTCAGTCTGGGGTCCAAGAGCTCTCCCCTGTTCAGATCAGCTGTCTCTGCTGGTTTTGCCAGCCCAATCTTTGCCAATTTGTTCATCACTCCTCTCTCTCTGTCACTGGGTTCCTTGGGTTCAGTTCAGTGATTAATTGTGTGTTTGCCTCTGCTTCCATCAGTCACAGGATGAAGGCTCCCGGATGGTTATAGACATCAAGTTCATTATCAGGAATGGGCTTTCGAGGTGGTCTCTCCACTATTGCTTAGCTTGCCAATTGGTGTTATCCCTTTAGATCATTCGAGGTCACTTTGGTGCCTGATCTGTCTTCTATCTTATGATTCCCTCTTCCCCCTATTTTACCCCCACCCACTCAACTTCCTGTTCCCCCATGACCAACTCTCTACCTCTTCACCCCCTCTCTCCTTCCCAGCTCCCACTCCCCCCCACCCCTCGCCGTGTTCCCCATCTATTCAGAGGATCTTCTGGCTCCCTCTAATAAGGTATCTCTTTTCTTTCTCTTGTTTCATTGTTTTTTTCTTTGTATTGTTTTCCTAGTTTCTACTTTATTGATTTCAGCCCTCTATTTGATTATTTCCTGGCAGCTACTCATCTGGTGTGAGTTTGCTTTTTTTTTTTTTTTTTTTTTTTGTTCTAGAGCTTTCAGTTGTGCTGCTGATTCTCTAATGAGACTATTCTCCAGTTTCTTCATGTGGGACTTAGTGTTATGAACTTCCCTTTTAGCACTGCTTTTAAACTGTCCCATAAGTTTGGGTATGTTGTGCCTTCATTGTCATTGAATTCTAGGAAGTTTTTAGTTTCTTTTTTATTTTTCCTTGACCCAGGAATGGTGCAATTGCACGTAGTTCAATTTCCATGAGTTTGTAGGGTTTCTACAATTTGTGTTGTTGTTGAATTCTAACGTTAAACCATGGTGATCTGATAAGACACAGGGGGTTATTAAATTTTTTTGTATCTGTTGAGGTTTGCTCTGTTTTCTGTAAGTTTGTGGGGTTTTATATGTGATTTAAGTTTTAGTAATATTTATTTTCTGAATGTGGGTACCTTTGTGTTTGGGGCATAGATGTTCAAAATTGAGACTTCATCTTGATGGTCTTTTCCTGTGATGAATACGAAATGACCTTCTTCATCTCTTTTGATTGATTTTAGTTTGAAGTCTAATGTTTTGGATATTAGGATTCCTACACCAGCTTGTTTCTTGGGTCCATTTGATTGGAAAATCTTTTCCTAACACTTTAGTCTGAGGTAACATCTGTATTTGAAGTCGAGGTGTGTTCCTGTATTCAGAAGAAGGATTGATTCTGTTTTTGTATCCATTCTGTTGCCTGTGTGTTTTTATAGGCAAGTTAAGACCATTGATACTGAGGGATATTAATGACCATTGATTGTTAATTCTTGTTTCTTTTGGAATTTTTGGTGGTGGATTTCCTTCCCTTTTTCCTTTTGGTGTTTGGTAAAGTGGGATTATCTATTGCCGATGTTTTTGTGAATGAAGTTACTTCTTTGTGTTTGTGATTTCTTTCCAGTACTTTATGTAGGGTTGGATGTGGATATGTATTGTTTAAATCTGGTTTTGTCATGGAATATCTTGTTTTATCCATCTATAGTTACTGAAAGCTTTGCTGGGTATAGTAGTAGTCTGGGCTGGCATCCATGATCCCTTAGCATCTGTAGAACATCTATGCAGGAGCTTCTGGCTTTCAGAGTTTCCATTGAGAAGTCAGATGTAATTCTGATATGCCTGACTTTATATGTTACTTGGCCTTTTTCCTTTGCTGCTCTTAATATTTTTCTTTATTCTGTAAGTTTGTTGTTTTGATCATTATGTGGCAAGGGGATTTTTTTTGTAGTCCAGTCTATTTGGTGTTCTGTAAGCTTCTTATACTTTCATAGGCATGTCCTTCTTTAGGTTGGAAAAGTTTTCTTCTTTGGTTTTGTGGAATGTATTTTCTGTACCCTTGAGCTGTATTTCTTTGTGTTCTTTCATACCTATTATTCTTAGGTGTGGCCTTTTAATGGTACCCCATATTTCCTGGATACTTTGTGTCAGGGATTTATTGGGCTTAAGATTTTCTTTGGTCAGCTGGGTCGTGGTGGTGCACGCCTTTAATACCAGCACTTGGGAGGCATAGGCAGGCAGGTGTCTGTGAGTTCGAGGCCGGGCTGGACCGACAGCCTCAAAAACAATACAGCGAAACCCTGTCTCGTAAAAACCAAAAAAAAAAAAAAAAAAAAGATTTTCTTTAGTCAATGACTCTATTTCTTCAACACCTGAGATTGTCTCTTCCATCATTTGCATTCTATTGGTTATACTGACATCTGTAGTTCCTGATGGTTTACCCAGCTTTTCTATTTGCAGCATCCCCTCATTCTGTGTTTTCTTTATTGTTTCTATTTCAGCAACTAAGCCTTGAACTGTTTGAATTGTTTCTTTCATTCATTTGGTTGTTCTTTCTTAGTTTTCCTTGCTTTCTTTTAGAGATTTCTTTATTTTTTGAATTTTTTGGTCGGTCTTTTCCTCCATTTCCTGTATTTTTGTTTGTTTTTTTCTTCCATTTCTTTAAGGGATTTTCTGGTTTCCTCTTTGAGGGTCTCTATCATCTTCATAAAGTTGTTTTTAAGGCCATTCTCTTCTGCTTCATTGGCATTGGGATGTTCGTGTTTTGCTGGTGCAGAGTCTCCAGATTCTGGTGGTCTCATATTAATCTTTCTGTTGTTGAATGTGTTCTCTTCTTTTGAACTTTTTTAATTTTTTAAAAATTTAAATTAAAATAAAGCTTGTTTTACATGTCAATCCAAGTTCCTTCTCCCCCTCTACCTCCCCTGCTCCCCACCAGCCTTCTATGCCATCCCCTTTCTGATCCCCAGGGATCAACCCCACATCTGCCAGAGGGTGATTTCCAAAATATACAAAGAACTCAAGAAGGAAGTCACCAAAACGCCAAATAATTCAATTAAAAAGTGGATTACAGAACTCAATAGATAATTCTTAATAGTGGAATCTAAAGTGGCTGAAAGACACTTAAGAAAGTGTTCAACATCCTTAGACATCAGGGAAATGCATATCAAAACAACTCTGAGATACTGTCTGAGGTACAGTCAGAATGTCTAAAATTAAAAACACCAATGACAGTTAATGCTGGAGAGGATGTGGAGACAGGTGAACACTCCTCCACTGCTGGTGGGAGTGCAAACTTGTACTGTCACTTTGGAAATCAGTATGGAGGATCCTCAAGGACATCTGTTTAAATATGTTCCTAGCAGTATTATTTGCTTATGTAGACTGTTTCTATGAATGTGTGTGAGTACGCATACCTTTGGAGTCCAGAAGTCAGCTTTCAATGTCATTTTTGGGCTACATCTGCTTTTAATTTTGAGGCAGCATCTCTCATGGAGAGCTGGGACTCTCCAGTTAGACTAGGTTGACTGAGGTGGAAGCTCTGGAGATCCTTCAGGCTCTGTATCATCACAGAGCTGCAATTACATCTATTTTTTTTTTTTATGTGAGTGCTGGGATTGAGCTCATGCAGGATTTATGATTGCAAGGCAAGTGCTTTACCCACTAAGCTATTTCCCCAACCAAAAAACAAACAAGAAACAAAATAAAAGCCAATGTTACTGGAAACCCAGAACTGATCCTTCAACTCATAAAGTTTGGGAATTCTTTGTCTGAACTCCTTGGCTTTCACAAACTTGTACATCTTTCCTCAGACTCCATTTCCCATTCCCAGGTGCATATTCTCTTTGTTTGTGAAACTTCATTTTTTAGCAGTTCAAATATTTCAAATTTCATTTAATGTTAAATACTATATTATATTAAAGAAAAATTAATCTGAACTCCTAGAACCGCTTCTACAAATGAATAAGGTCACATTTTCTGATTTTTATAATGATCAAATGTATCTTCAAATAGATTTATTTGCTAAATCTACAAATAGATTGATTTTTATGGTAGAAACACTGTCCATGGAAAGTTGTTAAGAAGACAAAAAATTTGAGAATGTCAAAATTGGCAAATTATTGAATTAAAATGAACTCAACCTTGCATTTCTGTTTTTATTTGAGCCCTTTGCATCATATATCCTAAAATTTTATGAGAATTAATATAATTTATGTTAATATTTTATTTAATAAATTAATTAAGATTTTAGTTTGTGTGATGAACATCAAAGGGAATATTTTATACGTTTTATATATTTGACATGTATAATTCTACTTTTAACTCTAAAAATTTCTTTTAATGTCTCTATTCATTTAATAATTACTTAACTTTATCCCAAGAATACCTTTTTTTGTCTTGCAACTGTGATGCTATTTTTTTTAGAGTGTCTGAGCACTGAGTTTTCACTGATATTTTATTCTTAGACTGGGGCCATGGTCAGTTTGTAAAGTGCTTATTGTGCAAGTGTGAAGCCCTGAGTTCAAATCACCAGCATCTACAGAAAAAGCTGGACACAGCAGTGGGCTCTTCTTACCCCAGTACTGGGGAAGCAGATAAAGGTGTTTTTCTGTGGCATGTTGACCAGTAAGCCTAGCCAAACTGATACTGTAGATTTTGTAAGAAAGAGACCTTGTCTCAAAAAATATTGTAAAGTATAGCACAGAAACACAGCTAACGTCAAGCTCTGGCTTTTATGTGCATACACACACTTGTGCATATGTACCTACATCCATAGACACAGACACATGACTGTGTATGCACACACACACACACACACACACACACATACACACACACACATTTTATATCTCACCACAGAAAAGACACAGTGTTGTGATAGAAGCTAACATATTAGAAATCATTGAGAAAATTATATTTTAAATGGAAATTAATATAATATCTATGTTAAAGAGTCCATGAGACAATAGTTTAATTGAGTATTTTCAGAACAGAATTTTAAGAACAGAAAGAAATCACACAACTAAACTACCTTTGATAGGCCTTAAGTAACAATTTACCTTATTAAACTTCGCAAATTTAATGGTGTATATCCAGAAACTTATATAAGACCACTGCTATCAACCTCATAAATGTGTATTCAAAATCAGATGTAGTGTTGAGAATCAATCCTTCTGCCCATCTTACATATCTGCCTTGCTGGACAGAAAGCAACCAAGAAACCAGATGAGAAGTCATAGTTGCTGAACAATGGCTGTCTTAGGTATGATAAAACATGTCTGTCATTGACAGAAGCCTATACAAAGCAAGTAACTCTATGGGAATATGACTAATGTTAAGATGATAATCAGCTTCAGAGAAAATAAATCTGGGAATGTCAATGTGAGAAATTTTACTGATGATATGAATCAGTAACTGATGCTTGTATCTAGCAGAGAGGAACCAAATTACACTATTAAAATATTTCCTTATAGTCTAAGTGATTATAGCTCCCTTTCCTCGCCCATTCATCAGAATGCATGCAGTGACATATGAAGTTACTGCAGTGATTCCAATAGGTTTTCAATTTGGGAGCACATTATGATTTCTGTTAAATAGGGACATGGATAGTTGGGAATACTTTGGATTAATGTCTAATTTACTTTATTTGCTTTTCTTCTTATAACTGGACAACTCTTTGCAGTTTCATAATTTTTGAATCATCACCCACAAGTCTAAGGTCTTTAGAATGAGCTTCCTGAGGCCTTGTTATTAGTTAGCAAATTTAAAGTACCCAGTGCGTCGGGCAAATCTCCTTAAGCAAACCAAGTGAAATGTGGGAATGAAGTGATCTAATGTAGCAAAGCAGCAAAATGAAATGATTTCTCACAGTTCCCTTTGTTTGTCTATTCTTAACCGCCATCCTTGGGAAGTGTAAATGAAAAATCGGGGTGATTTATTTCAGAAACTAAATAAATAGAGCACACCATTGCCTTTTCAGTTCATTGTGTACCTTCACTCTGGTGTCTTTCCTCCCTCTGCAAAAGCTATTTCAACAAGACCATGTAAATGTCCCTAATTGTGAGAGAAAATGTTAATATAACATTTGCACAGTTCAATAGCTTCAAAGCTGCTTCATTGACTATGCTTAAAAGGCAACTTAAACGCAGAGCCCTCAAGTCCACAGAAACGCCAGTTTAGTGGGACATTTGGTGACAGAGCCTTAAAAACAGAAACAAAGAGGAAGGGAATCAAACAGCCCAGTCTTCTAGCCTAATTCAAGTCATTTAGAAACCCCAGTGCTTAAGCCCAGGATTATTAGTGAGACTACCTACGTCAGCTTTGCTGTGCAGGAAGAAACAGCTCTGTATTAAAGAAAAAGGGGGAGGGGAGAAAAAAAGAAAAGAAAATAGTTTAAAGCTCAGTAATTCAGGCTTGCATAAATCTTTAATGGGTTCTGTCTTCTTATGATTGGCTATGTGTTCTTTTCTCAGCCCAAGGGAGACACTATATGTCTTAGAGGAGAATAATAGTAACTCCATCTTGTGTGTTATATGATATCTGCCAGTAATCCTGAGGATTTGGGCTTTGTCTGCCGTAAACAAAAGGCCACCCATCCATAATGTGTCTGAGCTATTCCAGACTCTTCACCTTAGCAGGTGACACTACAAGATGGACGTGGGCAGCTAGCCCATTTGTACCTGCAGGCAATTTTGCTCCCAAGATAACTTAGAAAATGTAAAAACAAAAACAAAAAAAAGCATATTTTTCTTCTTGCAAGAACAAAGTGTTACCGGCACCCTGTAGTTGGATCCATTTCCTAGGCTTTTCTCTGGGGCCAGGATGAAATGTCAAACAGTACAAGTGTTTTTTTTTTTTTTTTTGAGCTGAAGGAGAAGATACCATATTGTGGACCAATTTACTAGAGATATGTTAATTTCAAGCCCCTATATGAAACATAGATGATAATTGAAATAGAGAATAGAGGGGGCATATTTATGATTTACATGTTAATGTTTTACAAAAGATCAGTAAAATTATATAGAAAAGTTTTTCTTATCATTATTTTACCCTCGGGCATTGCAGACTGAGTTAGACTTTGGGTTGTTAATCTTCCTAAATTGATGGATTTATTTACTCAGATGAATGCACACCTATTACCTCTACGGGACTTTCCTCAACTCTGAGAACCCAGGAAAGCCTGGCTTTTAGTGGACTACATGAACTCACTGTTGAGTTTTTAACCTTAAAATCATCTGCTATATTTCTTTACCATGTCTGATATAGCAATTCTGAAAAATGTTGAAGCTACTAATTACACACCAGAGGGAAGTGCATGCCTTTAAGTTATGACTCACTCAACAGTATCAACAACAAGAGAAAATTCCCAAGTTGTCTGGGTGTAGAAAATCATTTTACAAGCTACATCTTGCAAGGAAAGAAAGTATTTTGAATTGAATGCCAAAGTTAAGACAGAATCCATGCTGGTCTTTGAGCTATTCCAAAGCGGACACAAGTGCATGTTAAATGTAAATTCCCAAGGTAATTTCTGCTTTTTCCAATGCTACTTACAGGTGAAAGGGGAGATTTTAATTTTGAGTTAATGAATTTAAACAAAAGATAAGAATTTCATCAGTAATTGGATTTCTAATTCTTTTGTTACAAGTTTGTGACACACTGGCAATTACAGTAAATATAAAAACAAACAAGGCTTGAGAAAGAGAGCACTAAGTGACGTGTATACATTGTACCACTTTTAGTATGGATTTCAAATATCCATTTCACAATATATGACCATGCAGACCATGCTGATACCTCTGAATAATGTTTTCTTAATCATCAAAATTATATTTATAATTTATTCTTGGTCTACACAACATAAACTAACAAAAGGATTGGCTTATTAATTATTCAGTAGATCTGGTGTTGCTTCAACATGCTCCTTCTAACATATGCAAATTTTCTAAAAACAAGTTTAAAAATATCACGAAATAATACTGGAACTCTCTTTTTAAAGAGATGCAATAAGAATTTAGTGTATTTCCAAGTCTTTGACTGTTTTAGCTGACTTTAAGTTGTTAAAAGTGATGGAATGGGTATTCTTTGTGTTTATTCATACTTTCAATTATTGGAAATATTATCCCCTGAAATATGCTCTTACATTGCTTATTTGAGCTAATTTGGCTTCAGTTTTACTCTGTACAGTTTTAAATTTAAATATATTTTGATTATATTCTTCCCCAAGTCCTTCCAGATCCTCTCCCTACTCCTATCTACCAAGTTTAAGTTCTTTCTCAAGAAATAAAGAAAAACTCAATACAATAACAAAATCACCTAAGACCAAGAGAACAAAATAAAAAAATACAGAAACAAAGCAAAACCCCAATAAAACTATAACAAAATAAATCCATGCACACAAACAAAACGGTGGAATCTATTATTTGCTGTCCAACTAATCCTGAACATGAGGCATGCTCTGGAGTGGTTGATATACCCATTGTTACTTCACTGGAGAAAACAGACTTTCCTTCTCTTAGTAGGTATGAATGACAGTTCAGTTGTCCTTTTCCCTAGTGCTTAGGTTTTCATTCATTCATTTCTTAAAAATATATCAAAACAAAATATAATAAGCTAAAAAAACTGTCACATCAAAATTGGACAAGACTATCAAACAGAAGGAAAAGAACTCAAGAGAGAAGGTGTAAGAATAAAAGATGCATTTGTTTGAACATCAGGAAACCCATAAAAACAATAATTGGAAGCCATGCTATAAGCACAGAGGACCTGGTGAAGACCCATACCAACCCTGTGTATACTGCTTCATTCTCTGTGAGTTCATATGAGTTTTGCTCATGTTAATATAGAGGACCTTGCTTTCTCTGTGTCTTCCATCTCCTCTGGTTCTAAGACTTTCTACCTCTTCTGTAGGGTTCCTTGAGAGGTGAAGGGGGATTTGATGGTGACATCCCATTTAGGGCTGAGTTCCAAGATCTCTCACTCTTTACATAATGTCTGGCTGTGGGTGTCTATATTCATTTCCATTTTTCACATGAGTAAGTCTTCTGATGATGGTTGAACAAGTCACTGATTATGAGTATAGCAGAACATCATTAGGAGTCATTTTATTACTACATTTTTCTTTTTTACACCAGTATCATTCGGTTTTACCCTATGTCCCTGTGATATCTAGTCTTCAGTTCTTGGTCACCAAGCAGTGCTCAGAATGGTTTCCATCTTGTGGAGTGGGCCTTAAGTCAAACCAGTTATTGATTGGTCACTCCAACAAGCTTTGTGCCACCATTGCACTAGCATGGCTTGCAGGTAGTATACACTATAGGTAAAGGATTTGTGACTGACGTGTAGCTTATAATTATCTTTTGATAGTGTGGACAGTACCTGCCAGTATCACACTCACTGGCATGTAAGGGAGAGAATGCTGTGTAGGCACCATCCTTAAATCTCTCTGTTCAATGAGTTGTGTAGATGTTGTCTTCAGCAATGGGGCCTTACTGCTAGTGTTTCAAGAGCAACCTACAGACTCAGCAACAACCTGTGTTGGTTGGAAATTGTCATGAGGCCCCTTTAGCCAACTTTTCAATTAGATGCAACCTAATCCTGGTACTGGGAACTTCATTTGGTGACAAAAACGTAAAGTTTGGACTCTGTCTCCCCCGTTATTGGGTGATGTCATTTAGATACTTTATGTATATATTTTAGGAAATTTATAATGTGTTAGGTTTCTATTCTACCCTTAAATGGCCCTTAATTTTAGCTTTATTATCTCCTACAACCCCCTCTGGCTTCCCTCTCCCTACTCCCTCCTACCATTCCTTCTCCACCTGCATCTACCCATATCTATCTGTTTAATTTCACTTTCCTATTGAGTTCTATCTCCTCCCTCTATTCCTTTAATCTATATGTAGCCTCTGTGCTTCTCTGGATTGTGACTTTGTTGTTATTTACTTCAAGGCTAATATCTTAGTCAGTGCTCTATTCCTGTGAAGGAACACCATGACCATGAAAACACCTATAAAAGAAAGCATGTAATTGGAGTTGGTTTACAGTTTCAAAGTTTTAGTCTATTATCCTTGTGACACACAGGGAAACATGCTAACTGAGAGTTGTATATCTGCATCCAAAGGCAGGAAGAAGACAGACAGATAGACAGACAGACGCACACACACACACACACACACACACACACACACACACACAGAGCAACAGAGGCAGAGACAGTGACAGACAGACAGACAAATAGTCTGGGCCTGGCTTGGGCTTTTGAGACTTCAAAACACATTTTCAATGACATATTTCCTTCAACAAAGTCACACTACCTAATCCTTTCAAGTAGTACCACTCCCTGGTGACCAAGGATTCAAATATATGGAAGCCATTCAAGTTCAAGCTATATAACCTCTTATTTAATTTTATAACCGTTTCTTTAATTGTTTACTTTATAGACACATATACATAAATACATGAATAAAACCCACTTAAATCAATTTAGTGTTACTTGTAGGTATATGATTTCAGAACTGACCACTTGATGTTGAACATACAATTAGGGGCTTATCTTTTCTAGCCTTTCCTTAGTTGCCTGTAGTTCTTCGTCTAAGAGGGGGACCCCATGAGATTCCCCCTTTCATGTTAGCTGTCTATTGAGGTTGTCCTGGTTCTGGTCCTGTTTAGGACCCCATTGTTGAGGTATCAGGGGTGTAGCTTCCTTGTCATGTCTAGAAGACACAGTCTCACAGCATTATTTCCTGGTTTTCTGGCTCAGTCTTTTTGACCACTCTTTCTGAGCTGCAGATGTAACAGTTTTATTGCCAATATATCAGTTCAGACTGAGCAACCATGGTCAGATATTCTCTTTGTTTTGACTAGTTCTATTTTTTTTGTCTCTGTGTACTGCAAAGAGAAGTGCCTTTGGTGAGGGGCAATAACTACACTTATCTGTGGTATAGGAATAAATATTTAAGAAGCAGATAGAAACTGTGCTGGTTTAGGAAATTAGGGGTCATAGGTTCTCTTCGGAGACCATCTACTTCAAACCCCACATTACAGGTGTGTAACTGGAGGCCACGAGGAGGATTAAGGAAAACAAATTTCAAAACCCATATAGTTGACTTCTCTAAAACTTTAATCTGTCGATTCTTTCTATGGTCTTAGAGTTAGTCAAACCAATACTAATTTCTTGTCTACAAACTGTTTTCATATATTTGAAATAATTGTCTTTCCTGTACTCATTCCTTTTCTAAAGCTACTCAGTTTTCTTTAATTACTTCCAGTGGAAAAATCCTTTGGGTTTTTTCACTATATCTCATCAATGTTCTACTCTACCTCAAGTCGACACTCCTATGTGGTTTGGCCAGTACAGATAAAAAGAAATCTCTTTACTTGCTTTTTAGTACTTTGTTTATGTTAACTTCATTTAAGATTAAAATAGGGATTTTTTGGCAGCCACATCACACTATTGACTTACAATGAACTATTCAACCTGAAATTATGAAACCTTTCAGGTTTTTTGGAGATGAGCCACCACTGACAACAAAGACATGGAAGGGTGTCCACCACTTTATTTAATTAACTTCTGGGAAAACTGAGTGTGTCTGAGGGACTTACCAACAACAGAGTAAGTTGACATTCCTGAATTCTATCTCCACTGTGTTTGCTCCAGGGTATTTGCCTGCTGCATATTTCATGTCATACATATTAGCCCTCTCCAGTGTATACATTCTGAAAACAGCATTTTCTCTTCTATGTGTGCATCTTTGCTGATGATAGAAACATTGGTTAAGACAAAGGGAAACTAAGAGTGGTCTTCATCAAGACCATCTCCAGTTGATTTAATGAGCCCTGTGCAATGTGAGTTCTTCTCAGAGATGCAGCCAAGTCTAAGCACTGATCTTAATCTTGGACACCTTTCTGTATCATGTCTACAAATGTGGTGAGTTGGACCCAGTCAATGCTTTATGGAACTGCAACTACATAACCCTGTGAGCTACATTTTTATAGCAGTTACAGGAAACACATGGTGATGATTTGACACACATTTTGGTGAACCAATGCTTGTATTTAGGGATTGTTTCTTCCTTCCCAAAGGGTTGTAAAGGACTTTATTTTAGTACCAATCTTTTCCCTTTTGTGGGATAGTAGGAAAATAAATTCCAATCTAGTAGCATGTTTCTAAGTTTACTATATGTTCTCAATGTTTGTAATGTGTTTTAACAGGAGGAAACTTGAGTAACATGGCTTAAAAATCAGTCGAAGCTAAAATCTCAATTCCCAATGAAATAAGGAACTATATCATATTTTTTGAAACTTGACTTTAGCTGTAATTTAACACTTGGTGCTATAATATGTACAATTTGTTAAATTTGATATTCTACTGTATATAATATAGATGACAAACCATTTGACAAAGAAAGAAAAACGATGAAAAGGGATAAGGTAATAAAAACCTGCAAACAAAATGGTCCTTTAATAGACTTCATCACCAGGGAGAAAACACATTTTGCAAACAGATTGTGATTTTAGGTAGGTCTTGATATATGAAATTGGATATTTTTCTAATAAAGTTCCAATTTTGCTTTCATAGTAGAATTTAAATCTTCATTTTGGAGTATGGTAACTATCCCATTTTTTGTGAGCATTTCATTGAAATGCTGACATATTCTTAGTATCAGCAAAATATTGTTTCTTTAAAGATTATCCAAAGTTTTCTTAATATAAACTTTTAGTTAATCTTTTGTGGTACTGAAGATAGAAACAACAGCCACAAAAACATTTTCTTAAATAAATATACTGTGACTGACAGTCTGTGTTGAATAACAAAAATAGTACCTTTTTAAAGGAAAATTATTAAGCCATGGAGACCTGCTGAATAAATTGTTGCAACATCATTTTGTTCTTATTGGGATAATATGCTGATATTAAAATTTAGATATCGTAACCATGGAAAGGTGTATTATTTAAAACTTTATGTCAAGCTTAATTGCTGAGTTTTGATATACTCATATTGATTAATATTTATAAGCAGGAACGTAGGCAATCAGTCCTTTTGTAAACACTGAACAAAAATGATGTCACCAGTGACTTAGTGGTAATTTTAGGACATCTTCAATTAATTTCTTGAACGTGTTCCTTTGAATAACTGGATAGTAATTTTCTTCTAGTTTGTATAGATAATGAGAGAGGGAAAAGAAGGAGGAGGAGATCCCAAAGATTGATGACTTCCAAGCTAACACTGAATTGGTCATCAAGATCTCATTGTTTGATCTTCCCATTATTTTCTAAGTCCTTGTCATGATTCTTCTTGAAGTCCATGTAAATCATCTGTCCGTGAGCATCCTCTACCTCATCTACATACCCATAGTCTCTGTATAAAATGTACAGTTAAATGCTGCCTTCAATTTTATTTGGCATTCTATTAATCTAATGAAATTTAAAAATAGACTTAATGCAAGTGAAGTCCATTTTGTGCTGCTACTGTTGAATACATGAGACTGGGTAAATTTTAAACAGAATTTTATTTCTCACAGTGAGTGGCAGAGCCTAAGATCAATATGAAGCAATGTTCTTAGTTTCCTTGAGTAATGCATCTGGTAGAGGAGAGTAACATTGTACTTCAGATGCAGGAGGATCAAAGAAGGCAAGAGAGAGAAAAGGGAGCTTTGCAAAGGGATAGTTTCACTGATTGTCTACTCATATGTAATTTTCACACTGTTTTTCTCTGTATTGTGTTTTCTGAAAAACACCAGCCATTGTCAAGTGTGGTGGCTCATCCCTGGAGTCCCAGCACTTAGACTAGGTCAAGATTTCAGATCTCAGGTCCCCTAAGCTACATGTCATGTCACAGTCAGAGAGACAAATAAACAAACAAAGCAGGCAGATCCAGAATAATCAGACTTCTGTGTTTGAAAAGATCATGTAGTTCATAGTCTATACCATATAGTACATATAGTTCATAGCATATACAATATCATATGTGATTTATAGTATATACAATACAGCTCTTAGTATATATAGTATAATTTGTAGTATATACAGTACAGTTCATAGTATATAGGGCATAGGTCATTGTTATACATTATTGTTCATTGTGTATTTATAATATTGTTCATAGCATATACAGAATATTTCATAGTACATATGGTATAGCTCATAGTATATGCCATATAGTACATAATATATATATCATAAAGTTCATTATATATATGTATATTATAGTAAATACTATAGGGTGTGGGAAAAAGTATTTGTGTTTTGTGTTTTGAAATTAATATTTTTTGATAATAATAGTTCATTAATTTGTTGAAGGTTATAAACTGATTATTTTGTAATTGTTTTGCTTGCACTTACTAGTCAGAAACATTTCATAAGGATATTATTCCATCATTTAACAACATTCACATTAGGACAATAGATACAAGGTAAACGCTTTTTTTTAAATTTTTTTCTTTTTAATGTGTGTGAGTGTGTGTGTGTGTGTGTGTGTGTGTGTGTGTGATACAGAGAGAGAGAGAGAGAGAGAGAGAGAGAGAGTATGTCCTGTGATGCGCATGTAGTGGTCAGCAGAGAACTTGGTGGATTCAGTTCTCTTCTCACTTTTATGGGTCTGGATATTGAACTCAGGTCACCAGCCTTGTCTTTAAACCCTGAGACTCTTCACCATCCCTTTGTTTTGTTTTCACTCAGTTGTAGATACATTTTTTCCTGTCTTCTTCAGAAAATGAAAACTTAGCTTTAATTTTCAAATCCTAGATATTTTACTCCATCATGAAATGGACTATATGTTATATCTGTATCAATTTATAGCCTTGAAAATTTCATTTTCATCAGGAAGAGCATCTTTAAGAGGACTCGAATCCTGTTGACAAGAACTTCACAGATTTTGATATATTTTACTATCTTATATACTAAAATATCTAGATCTTGTACATAAAATTCATATTTTGAGATTTTGCTCTTTTGTGTTTGTTTATTTTAACATAATTTTTATTGATTATTGATTATTTGAGAATTTCACTTTATGTTCCACAGTCCCACTCATTTCCCTTCCCCCTATATCTACTCTTCACCCTTGTAGCATCCCTACAAAGGAAAATTTAAAAAGAAATAAAAATACAAATACATAGTAATTAAAAAACAGACAAATAAAATAACAAAAATATACTTCACTCCTCCATCTTTATCAATTCTCCATCACCTCTGCATTTGTGTTGGTGACACTGGGAGCTTTGGTTTACTTGCAAATGTTCATTGTGCAGTGTGTTGTTGGTCAGGTTCAATACCTATGGCTTCTGGTACACCATCAATACTGGACCTTCATCAAAACTCCTGATATCCTGTTATTTTGAGTCATGGAAATCCTACTGATGTGGTTCTCCAGGACCAGTCCTTTCATGCACTCCAGCAGGTTGTAGATGGTGTAGATATTGGGATATGCCAAACGAAGCCATGGATGTGTGACTAAGTGGTAGTTGAGTTGGTCAGTCTGGCCTCTGGTATTATCTCTACACCTTCCAGCAAGAGGCAGAGCCAGCTCTCACACACCTGTGGTGAGGGGTGGGCCAGCTTTCTCAAGGGCAGAGGTGAGGGCAGCTCTCTTATGAGGAATAATGTGAGCTCTCCTATGGGGTGCAGGCAAATCTCCTAGGGTCAGTGAGAGGCAGGACCAGTTCAGCATGGTTCTTGGACCTCATACTTGAACTTATGGTTCAATGCATGGTTCAACACATGGTTCATATGGGCTCCTGTGGTAACACAGGCAGTGTAGATCAACACAGGCCTTAGCTGCAGTCAGACCATGGAATCAGGTATGACCTCCTAGACATCACCGTAGCCCCAGGGAGCAACAAAGGTTACCCTGATCTGTATGAAGGCATGACCTTTAGACTCCAACTTGACCTGAGGTGTTGGTCGAGACCCTGAGCATCTGCACAGTCATTGGTGGTAATAGGAGTCACAGACATCAATAAAATTCTGGCTGCAGTAGAGCCAAGGATCTTTTGAGATTTTTATAAGTCATTAATCCAATAAGGCCTGGTCAAGTTTAAAGATAAACCTTAGAGACAATGTGACTATAAGAAATGTTAGTTCCAGAGTCTTTAGTTTTCCTATGCATTTTCTGTGGATAAAAGCAAATATATTTATTCATTGTACTATTATATATTATCAGCACATACTACTAATTCTAAGCCATCACTGTAGGCATTTTATAGGTAGGGGAGTGTGGTCACCATCATTGTAGACTAGAATCTTCCTCTTTGTTGTCTGTGGGTTATGACTAATCATGAAAGAAGGAAAGAAGTCAAGCTGTCTTAAGATCACCACACCACAAACAGTTCCAGTGACCTGAAATATGAACATCAACATCTAGTGTGTGTGTGTGTGTGTGTGTGTGAGAGAGAGAGAGTGTGTGTGTGAGTGTGAGTGCGTATGTGTGTGTGTGTGTGTGGTGTGTGGTGTGAGTGTGGTGTGTGTGTGTGTGTGTGAATCCCTGCATGTCCACATGTGTACACGTGTATGTATGGTGTCAGAATTCCTAATCTTGGTTCATTGCCTCATGTACACAGATTAAAGTCAAATTGACCAGAATTTCTTTCTTTTATCTTAAAACCACACAGTTATGAGCAAATTTAGTGTTAGGTTTGAGCTGGTGCATTTTAGATAGCTTCTTACCTAACACAAGGTAATCAAATGAATGTTTTTGTCCTTTTTGAAAGCGAGTGTTGGAATCTGTTTTTTGTTTGTTTGATTGATTGATTTTGTTTTGGGTTTTTTTTTGGCAGCATGTTAGACTCTGGTATTTTTTGGCATTTCTGTATACTAACTTCTTTGAAAATCTCAAACACATATATAATGCACACTTTATTCCCCTCATTTATTAGCCTTCTGACCATTCTTACCTATCCCTTTACCAAATTTATGACATTTAGTTTGGCTTTGTGAGTCATTTAGTTCAACAAGAGCCCTGTGTATGACCATTACATTTGGATTGCTCATTGTATCCTCGTTTGATCACTACTGGGTACACCATTACCCTTAATGTATCTGTTGGAAATATTTCCAAAGTGGGAAGTAGAGCTCCTGGACTCATTCCTCCATGAGCTCATTTTTGTGCAAACTCTTTACTCTTATCCATAGTTTTTGAAAGTCTGTTACTGTAGTGGCTTCATGTCACTCAGTGGTTGGCTTTCTGCAACTCTTCTACAACTCTTCTGCAACAGGTTCCCACATTCTTCCCACAGAGTTCCCTGAAATGTTCAGAGGATAGTATAAATGCCTTATTTATGGTTGCAAATTCATCAGTCACTTTTCCTCAGCATGCTGTGCATCTATTAATCTGTGCATTCACAGTTTACTGGAAAGAGGTTTCTCCAAATACTAGGCAGTTGGATACTGTGACTGTTGATTTAGCAAAACAACAGGATTAAATTCCTTCTTATAACCTATGACTTCCACCACCAAGGGCTTTTGTGTGTGCTTAAAGTACCAAGTATATATTTCTTTCTGTGGAATAGGTCTCAAATTCAAGTGGAAAGGGTTGTTTACCCCATAACAGGTGTGCCACTATTGTACAAATGACCTTATCTTTATCACTGATGCAGTTTCTTCCCCTGGCAGCCTTATAGTAACTTCAGTCACTAAGAAAGATAGCTGGAAGGAACAGGGTAGGTAAATAGTGGATAGGGGTGGTGGTAGATGATTTCAGCCCTATTCAGACTCAATTTTTTTTTTTTGGTTTTTCCAAGACAGGGTTTCTCTATATTGTTTTGGAGGCTGGCCTGGAACTCCCTCTGTAGACCAGGCTGGCCTCAAACTCACAGAGATCTTCCTGCCTCTGCCTCCCGAGTGTTGGGATTAAAGGCGTGTGCCACCAATACCAGGCTAGCTACTATATTTTTCATATGTAGTTTGCAAGAACTTGGGCCACTTTCAGACATGCCCTACATCTGTCATCTGTCTCTAATATTTTCTCTGGATTCCTCGTCCTTTCATCTTTAGTGGCCTTTTTTTTTGTTGTTGTTCAGTTTTTGTTCTACCCTAGCATAGTTTCTTAAATGTTGCTGTCTTCTACCTACAAGATGAGGTATTGTGGAACAGTTTAAAGGGTTTGTGGAGTCAAACTGCTACAATATTTCATACTAGATCCCTGGAGATTGTTTGAGTATGTTCCCATATTTCCTTGGTGCCCATCACTTTCCTTATTAATTGGTTGAGGTTGTGAGGTATTTTCACCAGTAATCAATGGCTTCCTTCACTCTGCTTTCTCGTCCACATCATCCATCTCTTCTCAGTTGTATTTTATTTGGGTAAGGGTATAACTTGTCCCCTACATTTGGTTTCAGAGGATTGTTGATTTTACTATCTAGCAAATCTGACTGTATTTACATGAGAATTCAGAAAGTTTAAAAAAACATATTGTTACTACCTTTCAGACCTTCTCTTAGTAACTTCATAATATATCTAGTTGTAACACTAAAACCTGATTAAGAAAAGGTGATCAAATCCAACATTTATTGTTTTTATGAGATACCCTGGTTCTGAAAATTTATTCTTCATGTTTAAATATATGTCTCTTTCAATTATACTGAACCCAAAAGTAATGCATAAATTTAATAGACAGCAGTTAATCACTTTATTAACTATAATCTTTTTCTCTTGACATTATGAGAGTCATTATAGGAATAAATTCTTAAAACATTTAAGGAATTGTGTCTGATTGCTGCCTTTTCTTTTACTGGTGTCATTCTTATTTGTGTCTTGGTTAGTTAAATTGATACAAGCTAGAGTTATCTGGGAAGAACTTCAGTTGAATTGTGTTGTCAGAAAGGGAACTAATGGTAGTGATTCTTGGAGTAATTCATTCATCTCACTTGGCTTACCCTGAATGGCCCACATGATAATCTCCATCCATCTGAAACACGACTTCTGAGTGTAACCCTTTCCTATGGCCTACACAACTGATTACTCTCACCACTGAAAAGTAATTCAAATTTCACATATTTCTTTTATTGGGTTTATTAAGCTGTGTGATTTAGATGACTCTTCTGATCTCCTCTTGGATGCACAAACACATGACGCAAGAGACACTAATTAGTCTGATTAACTCATAGCAGTAATGAACATCATCCATGATTTATAAGATAATATTAAAAATAAGAAATAGATCTCTAAATTGAAAAGTATTTTCAACTGAACTCATTGCCTTCTGTTTCCTGTATTGAACTTTCATTGAATTTTAGAAGGAATTTTTGTAAAACTGATAGATTGCTTTGAATATCAGCAACATTCTAACAATAATGATTTTTCAATTCATGTGCACATTGTATTTTGTATATATAATTGCCCATGCCTTCTTTCAATGTTTAATAATTTTCATTTAAAGAGGCTATTTGTTTTCTTTGTTACATTTACCCCTAGATACTTTTGTAGTTGTGATAATAAACATTATTGTCTTAGTGCAGATTTTAAGGGAGAGTTTCCCACATGCAGTATGTTGTCATCTGTGGGTATGTTACCATGATCCTTTAGTGTGAGGAAAAATATTCATTATAGATACATGCTTTCTTGAGAGCTTTATCATGAAGAGACATTGAATTTTGTCAAGTGTTTTTCCCTGCTTTTTTTGAAATGTTAATAGAATTTTTTGTCTTCATTGTCTGAATATATTATGCTTATTCACTTGTACATGCTTCAACTGTCCTTGCAAACTGGAGATGAATATTGCTTAGTCATGGATAGTCTTTCCAACATGCTTTTAGATTAAGTTTGTTAGTATTTTGCTTGGAATTTTCTCATTTATGTTCATCAACGATATTAAACAATAATTTTGTGATACATTGTTGTCGGTTTTGGTATTTTAATCTGATCTTATAGAGTTAGTTTGGAAGAATTACCTCCACTTTAATTATTTGAAACAGTTGGAGAAAATAATTGTTTAAATATTTTGTATTAACTAGGTATGCTATGGAGATCTTTAGGAAGAGACATTAGGACTGTGCCGCTAGCCATGCCCACTTTGGGCGTGGCTAGAGGCGTGTACAGAGGTGGTAGTAAAAGGCGGTGTAGGAGAGAGGTGGTCTCTCTTTTCCGGCTTCCGGTCCTGTAGCGAAAGTTACTGACTCACCTTGGTTGCCAGTTTTCTCTTGTAAGTAATTTCTACAATAAATAGTTACCTATACCCTCATCAAGTGTGCCGTTTATCGTTTCAGGGATCTACTTGGTAAGAGACTTAATTGCTCGTTAACACCTTTTGTTATCATAAAATGTCTAGTTCTTCATAATATAATCTTGCCAAGTTGCATATGTCCAGATACAGAGTTAGCTTTTCTATGGTAGTCAGTTTGTTGACCTATAAATGTTCAAATTACAAGTGAAATGATAGTGTTTCTGTCATAACAATTGTACCATCTTCTTGTTCATCTCTGATTTGAATCTCTTTCTCTCCATTGTGTTGTAATTTAAAATGTGTTGATTCTGTTTGTCTTTCCAAAAATCCACTCCTTCCTCATTTTACTGTGTTATATTCCTGCCCCTGTTCTCAAATTCATCTGTGTGCTCTCTTAAAGTTCTGCTGATTTTGATTTTAGTTATTAGTTATGTCTTTTTAGCTGCTTAAAGTGCAATGGTAATATTTTGTGTTTTATGTGTATATGTGTTTTACTCGTACGTATGTCTGTGAACCACACATTTGTGTGTCTAGTGTCAGAGAGGGCACTGGGTCCCCAAAACTGGAGTTAACACATGGTTGTGATGCTGAGGATTAAAGCTGGGTCCTCTGAAGGAATAGCCAGTTCTCCTAACCACTGAGCCCTCTCTCCAGGCCTCTTTTAGGTTTTTGCTTGACATTTCTTTGATGTGGACATTGCTTGTTGTAAGCATTTTATTAGAGATCTTTTTGCTCCACCTCTTTGCTTTTGTGGGTTACATTTTCATTTGTCTCAAGAAGTTGTACAATTATCATTTTAATATTTTCATTGGCTGACATTTGTTCCTTTGTAACTATAATGTTTTTGAGTTTCCTCCTTTGACTGATTTCTAGTTTCATCCCACTGTGGCAGAAGACATGCTACATAATTCCATTGTCTTCAATGAGCTGAGACTTTGCTTCCTGTCCTAACATATGATCTGTCTTGGAGAATTCCATGTGTGCTTAAAAAGAACACATATTTTGCAGCTGTTGCTAGGAATGTCTGTAAATATCTGTTGGGTCCATTTGGTCTAGAGCTTAAATATGATGGCTCTTTGTTGACTTTGAGTGATCTTATCATGGTTGAAAATGGGATGCTGCAGCCCTCTCATGTTACATTACAGCCCATCTCTGCTTTCAGGCCTATTAACATTTGTCTTATGGATTTAGGTACTTCAGTGTTGAGTACATATAGATTTATAATTGTTCTATTGTCTTCTTGAATTTGCCATTACATCATTGTATAATGACTGTGCTTGTTTCTTTTTATAGTTTCATACTCAAAGTTCATTTTATCAGATGCAAGCGTAGCTTCCTCAATGTCCATTTTCCTGGTATCTCTTTTCCTTTTCCATACTTTTCATTCTTAATATATGTGTGTTTCAAAGTGAAGTTTGTACAGTACAGATTTCAAGGGATTGTATTCTCAATAGCTTCAAATTAGTATATATACATATATATATACATATATATATATATGTCATTCCTTACAAGGTGTTTGCCTAAAGCTAAGGGATTTATGTTTAATCAATAAAGGTTTGGGGGAAAATGTGCAATGTTAGATGTTGAACCAATGAGCATGTCAAATGAAATGAAGCAAAAGAAACTTCCTTTATCGAGTTAAAATGTGTTTATTTTTGTAGATGTTGATAGTTTCCTTCCCATTTGTTCATTGATCATCTGTTTTGCAAGTTACAATTGAAGAAGAGAAAATTTTTGTTTTATCCGCATTACTTCTTTAAAAACCTGCTCAATTTTCTTACCAAAACATGCTCTAGACAATCTGAAGTATCTGGAAGAGAAGTGTGTTAGCACTTTGAAATGACCCCAATTAATAAACTTGACAACTGCTTCAACAAATGCAGTCAAAAGTGGAAAAGGTCCGTTTTTAAGTGGTACTTCTAAGAAGTGAGAACGCATAATGGAAAACATAATCACACAAATCACTTATGAAAAAATCATCTTGAAAACTGGTCCTACACAAACAAGTTAGATTTAAAATTCTGGGGTTTTAGAGTGTCCACAGGAGTAAACTCCAGTGTGTAATGGGATTCAGCCCCATGTTGGCAGCCAGAGTTGATGAGCAATTGCTATGAATGAAGCCTGACGAATATGAAATGTTCAGATGTAATGATATAAGTTCAGATTTAATGATGTTTGCATGACTTAAAGCAAAAAGAATGAGCTATAAGACATCTCTTGATCTAACTTCAAGAGTATTCAACAAAAGCAAAACTCAGATTCAGTACTTTGATACTTAGCTTACTGACTCGCCATAGTTTTGAATGAGTTTAAAAGAGGCAACAGAGTTTATTTTACATTGGTTCTATGTATCCCAGGGGGAATATGACTCTTTCCATCACCATCCTAACAAAAGCAACAATATAAAAGACAAAGGTGTCTTTTTCCACTAACATTATAACCTTGGATACAAACCTCTGTTGACCATACATATGGACCCCTAGAAATTAAAATTCAAGACTTATAGAACCAGGTCCTATAAGCAATGAATGTGTTAACTCAATTCATTAATGCAGAGAACAGTCACAAATCTCTACCTTGGAAGAGCACATTCTGTCGTCCCTTTAATAGAACCCTGCTGGAAATCAAACACAATTTTTATTCTAGAGAATGATCACTGTGTCTTGTTTAATTCCCCCCTAACAAATGTCAGCACTAATGTATTACAGATTATTCAGTCAATTTGATGGTTCCAGGTGAAAGAAAGGAACACAAATCTCTTCTTTTAGTGTAAAAAGGGTCAGCAGGATGACTTCCCCCTGCAGGAGCTGAGATGAGGCTTGACATGAATCAATCAAGAAGGCTCAATTTTACAGTTATAGTGCCTAATGCCTAAACATGAGCGCACGGGTGAAAATTAGCACCCGATTATGAGCATACATGATCTTCCCCTGGAAGACAATAATATTGGCATTAAGCTTCTCAAGAGGGAAGATGCTGCTGGTTTTTAATATGTCTTAAATTATGTCAGGAAAAACACTGGAACATCACACAAAAGCCACAGTCAGTGTCTATTGCTATCTCATAAAGCTGGAGATCTTTACAACAATATTGACACAGGAGCAGGCAAGCAAATGTCAGCCAATATAACATATGAAATACTTAACGTAACCAATTTTCACCTGTCAATCAGTGGGGAATAATGACTGATGCAAGGAATCAATACGCCACAATTGAATTCCAGCTCACAAACTTGTTTCGTTCTGTGCTATAAAAGACTGTCAAATGTCACACCCCAAGAGATGCAACAGGATTCCACAGATTTATTTATTTCAAGCTCTGAAGTCTATTAGCAATAGTGCCCCTTTGCTATTGGAAGTGGATCTTTGATGACATTAATTTCAGATATGACAACTTGTTTTTCTGACAAATTAATGATAGAACTTCCTTAGTCACTATTTGTTTATTTTGCTAACGTGAAGTATAATCATACTCAACAAATTCTTGGGATTTCAGAAAACAAATATTTGACATAATTTGTCAAATAAACTGCTCACTTAGCATACTATTCTTAATCAAGTTGTCCTATATGTGAATAAATGGAAAGGGCATGACAAACCTTGAGTGTCTACTGAATCTGAACCTTAGCATTATGCAGATGCCTGAAAGGAAATTATATCTACAAGATGATCTTCAAATAACAACTTGGAACCATTTTCTCCACAAAATGATAAACTTTTAGGGTAAATGAATTGTGTGAACATGGCTGTGAAACTTGGAATGTAAGGGACTAAGTTTTAGCTTTGTCAATGACAGTATTTTGAAGTGACAATGTGGACATACTTTTTTAAATGCCCATGTGGTATTGATCAAACAATTTTTAAATATTGCTTTTTTGTGTTATATTAATTGGAGACACACTTCTCCTAAATGGTGAAAAGATAAAAAGAGTCACTGTCTCATTACTCTTAAGAGAAATATTTGATCTTATCAACATTAATATTTTTATATATTGATAAATGTTTTCCCTAAAGAAGAAAGACATTAAAAATTAATGTGTGTGTAAAATATGTAATAGTCTTCTCCTACCACAGTCCTTTTCTCTTTCAGGTGGAGGAAAATACAAATTATACTATACTTCCCCTAAAGAAAAGGAAACAAGCTAATTAGACACAGAGGTTCAATACATATGCCAGAAATGTGGAAGCTGTGAATCACTCTCCATGCTTTAGAGGTCAGAGGAAAGTCAAAGCTTGCTGCACTATGGCAGGAACTCGCGGAGACACCTGCTCAATGAGCTTAGCATCACCAGGGCCTTTAATCTGGTCAAAATTTTGCCTGTATCTCTTGCCTAGGTATACACAGTGCGGGTGTATAGAACCATATTGTGTAGAGACTTAGCTGATACCTGGGGTCGATTTTAAGACAACTGTCACTATAAAGTTGATCTGGCTGAGGGTTAAACCTCTAAAAGGAAGGTTTTCATTTAGATGCACTTGCTATAAAGAGTAGATGATACTCCAATAAAGCCCATGGGAGAGTCTGAGGTTGTTTATGGACAGATCAACAAAACAAGTGCATTGTTTATTAATGGGAATAAAAGACTGATAGTGCAAAACTACTCATGTGGCTGAGCAGGCTGACTAAACCCAGGAAGAACAGCTTGCAGACTCTGTCCCCTTCAATTGTTCTTCCCTGTAGATAGATGATTACGTCGAACTGTCAAAGCTGTGATTGGAAAGTCACTGGTGTGCTGCCTAATTCCAGCTGGTGAAGCCAGCAGTGCTCACTGGTGACTTTAGGAGGGGATAAGATTATAGGTCACAAGAGCTTCTTTATTTCCCACCTGTAGCTTCTAACAACATTTTATTAAGGATTTTCACATCTTCTCTCTCTTCAGAGAGAGAGAAGATGTGAAATCGGGGTTGAAATCCTAACAACCATTACCAGACCCTGACCATAATGGCATTAACATAGACTAACTACTCTCCAGTGATGTTCCTTTAATTAGAGCCTGATTATGGATGGTTACTGATTCTTTTACAGGGCTCCAAAGATAAACACTGTATATTATTATGTAAATAGAAAGGGAGGCCCTAATACAGTTAAATATTTAGAGCTTCATGTTTACTTCACAGAAAATACACACCAAGCTATTGTTATTTGAGGCTTTAATGTTAATTTGTAAAACAAACATGTTGGAGAGTGACCCCCAAAGGCTTCCTGACAGAGGCTTTCTTCCACCCCACCCTGTTTAGGTGGTTTCTTAATCGCCCACTCGCTCACTCTGGCTCCAACATAAAAACTGAAGGGAGGCTTTTTAAGTGCACATATAGTATACACACTTATTGGAGGATATAAATTCACACTCACTGTCAAGGATCATTTTTGAGATGAGTTGTATGATTTCTTGCCTGGATAGTTTTGAAGAGTAATGGGATGATATTCGCGAGGCACTTAGAAAATAAGGAAAGGAGCTAAGTACCCAGGCCATCACGGGTCTTCTCTCAGAGACATACTTTAACTGAGTGTAGGTAAACACAGGAACACAAGGGCTCCATGCCCATTACACCGCTTGAGTGAAATTAGAGAATACATGGGTCATTGGAATTTCTTGCCATACACTTTCTTCATAAGTTTCATATTTTCCTAATGTTGTTTTATGTCCAGCCAATGCTGCCCTTTTTTTTTCATTTTAAGCGACTAAATGTATTTTCCAGACATTGTACCATCAATCCTAAATAAGTTTAGTTCCAGATAGCCAAGTTTGAATATCCCAAGAATTTTGTGCCTTTTAGGTTTCATGTCTAAACTTGTTCATTCAAAGAACTAGTACTATTAGGCAAATGGATTGTGGAGTCTGCTTTATTGTTTTTCCTGTTAGTCAAATTTGAAAGAAAGAAATCAGGTTTTACTCTTCCCGTAGTCAGATGGAGGCCTGGAGAACACTTTAACAATAATTGTGTTTATATGACACAGATCAGAAAAGAGTCAATCTGGTGTTTTCAGTTGTCTTAATGACAAATTGAATTGCCTGCAGAGCGGACTCAGTCGATAGTGGAGGAATGAGTGGACGTGACTGTCAGAGAGACTGCAAAGAGGACCTGTTATTCAGTGGAGTTACAGCCTGTTTATTTACCTCTGAATAGCCAATGGACTGTTTGTATGTAGGGATAATTTCGCTAACCTTCAGTTGTTATTCTGCATATGAATCTCCTATGGATAATAGAGAAACAGATATCCTTACCGTCTGTAATTATTAAAATGGGTCAGATTGAGAAGGCTCCAAATTTTTCTTAAACTATCTCTTTTAAAATTTTGATTCTATGTAAATTATTAAAAACATTCATAAGTGTCCATGGTGGGATAAATAATACCAGCAATGAAATAGTGGGGCTCACTTGGACCCTGCTCTGAATGGAGCAGCAGTTGGCTCTGTGTCCTGTGGATGATCCAAGGCAGAATGACCCTGCACCTTGTTTGTGTGCATGATCAAGAACCCTTTGACGAGCTGATACTTTGAGGCAGACTTATAAAAAGCTGATTAATACAAATAATCTGTTACCAGCTCTGAATTTATCCAGATAAACCAGGAACACGTGGATGCATAGGCACTTCTAAACTATATTTGAGAAAGCAGGGCCATCAACTTGCCAAAAATACCAGGCTAAAGAATGATACAGTGTGGGCATTCCAGGATCACATTAATGTGGAGGCAGCCAGCATTAGAGAACAGATCCACTCTCCCAACATCAGGCTTGGTTCCGTGTACATCATTGGATGTACAGGGTGTACTCTCTTGACATCTGTGGGACTACAGCTCAGCATTGTATCTCTGCTTCACACACACTCAAATCTTCATTCTTCAAGATTGTCTGTGCCTAGAACCAATTCTGTGGCCAGAACTGGCCCGAGCCTGGACAGCTTTGCTAATATTGAACCAGCTGTAGTGCTGGCTTTGTCTTTGGTAACGCAAATTTATTGTTTTCTTAGTCCTTCAGTGATACCCATACACACCACTGAGTAAAGTATGATGTGTGACCTGAGAGTTAATATTACTAACTGAAATAAATGAAATGATCCTGTTTTTGTCAGTGGCCATCAGTGCCTTATAAAGTCATGATTACCCCCTGACACAAAGCCAAGAGAAATATGGCATCACATGTGTATTATTATTATGTGGATATAGTGTTATTTGGAGATGGATTTTGCATGTGATCAGATTTGGTCAAGGGGAGAGTAACTAAACTAATATAACTGTATCCTTAGGAAAAGGGGAAATCCGGGCACAGGTAGAAAAGATACCCAGTGACTTAGAGCCCACAGAAGGAAACCGCACCAAATATGGCTCAACCTAGACTACTAGCTAAACAGCTGGGAGGTAATGCATTTCTGTTTAAGTTACTAAGTCTGTCCTCTGCTATGGCAGTCTAAAACAGTTTTGTGTACAGCAAACTTGTATTTCCAATAATTATAGGCAATATATATCATCCAGCTCTTTGCTTTCCTTTAACATATAAGGACAAAGGATGAAATGACAGAAGGACCTCTGGGCATCTAGAAAGTTGTCTCTTCCGGTGTTGGGGTGAGAAATGGCTGCAGTTGTTCTCTAGAGTCTAATACGGGATCTGTTTTAGCAGTGTCCATAATATTCTCAGTGCTGTGCTAAGTGCAGCCTTATGTATGCTTCTATATGTTGAACTCAATATGGAAACATTTTGCTGTTAGCAGTTTCATCAATAAGACAAAGGAAAATGTTTCCACCCAAATCCAGTGACAAATCTGAATGACTGAGCACGAAAGCTTGCGATGGATGCAACAATTGAGTTACAGAAGCTGAGCCATCTCAGCCAGAATCACATAAGCAAAGACAGTGCCAAAGCTTTGAGTTTGTGTTTGGTAGAGCCTATCTGACTACCAAGTACCCAGATCACTGTTGTTGTAATTTATCTATTCTTCTCCAAAACACTTTTCTTTCCAATACTAAATATGCAAAGTGAAATGAATCAGAGTCCTGAGAATGGACAGTGAATTCCACAGATGAAAGGAAAGTATTTGGTTAGTACTTTTTCAGTTTTAGAAGGAAATTGCATAAGCATAGTATTCCTTAATATACTAATTTCTGTCACATTTGATTATTGTATGGAGATCATTACTAATGCAGACAGACCTCACAAATCATGCATGCATAATTAAATGCTAGAGAATGTATGGATATCACTTTTACAGACATGTGGTTTTCAATTTCTTTACATTTATTCTCTCTCAGCCTTTTTATCTCTCCCTTGCTGTCTGTATATGTCTCATTTCTAAAGAGTTCTCTTGAATAAAAGAATGTACACCAGCCTTCTGATTGGTAGCCTGACAAGATTATTTTCCAAATAAAACTTCCTGTCTTGTACTTAGCATGCAATATATATTGGGTTGAAAAATGATATTTTAAAATGCTCTTTTTTATACCCAAAGTAGCTTACTCACTTTATTAAAAGATAATATTAAAAGGTTATGGGAGGGCAAAAGATTAAAACATTTAAAATAAAAATAAGGGCTCTCTGCAATCCAATTCTTGTCTGCATTTTATAAAACTAAAATGAGTTTATTTTGCTAAGTCAAGCAGCAAAATGGAGGAAATCGTTCTTTTTTTTTTTCAGTGTGTACCTCTAAAATCACTGTCCAGGAATTTTCCAGCACAAGCATTTTTATTCTACAGAAACCAAAAGTATGCAGATAAAATCAAGATAATGTTGCAAGGATTCCACAAATGTAACCAAGTTTTACATACAGAGGGGAAACACAAACCCATGGATTTAGTGCAAAGTTTGAAGAACATAGCCTCATGAAACTGTCAGTCAGAAGTCTGAAAGGACCCCACTTACCCACTTAGATCAGGCTGTGACCACCATTCTGCACAGGCTGCCACCAGATTATGCTGCACTTTTTGCAGCTAGAAGGACTTTCTAGAATTTTTTTTCTAACACATGCCCATGATTCTACACAATGTTCCCAGTAATGCTACTGACTTGCTCTCAGGAGTCTGGAAAGTTTGAATTGGGAATGTGACCAAATTAGGAAGTAGTTTCATCAGTCATTGACTGAGCAACTAGTTCTAGGGGATACCCAGAGCGTTCTGTCAGCCACGTATTTTCCTATTTTACTGAAACCAGAGTTGTCAAATAAATCAGTGTGCCTCAATTTGAAATGGTTCACTTCGCAAAGACCAATGGGCCATTTGGCAAATATGCAAGTCGCTCTAGAATTCAGGCAGCCGTGCCAACTGGTAAGACAGCACTGACCTTGTGTGTGTGTGTGTGTGTCCACATGCGCCCATGCATGCACTTGGCTTCTAGAAAGTTTAGTCTAATTAATTTACAACATAACATTTTATTGTCTCCTGTATTTTATTAATCATTTATAGTTTTTAAATTAAATCTGTTGTATGAATTACATATTATTTATCATTTAAGGCAGTCGTAATTCATTTATGAAGAGACATCAGATTTGCTAGTAACCTCGTGACTTTGTTCATTGTGACTCTTTTTTAGAAATATTAAAGTAGGGCAAATAGTATTTGTCTTCTTTATTATTTTTATATTAATATATAATACATACTAATAGTTGAAGCGGTTTTCTAAATTGTACACAGAATGATAATGTTTCTTGGTTTCTTTGCCTGAAATAATTGTAATGGCATTTAAAACTAAAGAATATTAGGACTTTTGGATTAATGGAGTACAGGTTTAGCCAGACCCTATCACAATATAAAATAAAAATGTAGAGGCTTAGGCTACCTAGGAATAATAGAGGTTTGATGATGTTTTACTTTTCGAAAAATATATAGTAGGTCCTCGAGAGCCAACTGGGTGTTTAAGAACACTTACTGCTCTTTCATAAGACAGGAATTTGGTCCCCAGCCTCAATAGAGCAGCTCTCAACCTTTTATAACCCAGTTCAAGGGGTTCCGATGCCCTCTCTGACCTCTCTGACCTCTGTGAACAGTGAACACAGAAGCACACAGATGTACATAGAGACAAAATACTCATGTATCTGAATTAAAAATAATCAAACAAGTAAGAAAACCTGCATGAATATCTGGCTACTTGTCTATGCCTGAGCTCGAAAGAGTGTTAAGAGACACCCCTCACATGCTGTCCTTGCCACAGACTTCTCTTACAAGGCTGTTCAAGTTCCTCCACAGATGTGGATCTGTGGCTGTTAGATAGCCTGTTCCCTGAAGGAGAACTTGGAAGGCTGTGAGGGCTGGACTGGGGATAACTTGGAAACTGCCTGTATTATCTTCACCTGAGTCTTGTGTATTGGGAAACTAAAAAGTTTATCTTCCACCAGGAAGAAAGTGTGGATAGGCAGTGTGCAAAATCCTCAGAACTATTCTGGATTTTTGTTTTTTGTTTTTTGTTTTTGTTTTTTTTTTGCAAAACTTTCAGGTGATATTGACTACCTATGTATCTGTTTCAGATTAGAGATATAACACACAATTTCTCTGATTTAAATTATCAGGAAAAATACAGAAGAGCAATTTTGAATTTTTTTCTGTTGAAAGTGAAATCAAAAGGGCAAAGTCCATATAGCTTTAATATTTTTTGCTTTATCTTTTTCTTTACTATGTTTCAGTAGTTAAAATAACAATAATATGAAAAGCATATTTTTACAAATACATATTATTGTAATGCAATGCAGTAAATACTTAATACTAAGATGATACAATGAACTTTGATTTAAGATGAGTTGTCTAAATGAGTAAACACACTGGCAATATCTAAAATTCTAATCTAGATCCCTTAGCACAAGAATATTATATGAACTTTTTCTCAGTCAAGTTTGAACTAATATATAAGGTATACAATTAATTTAAGTAGTAAAACAAGAGATTTTAGGATTATACCTAAATTCCAGGATCCTGACAAAACCTACTATTATAGTTTTCCTTTTTAGCTTGTTTGGAGCACTGACACACTGTTGCAGCAGATGCAGAGGGGCAGGACAGATTTCCCACTTCTCCCAAATCTTACTTCTGTGGGTTTCACTCAAGGTCTTTACATTATTTTTTTTAATTCAATGTGGCATTAAGTAACAGACAAATTAATTCCATGGAAAGACTTCCTTATTTTCAAATTAATATTCAGTTCATAAAATGGTGTAAAGAGAAGACACTGCCTTGATGAAGGAAATACTTGAAGTTGAGGTTGGAAGAACTGTCTAACATGTAGGAGCTTTGGGCACGAATGATCCAGAGGTAACTACCATGTGTGATGTGTGCCCAGTACAGAGCTGGGGCTCAGAAACTTTCATATTCCTCTGACAACATGATAAGCATGGGAAGAGGCTACTGGGGGTGTTTTAGCATGTACTTTGTAATGTCTTTTTTTTTTAAAGAATATGATATTGGAGCTATAAGAAAAAATTCTTCACAGGTGCATGGCACTAAGTCCTCCTCCAGAGTCTCCCCACGCCCGTAGAAAAACCACTTTATAAATCTGAAGCTCATTAACCTCCACAGATGACTGGAGAGTGTGGTGGCAAATGTTGCCCTCCTCGGTTCACAGATGGATGAACTGAAGTACTGAGAGGTTAACTGATTTTTCCAATCCGCAAAGCAAGTCACGGCATGAAGGGAGGTCACACAGAATCCTTGACGCTGCTTCACTCGGGGCTCTCCTCTCTGGACCAAATGATTTATTAAATAAACTCCTATTGATTATAATTTGCTGGATCATGTCACTAAGAGTTTGTTCAAATGATTTGCTCAGGACGTAGCTATGGTACCAAACCTCTAAAAAGCCACATAACTGCTTGGCTTACTCAAACCTACTGGTAATTTGGATGACTACCATTGAATTGTGGAAAGTATAACTTTTTAGTGATAAAGCTTTAAAACTGTGACTACTTGAACATCGTTGATAGTTTGTGTTCAACAATAAGAAAGATAAACATTATGGCTTTAATTTGTCTTCCTTGAGGGAATTTTCAAGAGTGCCAAGAGTGGAAAAGGTTACATGCTTTTTCTTTGGGACTCTAATGTAAAAATTCAAAATTATATCCAATTCTTCTTGAAACCAGAAATATAAAAGATAGGAGTTTGTTTAAAAATGCTTGCTATGATCTTGTTAAATTAGGTTTTATATATATATAACATATATATAATATATATATAATATATATAATATATATAACATATATATAATATATGTAACACATATATATTCTTCATTATTTTTACCTCTTATTGTAATTTTAAGTTTCATTTACACATTAAAAGAAATAATTAGTAGTACCTGGAATATATAAATGTTATTATTCAAAGTAAAAGGTAACAGTAAAAAGAAATTGGTATTTGAAAATGTGCATAAATCTGACATATATCCAGTAGTATGATATGCTGAAAGCTATTCATATGAACAGAATACTCTCAAACTAAGAAAGTGTTGATAATGATCTTGTGTGTGAGTTTGCTTCTTCTGACAATGTAAAAAGAATAAAACCTTTTATTCAGCATGGAACAGCTCTAGAGAACCCTATAATAATGTTTTCAGGGAGTCCTGAATCTTGTTCATGAGGTTTCAGACAATATCAGGCTGTGAATAAATTCCAACAACCCCATTGTCCTTAATTTATGGGGGATTATTAGCAGTTAAATTATAACCAGAAGTATTAGAATGAAGAGGGGAAAAGAGAGGAAGTAGAGGTGAGAAAGAGGGAGGAACCAGTAGTTACTGGTAGTCAGGAGGAGAATTTAATGAAAGAATTGACACCAACCTTCTCTTATTGATGTCATCTGCTGTCATTATACATTACTCACAGTTTATAAGTATTGCATTATTTGGTGCGTGCATGCATGCATACGTGCATGTGTGTGTGTGTGTATGTGTGTGTGTATGTGCGTGTGTGAGTGCGCGTGTGTGCGTGCACTGATGCCATAGAAACCATTAGAGGTCACAGGACAACTTGTGGAAGTCAATTTCTTTTACCATGTGCGTTGTAGAGATTGAACCTAGGTTATTAGGCTTGGCAGCAAGTGCTTTTACCCTCTGAACCATCTCATTAGCCTCTGCATTGAAAATCATAGCCAAACCTGCCTATTACTGTCACAGAATTCATTTATATTCAGAATCTACTCCTGTAATCTTTCACAGCTTTCAGCACTGAAGTTCTGGGGATACCATGCTTTCTGTGATTACTTTCCTTTCTGTGCTTCTGTAGCCTCTGTATTCAGATATGATTCTCAGGCCACAGAAATACTGGGTGGATATCTCAAAGGTCTATCCTTGAAACACATTAGGATGGCAGAGTTCCTAGGCTTTTTTGCTTTAAGAAATATATTAAAGAACTGTATTATAAACTACCCTGTTCTGGGCAAACCTAAAAGATATTGAATCTTGTATTTAGTATGAGGATCATCTTACATTGTCTAAATCTTTGGCAATTTTTGATAGGTCCAAGCCAAAGACTGGTTGAAGTCTTTGGAACTCAAACCAAGAATAAATCAGGGGATTTTCTGTGAGCTTGCTTTCTTGTTTGTTTTCTTCATGTTCAATATTGGTGTTTGAATAAGAGTTGATAAGAATGGAGATATTGCAAATAAAATCCTCGAGAACTAATGAAGCCTCTTACAGAAATAACAACCTTTATTACTAATTCCCTTAATCAAAATAATGAAACCTGGAAAATACATCATAAAGATGAGAATTGGGGACATATTTTACTAACCTCTAGCATAGATGCATGGCTCTTGAAGTTTCATCACCATTGACTAGCTTTCAAAATGCTGGAAGTCTCTATGCATGCAACCAAGAGAAACAAGTCAACTATACTCTTATGCATCTGCAAACCCTGCAATTTACAATAACCATTTCCATGGCAAGATATGTTCTTTGGTACAATAGTGGCATGAGTATTATGATAGCAACCAACTGCTTTATGTTTTGGATTTTATGCATACTCCATAAGACAGAACTCATTGGTGATACTATTAATCCAACTAAAATCCCATGGCTGGCTAGATTTGAGGCTCTAGAGAAGACCCTAATGCTATTATTTTACTAAATACGTATAGTAATAATCTGCATGCAAATTCTTATCTTATACCATATACTAATGTATCTTTCAACAATTGTTAGAGAATTTTTGTAGTATATTTTGTAGTATACAGACAGGTACAAGTAGCCATTATGCAGAAACTCAGATACTGTGGGATATTCAGCTCTAAATGGGACATCTATAACATACTTTCTCTCCCCCAAGTCTCAGGTATCATCATGCAAGAGAGAGTGGGAAGATCATATGAGCTAGAGGTAGTGAACACCTACAGAAAATGAGTAGTTATCAAAAAATGACAGGAGCTTCCAGTGGCTAGAATTGCATTCTCAAGATTCTCAAGGACTGCAGAATAACAAACCATTCAAAACTTTTAAAGGATAGGGAATGACTTATGAAGTCCTAATGTTGTCTGAGGAACTCTTAGTAAATTATGACTGCTTGATCAGGGGAGTCCGTTTTCTTCAGGTATATGGTCACTGAAAATATCCTCATGCTCCAGTAGATGATAGCACACCAGGGTACATATAGGTGACATTAAGTGAAAGTTGGGAACATATCATTGTTTAGTGTTGGGAAGGAAAATGGAAGATTAGGAGAAAGGAGGGTAGGCTTGGTCAAATCACATTATATGCATGCATGAAATCCTCAAACAAAAAAAAAAGATTATTAAGACCATGCTGATAAAACCCACAGAAACATCAGACCTGAGAAAGTGGGAGTGCACGGACCTCAGTCTGACAGATGGGGAAGCAGCATAGGTCCAAACCAGGGCCCCTGAACGTGGGAATCAGTTGGGAGACCAGGACAGTCTGTTGGACCTCTGGCAGTGAAACCAGTATTCATCCCTAGTGCATGAATGGGCTTTGGGAGCCATTTCCCTATGGAGGGATACTCTCTCAGTCTAGATACATAGATAAGTGCCTAGGTCCTACCCCAAGTGATGTGACAGCCTTTGATGATCCCCCATATTTTCTCTATCCACTCATCAGTTGAGGAGCATCTAGGTTGCTTCCTGGTTCTGGTTATTACAAATAATGCTGCTATGAATACAGTGGAATTGTTGGGTCTTATAGTAGGCTGATTCCCATTTTCCTGGGGAATCTCCATACTGATTTCCAAAGTGGCTATATGAGTTGACTCAGCAGTGGAGGAGTGTTTCCCTTTCTCCACATCCTCTCTAGCATAAGCTGTCATTGGTGTTTTTGATTTTAGCCATTCTGACAGGAGTAAGATGGTATCTCAGAGTTGTTTTGATTTGCATTTTCCTGATGCCTAAGGATGTTGAGCACTTACTCAAGTGCCTCTCAGCCATTTTAGACTCCTCTATTGAAAATTATCTATTTAGTTCTGTAGCCCACTTTTTAATTGGATCCTTTGGTATTTATGAGACTTCTTGAGTTCTTTGTAAATTTTAAAGATCAGCCTTCTGTCAGATGTGGGGTTTGAATATCTTTTCCCATTCTGTGGGCTGCCTTTTTGTCCTGCTGACAGTGTCCTTTGCTTTGCAGAAGCTTCTCAGTTTCAGGAGGTCCCATGTATTAATTGTTGACCTCCGTGTCTGTGCTACTGGTGTTATGTTCAGGAAGCAATCTCTTGTACCAATTCATTAAAGAGTACCTCCCACTTTCTCTTCTAAGAGGTTCAGTGTGACTGGATATATGTTGAGGTCTTTGGTCCATTTGGACTTACGTTTTGTGCATGGCGATAGACATGGATCTATCCACATTCTTCTACATGCCAGCATCCAATTATGCCAGCACCATTTGTTAAAGATGCTTTCTTTTTTTCTATTGTATGTTTTTAGTTTCTTTGTCGAAGTTCAGATGTTCATACATGTATGGGTTAATATCTGGGTGTTCAATTTGATTCCATTTATCTATCTGTTTATTTTTGTGCCAATACCAAGCTGTTTTCAGGACTATAGCTCTATATAGAGCTTGAAGTCAGGGATGGTGATGCCTCCAGATGTTGCTTTGTTGAATATGGTTGTTTTGGCTATCCCGGGGTCTTTTGTTTTTCCATATAAAGCTAGTTACTGTTCTTTCAAGGCCTGTGAAGAATTCACCCACAATATTTCTGATGAATCATCAAATCAACTTTCTTGTGTTATGCTAATTTTGGGACTTCCTGCAATTTATTTAACCTCTGTAAAATAGACTTATTATGCATGGTTAGTTATTTTTCTTATAATGTTTCCATAACCTTTTCTTTAGTCTTGAGTAATGTCTACTTTTTTTTTTCAGGGTTAGACAATATTGACAAATGTTGACAATCTCATTCCCCACCAAGTGGCTTGGTTTCACACAAATGTGTGGCCCACCATTTGTGATCTTGATAAGTCTTCTACAAATATTTGAGAGGGTGTGAAGGAAAGAATAGTGTAGCAGTACAGGCACACATTGGGATTTGTCACAGATCTAATTCCTTCTTCTTGTCTGTCCACTACTTATCATCTCTGAAATTACAAAAGGCAAGGTCTGTCCAAAAAGCAGACCTCTTTGCCTCCAGGGGTCAGTGTCTCCTTGAGAATCATTCTTCAACTTGCCTAGAGCAGCTTGGAAGGATTTCACACATACTCAGGTGAGAAGAAGGCTTCAAGAATTTTTTTTTTGTCTACAGAAACCACTTCTAAGTTTTCTTTCAAATGTGAACTGAATCTCAAACAAGTTTCTTCCTTTGATTGAGGTAAAGAGCTTGGGAGGGCGCATGCAATTTCCACATTTTCACGTACTTTTATATGTCTTTGAAACCTAAACAAAGATTTTTGCCTTAGGGCACTAAGGGAGTGAATATCACAAAAGGGATTAACACGCTGTACTTGGGAGCATCAGATCTTGTATTCAGGTATTAGATCATACTTTCAATTCAAATAACTTCACATATGTTCAGTTCAAGTCAGAATCATGAAGGCATATACCTTAGTTGAAAAGAAAATATTGACTTTAACTTAAGGTGACAGCATCGTTGCAGTTTATTTACAGACAATTTCCAAGTTGTACATCCTCCATGGCAGTATTCGAACCCTTCAATGAAGCTGTCCCTTGTGCATTTTTATGGTAAGGAAAATGTGCCCTCTGCTCAGGAACTCTTCTGCCTTCTACTTGGTCTCCTAGCAATTAAAATGTATGAATGCTTTCCTTTATTGGAATTTTGACTTCAGAAGTAAGCATTTAATTTCCAGCCGTGTCTGTAGCTGATTGAAATGAGTAGTTGCAGTTGGTTTGAAGTGGGTTACCTTGGAAACTATCATAATACAGATTGGCAAAAGATGGTTTATACCCCTTTTATATTTAGAAAAAAATACTGTTTGCAAAATCCCTTCCTAAGTTGTAAATACTTTCACTGTTTAGTGAGCCTATACTCATTCAGACTAATGGGTATGAAATGGAATGCCATGATTAACATGATTAGCATTGGAACACTGCTTTTAATATGTAAATGCAATGCATTATCTGAGAAGATTTTTTTACATGATTCAAATCTATTCTTTCATCACATCTCATTTTAGTTGTATTTTTTTAACCATGGTTTCTGTTGTGAAACAAACAACCAAAGGACTGATGTTTATATATTGAATGCATTAGTTGATACATTTAAAGTGTTTTAGTTAAAATAAACATTTTTTCATATTTATTTTTTAATTTTTTTCATAAATATATTTTGATTACAGTCTTTTCTCTCCTCCAACTCCTTTTCAGATGCTTCCCACCTCCACCCACCCAAATTTATCTTCTATCTCCTTGTGTCTCTAAAAAAATCAAAACAAAAAATCCAAAACAAAAATGAAAACCAACAACAACAAAATAACCCAATAGGCAAAAACAAAACAAAACCCTGAAACAAAATAAAAAGCACACAAAAACTCATGGAGTTGTCCAGATCCTCCTGTGCATGGAGCCTGGCATGAAGTGTGGTTGACACAATCAGTGACACTCCATGAGAGAAAACCTTTTTTTCTGTTTCCAGCTAGAATCCATTGACAGTAGCTTCTGGGTAAGGGGTGGGCTTTGTGTCCATTTCACCTGTGCTATCTCATCTGATTTGAACCTGTGAATGTCCTGTATGTGCTCCTATTGTCCTGTTGTGTTGGGAATGGTGATGTTTCTTTGGAGTCATCCACCATGTCTCGCTGATCTTACAATCTTAGTTTAATGAACATGTTTACTAAGGCTTTACACACTTAATTAGTTCTGTGTTAGTATTCATCCTGAAAACTAGTTTGTGCTACTTAGAAAATGTGTAGTAGTCACATTGATGCCTGTCAAAAAGACTTCTATCTGCTTGATACTTGCAGAAATCTCAAGCAACCAAACTTGAGCAAATCTAATTTAGAAATTCAACTTTATCACATGGAAGGACTCTGTTGACTTTCTTTTCTGCATTGATCAATTTGAATAAATACCTTGTTCTGACTATACTTAAGTAGGTCTATAAATGTTTGTGCACCTTAAGAGTTGTAGAAAATTGATACCATGATACATTTGCAATGCATCTGCTTCTATACTCAATACTCAGATTTTAAGTAACCTAATTAACTAGCAAATGAATTAAAGAATCAAGAAAACATAAAATTTAAATGAATTTGATAATCCAATGTAAGTATTATGACCTACTGACCATAAATATGATAACTTAAACAAAACAACATTTACATGAGTTTAGATGGAAAAAAATGCAAATTGAATGAATTATGTTACAAAAGAAAAATGAAAAGCAAGGCCACCATATTTTTTGGAGCTTTTTGCCTGTCCAAAGGAGTCATTAATTTAACTCTAAAAATTATGTCTTTAATCAACATTTTAGTTTTCAAAAGGAGATAAAAGTCAGGAACTGTAGACATGAAATTACTACTCTTAATTTATTTAATTAACTTAATTTCTGGTAGAGGTGTCCAGTGTTTTCCAACAAGATTGGATAACATGGTGACATTCAGGCTGGAGAGTTGGCCCAATGACTAAAAGCATCTATTGCTTTTCCAAAGGATCTGGGTTTGACAAACAACACCCACATAGCAGCCCACAACTGTCTGTAATTCGTGTTTCAAGGGATCTGAAGCCCTTTTCTGATCTTTACAGGTACCAGGCATGCATGTAATGCACACACATACACACACACACACCACTCATAAAAATAAAATTATAGAAAATAATGTGTAAAGTATAAGTGAAGCATGAACTCAGTTGGCTAATAACATTTTCATATATGTTTTGTTTTAGCTTTGTTCTTTAATGGATTAGCACTTCTAAAATTTATGTTATGAGAAAATATCCAAGACCAGAGAGGTAGAACCAGGATTTGGCAGCACTGGGGATGGTTCATCTGGTTAGAACATGCCATAGTTTGTATACAGATTAAAAGAAAAGTCAATGTACACCATGCAAGGCTCCACATGAAGTTGAATAGTATGTGATGAAATACTGTTGAAAGAACAGATGGAGACAAAATGCATAATACTTTATGTTGTGAAGAAGACAAACACACCAAGAAGACAGTTACATTGGAAATCCACTGTGAACACTAAGAACTGTGTTCATACACGTCAACACTTGCATTTTGTTTTCTCACTGTGTGGGGAACCCAGGACGAGTCCTGGTAGTTGACTTAGCTATTTATGAGGGAACCTAGACCATCGTTCTCATTAATTTACCAGGCACTCTAAAGCCATTAGCAGAGCTTCCCTTTGATCATTTCTTACCTTTGCCCCAGGACTCCTTTCTGAAAACCGTCCATTTACCTCCCTGTCCTTTAGGATATCAGCCTCCATCTTTCAGTCATGTTGTGTGTTCCTTGGGTGTTGATCTGCGCCACACTAAATCATTTCCATTTTTCCCTAATGGGTCAGGATTAAGGGTTTCCGGCCTGAGCACACACTTACGTGCTTTGGAGAGGATGTTTCCCATTGCTTTCATTTCAAAGGCAATGTGGAGCAAATGAAAGCTTAAACATTAATATTTTCTGTGTCTTTACAAATAACTGTTAGAAAACTTGCTGAAAGAATGACAATGCTTGGGATACAGCCCACAACAAGAAGAAACTTATCCACAACTGCCCTGAAAAAACAAACTAACCAGATTATATATGCTATTAACTATCACCCTGATAAAGCACATCTGATTATTCATGCCAGAAATTAAACACGCAAACACACACAAGTGCACAAGCATGAGCACATACACACACACACACACACACACACACACAAAGAGAGAGAGAGACAGAGAGAGAGACAGAAAGAGAGAGAGAAAGAGAGAGAGAGAGACAGAGAGAGACAGAGAGAGAGAGAGACAGAGAGAGAGAATGATCCTGACACAGAATAGGCTAGGTTTTGCAGTTTCAGTGCGCAGTAAAACATGACCCATCCTTATGGGAAAGTTTTCTTCCTCTACGTTAGTCCCAGCTCTACCTTACTTGTCAGCTGTTTCTCCACCTTTGCCAATGACAAGCCTAACATACAGTCTTTACTTTGATACTAAAAATTATATCAAGATGTTATAATAATTTTTATTGGAAATCAAATTAGAAAGGCCAGAGATCAGGAGCCTTTTAAGAAAGTTTTACTTTATGTGTATGGTTGGTCTTTTGCAGGTATGTATTCCCAACATGTATATGCCCAGTGCCAAGAGAATCCATAAAAGGACGCTGCTTCACATAGAACTGGAGTTACAGGTGTTTATGTCACCATGTGGCAGCTGAGAACTGAACTCATGTCCTGTTGGCACAGAGTCCCAACCTTAATCTAGAAGCTTTTTGGAGATGAGTGCTTCTGGAAGAGAGAAAGTCAGTTTTCTTCAAAGGAGTGTCACTGGGTACATCAACTACCCTCCAGGCAAGTCCCATGCCCAGGAGAAGGTGGGTAACACAAACCACTCTCCAAGTTATTGTTAGATTATTTTTAAAGAGAGAGAAACATGTTGGGTGAGTACGGAACGGGAAAGATCTGTGAAAAGTTGGGATACAGAAAAGAATATGATCATTGTATTTTTATGAAAATTATAAAAAGATTTCTATTCAGATTCCAGTTTTCACACTCTTAGTTTTTCATCTGTAAGTCTATGTGACAGGGTTATGAATAGCTATTTTTCATGTTAGTTTAAATTTATCTGAAAATAAACTATTGTACCTACCACAATATTTACTACTTAACATATATCCATTCATATTTGTAATTTCTTATATCGTATTAAAAATCACAGATCACACTTTAGATCTGAGAGAAGTGTGAGGTCCAAATAAAAAAGACATGTCCAGTATTTATAATTATAGCTGATCAAATTAGCTACCTTAAGGGATGCATCTGTGGACAGAACTGGCAAGAGATCATTTTTATCTGATTATTCTTGTATTGATCTTTGCTATGGTTGGTCACTCTAAGGTGATCTGAGAGGAAGTATGGCAGAGAGAGTTCTATTAGAGACATATAAAATAAAATATTGTGGAATATGTCATTACTGAGTAAAATTTTTTTGGACTAAAATAGATGAGGCAAGGACAGACAGTTAATGATTTATATATAAGTGACTGGATAAGCCTTTGATGTCCATGGACTCAAATCACTTAGAGGGTTAGTTTGATGTGATCTCCCCAAATTCTACTGAATTCTTTTTTCTAAAATTATCCTGGGCAGAGCATACAGTTAGAAAAGTGGCAGGGCACAAAGAGGAAACACACAGATGATTTGATTATAGAGTTAGAGTTTGCTTTATAGTCATAGGAAAAAATGTTAGGGGAAACCCTGAAAATTGTGAATGCTCATGTGATTGCAGCTAATGAAACTTCAGAAAGCTTACCATGTCTGAAATAAAGCTCAGGATATCTTTCTAAGATAAGCTTTCTTTACATCCTTCTTTGAAACTTTCCTTCTCTGGTTTAACTTTCAATGCACAGGCCTCCACAGAAGTGGGATGCCTTCCCGCCTAACTCACAGTAAAATATCTAGCATTCTGTACTCTATTCTGATTCCATATGTGCCATGCCTCTATCAGAACTAAGCAGATTCTGTTTTATGCTCTATTTGTCAATCCAATGTGTACATGAGATTTAACTTGATTAAAGATAAGGATAGAGCTTGTTTGTATGCTATTTGCTAAATCCTCAGTAGCCAACACAGATATAGCACCTAATAGGTGCTCAGTGAAAAGTTGAATCAGTACAGGAAATGGGAAATCTATTTGAACAACTCATAGCAATTATAATGTGAAAGTTTAATATAAAGAATTGTTAGCTGTAAAAAAAGGACTTTAGAACAATGACCAGTTGGTTAATAATGATAAATGGTAGCTAAAATGAATATTGATGAAATAGGATTCCCAAGGGAGAGACCCTGACTGACTGTAAAACAAATAATAAAAACCCAGAGACAGATTTGGGGTTCAAGCTGAAGATCAGGGAAGCAAAGCAGTCAGCCAATAGCTCTTACCAATGCTGAAATGGAGATCCTGTCCTCCCTGTGACTGGAAACTGAATCTCAAATGAGACCTTTTGCTTCTTCCTTATGTACCTCTCTAGTGCTGGGATTAAAGGTGTGAGTTCTGTTACTCTTTTAGACTGATTCACTATCATGTTGCCATGGGTGGCATTAAACTCATAGAGATTCACTTGCCTATGTCTCTTGAGTCCTGGGATTAAAGGTGTGCGCCACTGTGTAGGCTCTATGCCTTGTGGCTAGCTTTGCATTCTGATTCCCTTGCAATATTTATTAAATTATAGACAATATATCACCACACCTGATTCTTTGCTAAGGGTTTTAGCATAGAGACAATGCAGAAGCAATTACATCCCGGTTCACCAAACAGCACTCTGGTGCCCAGAGACCATACTTGTAAGGCATCTACCATCTGGAGAAACAAGTAAAGCTATGCACAAGGAACACAAGGCAAAGGAGTGAGGGGTTTCTGAATTCTATTGGGTATCCTGTTCTGAAGGAGCTAGACTTTGGAGAAGCTTCAAGGATCCTGGTATTGAAGAACCCATCTGTGCTTTGAAAAAGGGAGGGAGGGAGAAAGAAAGGGAGGAAACTAAGTCAGAAGTGGAAAGCAATACCTCAGCCTATTGTGATGATTCTACAGAAGACTGTGTCGATAAAACCTCAGCACACGAAGACGAAAGAAAAATAAGGGGCACAGGCAAGGAGCTCAGCTTCATTTTCACAATGCAGTCATAAAGGGCGAAGCTGGCACTGTGATGCAATAGATTATTAGATGGCACAGTAGAACTATATCCTGTTGCTGTAGGTATTCTTCTGCATCCTGTTGCTGTAGGTATTCTGCACGTGCAAATTAAAAGCAGTTATTCTCATATCAGGGATCACATAACCAGATGTCTGATTGACTTCTTTATGGCATTAAGTAACTAGACATTTAAATTATGTAGTTTTTATTCTCTCAATAAAGCAATCGAATTTTAACTAGGAAAATAATTTACTTTATTGGGTTTTCATAACTCTCAAGTTATGTATGCATGAGTGCTGCAGGCTAGGTGTGTGCACGTGCCTTGCAGAAGTCATAGGTGTTGGATCATCATGGAGCCTGAGCTACAGGCAATTGTATGCGTGTAGGGAACCAAACTCTGGTCTTCTGCAAGAGTACTACATGCTCATAACTGCTCTATAAATTATTTTCTAATTTGTGCATTCTATTTCCTCAATGGAACAAAGTCATCAAATTATCTATGTCTTGATGTGTTTGAACTAATCTTGCACTAACTTCTAAATGTTCAAATTGATATAATAAAGATTTTAGATTAGTTAAAAATATATCTGGGGCTTCAGTGGGAATTATTCTGACAGAAACAGAATTCATGCCCATTGAATACTTAAATTAGTCAAAGATACTATTCATGTAAGCCAATTCCCCTCACCAATGACAATTGGTGCAGTTAAATGCTTAGAGAATTTAGGACCAAAAAGCAAATGAGGAATAAATGATTTTCTATTTAGATCTACATATTCAATGTCTTTAAAATACCTATAATTTAGTGCAACTTAATTTATAGTTAAAATATTTTGATTACTATTTTAATTATTTTAGTATTATGTAGTTTATTTTATTTACTTCTGCTTTCATTATTATGCCCTTCCTTTGTTCTTAATGTGTTTTCCACCATTAATGTATTAATAATTAGAAATAAGAATATCTTCCATTCTTTTATTTTTTTCAGCTACTTTGTAAAAGTTATAAAAACTCCTTCCTTCTTGTGGCCATGGGCGGTTTCCAATGGTGATCCTCATATCTACATGATTTCTTTGGCAACTATATTATATTATGCTGCCCCTGGACAGACATTTTTTCTTTGATGACACTAACATTCATCCAGACATCATTGTTTATTTTCTCAGCTGTTCTTTCATAGTAATTTTAATGAAAATTGTGAAACTTTTCCAAATGATAAAAAAACTGACCTGAGAGTGCAATATAGTGAGCCCAACTTCATTCAAATGATCTCTCAGATGGACACTGTGATTGGAGGGCTTCTGAACCAGCAGAGCTCACTAACAGGGGTTCTGCAAATGACTGAGGCCTCCTCTAGATATGCTTTCCGATACTTGAAAAATGTTTTCTAACTTACTATACTAATATCAGGACCCAGTTTACTATAGGTCTCAGGTTACTGAGGCAATCAGAACACTAACTTGTGCTATGAGTCATGAACATCCATCCCACTTATGAGGGATATATAATTTCTCTACCCTGTTAAAGTTTAATTACCTGGAGGGATTACAATGAGATAACTTTTGCATGAAAAATCTATTTTCCTGTAGTGTCAATATAATTACTTCAAATGGCAATAAATTTAAAACTTTACATTCGTATTTTGTGACTTTGTACAGCAAGTGATAAACAGTTTATCTTGTCAGTTGAAACTATGTGTGATTCAAAAATGGAAAATTTTGATGTCTAAGTTGATAACTGTTTTATCATTAGTTTTGTAAAAATTAGTCTAATATACAAGATATTAGACAGCCAAAAGTTAATGGTCTAGGAACTGTATATCAAATCCAAGGTAGCTGTCACTAGATATTAGGGATATTTATTAAACCACAAGGTTAGTAATTGTTTGAGTGAAATGTATTTCTCTAATAAGGAAATGACATGTTGAAAAACAAAGGTAAATTCAGGAAGATTTTCAAAGTTTGACTGTAAATATTTTGTGTGTATGTCTATGTGTGTCATTATTAAATTTTGTGTTTTGAAACTTGATCTCAAAATAACCCAGGCTGTCCTTAAATTCCTGAGTCACTCTCACTCTCTCAGGTTCTAGAATTGCAGGTATAGACCAACATGCAGGTTACATATACATATTTTAAGATTAATCTAATTGTTCCTTAATACTTTGGACATTTCATGTAGAGTTATCCTAGTATTATTGAGATTTTAATCTGCAGTCCAGTCACAGTAGGAACCTCAAATGCTGGATTACCTACAAAACTGCCCCGAAGAGATTCAGAGAAGTTCCGATATGACTAGCACTCACTGCATTTCCTTTTTAACTGTTTATTTATCTTATTTTGTGTGCAGGACTATTTTTGCTTGCAAGTTTGTGTGTGTATACCTCATGCACAGATTGCCTACAGATTGCAAATGAGGGCATTCGATTTCTTGGAACTGGAGTTATAGATGGTTATGAATGACCATGTATGTGCTGGGAACTGAAGCCTGGTCCTCTGCAAGAATGGCAAGTGATGGGGCATGTCATTCTGTTTGCTGTGAATATGTTTCTCTTATTGGTTGATGAATAAAGCTATTTTGGCCAATGGACAGGCAGGATTTAGCCTTGAGGGAAATCCAAACAGGGATAGAGAAAGGTCCAGGCATCACAGGTAAGCCAAGACCATGTAGAGATACACAAATTAATAGAAATGGGTTATTGATTAAGAGAGAACTAGCCAATAAAAAGCCTGATCAGTAGGTCAAACAATTTGTAATTAATAAAAGCCCCTTAGTGTTTATTTGGAACTAAACCGTAGTAGAACCAGAAGGGACAGAAACTTCTGTCTACAAGGAAGTGCACTTAACACTTGCACCAACTCTACAGCCCTTCTAAATCTCCCTTAATCATTGACTCTTTGCAGGGGAGCTTACTTGCTATTAGAGTTAATTTGCTAGTTAATCTTATTATTTTAGATAAGGATAGTAACCAGTGCTGAAGACATTTGTAAATCTTTAGCAACATTATCTGACTTGTTGCCTTCTGATCTTATTTTCATCAGTTTTCCCAGCATAATGAAAATATTCTGTATTTTACTCCAAACTTAGTTCTTTCAGTGGCATGCACATCAATAATGTCACTGATGGTCATCAAAGGTTTTGAGATGTTTTTAAAGCCCAAATCAAGGAGCACCTATGAGGTTCCTCACCACAAATGTCCTTGAATTTTACAGTCTTCTTCAGATGAAGGGGACAAGCCTTTTCCATGTAAAATGCCAAACCAATTAGAAGCCAGACAATCCTTTTTTGGATCTCTGCATGTTCCTTTCCTTCCTCCTTAAACTCTCAGAGTTTCTCAGGACTCAACTTTCCTCATTTTTTGCTTTCCCAGTTTAAAAATTTTCCTTTGCTATTGATGTCTGCTTTCTGATAGTTAAAAATATACACATACAGACCCTTGTTCTCTACCTTACTCCTCTTTTTCTTCTTTTCCTCCTCCTTCTCCTCCTCTGCTTCCTTATTCTGTTTATCTTCCTGCTTTCTTGTGGTACTGATAATGCAACATGGAACCTCCAATGTAATAGGTAAGCACTCAACCACTAAACTATACCCAAAACCAAATTAGTACATCTTGATGTTTCCCTCACATAATATTAGATAATCAAGATAGTCTTCTAAGACTTCTCTCTCTCTCTCTCTTTCTATATGTATATATATATATGTATATATAGGTTTATAACAATGGGTAGATGAGTATATAACACTTTCTCTAAGAATATATAGTATAATAAAAGAAATAAGATAAAATATGGAATATTTAAAGGCAAATTTGAATCTAGTACTTACTCTATGAATTTGATGAATTATGCAACTCTTCTGAGACCTTGCTTTCCACAAGTGCATGAGGATACAGCATCAGCATGCCATTAGGCTGTTGCAGAAGACAGACAAGACCAGTGCTTCTCACAGAAAGGAGAATAACTGGCATCATCATCTATAGTCATGTATATTTCTATTTCAACTCATTATAGGCTGATGGGGGAAGTCCTTCTGTGTATATGTTTGTCTTATTGGTAAATAAAGCATTGTTGGCCAATAGGGAAGCAAGATGTGTGAGACTAGGAGTAAAGGAGGATACTGGGAAATGTAGCCAAGGGTGGAGTAACCATGAGATCCCAGGAAGAGAGGACATGTCAGGATTGCATCCTCAGAAAGGTAAGTCCTTATAGAAATATATATATATGTATGTATATATATATATATATATATATATATATATATATATATATAGTAGTCATGGGTTAAAACTTAAGACAAAACTAGCCAATGAGAAGCCATGGACATTGGCTGACAGCATTGTAATTAATAGAGCCTCCGTGTGTTATTTGGGTTTGATGCAGCTCTGGGACTAGGCTGGCGGGAAGAATCCTGTAACAATAGGGCATACTTTTTAAAAATAAAATAGTGTTGTTTATTAAAATTATAGTAAAATAAATAGGTATCAGGATATATGAAACATAAATTATATGTCATTTATGTTGATTTAATTGGTTTAAAATTATACTATCTGGTTGCCTTAAATGTTTGTAAGAATTGATTAAATATTCCTATTTTTGTTGTTGGGAATTAAAAGTAAATTACATGACTTGAGTTTTTGGTGTGTGTATACCTGTATGTACATGTTCACATATGTGTTTATATGTGTACTTGTGGTGACTTTCTCAAACATCATGCTAACTATATTCTGTGTAATTAAAAAGCTTCCCTAAATTATTTATACAGCTCAAATTTATATAGTGGGTTGACTCAATTTATTAAATCTATAATTCTGCTTATTCTTTTTGTTAAGATTTTAAGCAGTTGGAGTTTTCTAATAGGCTACAAATTTAAACTAAAATCAGGCATACTGGAAAATGGAGAAGTGACACATGCCTTGCTCCACATGATGTGATAGACTTTGAAGATCCCCATGGAAGGCCTCACCCTCCCTGGGGAGCAGAAATGGGATGGGATAGAGGGTCAGTGGGCCCAGGGCAGGGGAGGAGAGGAAGGAGATGGAACTGGAATTGACATGTAAAACAAGCTTCTTTCTAATTTAAATAAGAAATGGAAAAGTGAGAGTAAATATGTATAAAGTTGGTATTTCAAGGTAAGAAAGCAAATCAACAATAAAACTTTTATTCTTTGCCCATTTTGCATCTTTTCATTGAAATGCCTCTCTCTTTAGCCAAGCCTGAAATAATATGAAAGTGAACACTCTTTTTTAAAGGGAATCATTATATATTATCCCTAGAAAGCTAAAATATATAATGAAAAGCTCAAGGAAATAAAAACTCTCTTACTTCATTTAAAAATCAAGGCTAGAGTGCAGTTTCCCTTTATAGTTTTGGTGTCTCAGAGACCACACACAATCTGCCAGGTGTCACACATCACAGATAGTTAATCAATGCATGTTTAATAAATATATACATGAATGAGTAGTAATAACAATTATTCTATTTATATATAATGTAAAATTAATTGTCACATGCAAAACTCTCTCATTCATTCACTTGTGTACCATGTGTAACAGCCAATAAATTAGTTACCCTCAATAGAAGGCTCATTCCAGTCTCTCCATAACTTTGTAATGATGCTTTGGATACACACAAATTCAATGAAAACTCATTCAAGATGTAAAAGACTGCAATTGCTGTGAGTTCAGTTGCCCTAGTGAGGTCTCTATAAGGTCCTGAAGGAAATTGGACTGGATGCCTGGTAGGTGCTATTGGGAGACCAAAAAGTAAGCAGAACCCAGAAGAAAGTTATAGAGATGTGTGCCTCATGGGTACAAGTGAACTTGGTAGTTGTCCATTTCAGCTAAATAAAATACAATAAGAGAAAATTTGAAAATTTAAGCGAAGATACAGTTTGCATCACATGCAATATGCTAACATTCGTCAGCCATCCTCTCTTCTGGTGAGAAGCATTGGATAGTAAAACCTAGAAGGCTGAGCACTTCATCAGATAGCTTCAAAGAAAGAGCTCAGGTGACAGATTTAATTCAATTAATTTAAATTTTCCCTTGTGTGAGATTTTGAGGTATGGAAGAACTAGCTTACATATGTCAGCTAGTATTGTTCAAAAACACAATGTGCTCTCCTGATGATGTGATAAGACACCATGACTAAGGCAACTCATAGTTTATTTGGGGGCTTATGGTTTGGAAGCATCAGAGTTTATGGTGGCAGAGTGGAGGGGGCAGGCTGCACACATCTTGAGAAGCTGCTCAGAGCTCACATTTTGAACCTTAAATGGGAGCAGAAAGCACACTGGGAATGGCAGGAGTCCTTTGTAACCTCCAAGCTTGTCCCTATCAACACACTTTTGAACAAGACCACACCTCTTAACCCTCCCCAAATAGTTCCAACAACTGGGGACCAGGTATTCAAAAATATGCACCTCTGAGGGCCCTTCTCCTTTAAACCATCACAAACAACTTGATTTTAGAACTGGTGTGTTGTGATTATTATTTTGCCTAAATATTTGACCAACTAGTCAATAACTTCAAGAGCACATTGAAGCAGATACCTCAGGAACTCCCTGAGCACCAGAATGTAGCTAAAGCCATGCACCCTCATGTGCCTGTTCCCTGGACTAGCTCCTTCATCTCCTACCTTCCTGACCACTGTAGTGTTTTGCTGTATTTTTGGTATCTTGCTAAGGCCATATTAAAAAAAACTTTTCTCTAGTATTTATAGGAATATCCAATTTCCTATTTTAAACCCTTTTCCTGCAATTGTTTATTTTTTGCATCAGAACTGAACAGATGTTTGATTATGTAAGTTTTTTATTTATTTTATTTTTTGATGTTATAATATCATTACACAATTTCTCTTTTCCATTTCCTTGCTCAAATCTGCAATATACTCAATTTGCTTTCTTACTTATTCACGACTTCTTTGTTCATTGTCATTCTGTACATGTCTATACATATATATTCCTAAATAAATACATATACCCTGCTTAGTCTGTAGACTGTTACTTCCATGCCTGTTTTCTGGATGGACCATGCTCTTCTCTGGGGATGACTATTTCTCCTGCTCTTATCATCCTTCAGTTGACTGTAGTTCTTCGCATTGGGTTGAGACAACTTGGGGCTTCTCCTGATTACCTGGCTTTGTGAAACTAAGAAATGAATTAATATTCTAATGGAAATTTAACTTTATACACTTTGTGAAAACACATGGTATCATGGTCTATTTATGGGATTGTTGATGCAAAGTCCAGGGTCTTTTTACCTCTTGTGCCTCTCATTTATTTGAAATCTAACATGTAAAAGTAGCTTATCAGAAACTGCTAATGATCAAACAAAATCACTACTGATCAAGTAAAATCGCTCCTATGCATGACTTTATAAATAAATCTTAACATCCTTTTTGTTCTAGGATACACCTTTAAAAAAGGAAACCCATTTGATGAAAGTTAACTGTGACTGTATTGGTTGGGACTTTTATTTTATTCTTCAAGTCCATAATTTTCTGTGTTGACATTCTTAGGTGTTTTGTATAAGAAAATAGCTATAGAATCCTGATTTTTCAACCTGTGACTTTCATATAAAATGAAAATGATTCCTACCTATCACTCCTGCAGCAGCCATTGCTGCCAAACTAGAAAAGGGTTAAATAAAGTGCCATGAGAACTGTGGGCTTTTCAGAGAGTTTCATCCTGATTTAGACATAGTTAGAATTGACATCCAGGAGTTCGACTCAATGCTTAGTTGTGGGTGTCTGCTTCTGCTTCCACCAGCTACTAAATGAAGGCTCTAGGAAGGCATTTAAAGCAGTCATCATTCTCATTATAGGGAAAGGGCATTTAAGGTAGCCTCTCCACTATTGTATTGCTTAGATTCTTAGTTGGGGTCATCCTTGTAGATCTCTGGACATTTCCCTAGTACCAGATTTCTCTTTAAACGTATAACAGGTGCATCTATTAAGGTATCTCTTTTTTTGTTCTCCTCTATTCCACCCAAGAATCAGTCTTCCTGTTCCCTCATGTTCTCGTTCCCCTTCCTCTTCTTCCCTCCTCTTTCTCTTACCTCCATCCCCTCTCCACCATGCTCCTAATTCGTTCAGGAGTTCTTGTCCCTTTCCCCTTCTCCAGGGGACCATGTATGCCGCTCTTAGGGTCCTCCGTGTTTCCTAGCTACTCCGAAAGTATGGATTGTAGGCTGGTGATCCTTTGCTCTATGTCTAATATCCATATATAAGTGAGTATATACCATGCTTGATTTTTTGTGACTGGGTTACCTCACTCAGGATGGTTTCTTCTTGTTCCAACCATTTGCCTGTGAAGTTCAAGATTTCATTGTTTTTTTTTTTCATGCATTTTCTGTATCCATTCTTCAGTTGAGGGACATCTAGATTGCTTCCAGGTTGTGGCTATTACAAATAATGCTGCTATGAACATAGTTGAACAGATGTCCTTGTAGTAATGTCCATCCTTTGGGTATATGCCTAAGGGTGGAAATGCTGGATCTTGAGGTAGACTGATTCCCATTTTCCTAAGAAACCGCCATACTGATTTCTAACATGGCTGTACAAGTTTGCACTCCCACCAACAATGGAGGAGTGTTCTCTTTTCTCCACATCCTCTACAGCATAGACTGTCCTTGGTGTTTTTGATTTTAGCCATTCTGATGGCTGTAAGATGGTATCTTAGAGTTGTTTTGATTTGCATTTCCCTGATGGCTAAGGATGTTGAACAATTTCTTAAGTGTCTTTTAGCCATTTTAGATACCTCTACTGAGAATTCTCTATTTAGTTCTGTACCCCACTTTTTACGTGGATTACTTAGTGTTTTGGTGACTAGCTTCTTGAGTTCTTTGTATATTTTGGAAATCAGCCCTCTGTCAGATGTGGGGTTCATGAATATCTTTTCCCATTCTGTGGGCTGCCTTTTTGTCTTGTTGACTGTGTCCTTTGCCGTACAGAAGCTTCTCAGTTTCAGGAGGTCCCATTTATTAATTATTGATTTCAATGTCTATACTACTGGCCTTATTTATGTTCAGGAAGTTCTAGAGAGGAAGAGTGATGAACAAACAGGTCAAGGCCATGCTGGGGAAACCCATAGAAACAGCTGACCTGAACAAGAGAGAGCTCATGGACCCTAGTCTGACAGCTGGGGAACCAACATTGTACCAAGCCAGGCCCCCTGAACGTGGGTATCAGCTAGAGGCCTGGGCGACTATAGGGCCTCTGGCAATGGAACCAGTATTTATCCATAGTGCCTGAACAGACTTTGGGAGCACCTTCCCCATGGCGGGATACTTTCTTAGCCTCAATACACAGTGGAAGCCCTAGACCTGCCCAAATGACTTGACATACTTAGCTGAACCCTCAGAGAAGGCCTCACCCTCCCTGGCAAGTGGATGGGGGATGGGATGAGATGCTGATGGAGGTTATAGGAGGTTGGGAGGGAGAGAGAACTGGGATTTATATGTAAAATAAGATTGTTTCTAATTTAAATAAAATTTATTTAAAAGCATACAAAAATGTTTAAGAGAGTCTATATTCTCAAATGCAGCTACATTTACTGTTTAAGAGGGTAAATGGTTATTTAGGATGTTGTTAATAAAAAAATGTTGACATCCAAGAAAACCTGTTAATGGCTACAATTAATTTCATAATATTGATAGCATCTCCTGGCATTTCTTCTTTGCACTTTTATTAATGAAGTAAGCAAGACTTATAACTGGGTTTCATCGTTTTAAATCCAAAATGAAGAGACCCTAGATAACCATTCTAAGATCTGTAGGATGCACAATACATGAACGTCAGTACTTAGAGATTGCTTCTATTCCTTCTGGATTATGGAAACAGTATGAAAAAATAAAAACAATAACACACTTGCAAAGTAGCAGGAATCACACCATAATGGATGTTTCATCAATGATGGATGGAAAAAAAGTAATTTTGTGCATCAACCAGACTTCTGTGCATGACAGAGGATAGAAAAATCAAGTAAGACCTAGTAACAGTCATAAAATATCTCCCAGAAATTGAAATAAGGCATAGGAAGAAACTTGCCTAAAAAACAAGCAAACCACTTTTGCTCTTTACAGCTGCCTTTTTGTTGTTGAGTGTCCAACATTTTGTCGTTTCAATAAAGTTCTACATGGTCTACAAAGTTCATGCTCAAAAACATTCAAATATGTTATAAAAGCAACCCAATTCTCACAATGTTTTAAGCTCATGATTTTGTATGAGGCTGCATTCCTAGCCATCCTGGACTATACACAACCTTTATGCTTCTGTTTGGACACACCTGCCAAGAGTTTGCTTTATACCTCTGGCCATGTGATACTAATTACAGCCAAGCCCATGTCATTCACAGGGGCTTCATATTGCTCTGATGATCATGACAAATCCAAGAAACCTGTGACAGTGGAGTCAGAATGAGTGACTATTTCAGTCTGCACCTTCAGGTTTTCTAAGGTATTGCAGTCTGTTTGACTGGGGGCAAATGCATTGATGGAAATATGTAAGCACTTTTGAGCAGAAAGCATTAGAGGGGCGTAATATGAAAGGGATTTTAAGAAATAAAATATGTTGGTGCTTTCTGTCTCGTTTCTGGCTGGCAAAGAGGGCAGAAAGAGCCAGGTGCATGGAGATTCCTTTTGAAGACTTATGAGTCATGTGTGAGTCTTGAATGTTGTTTGTCATATTTTTATTGTTCCATCAATTCTCCAACACTGCTTTTCAACATCTCCACCTGACATGGTTGGTTGAGATGTTTATTTTATAGCACAGCCCACATTCACAGAAGGAATTACATACCATAGACATTTTCAGGGGTAAGTTGAGGCAAGCTGAGTGAAGAGAACTACTGACTCTTAGTCTAGAACCTTTTCTCAAGTAGAAAGATAGATCACAACAAAACAGTAACTGTGCATGGAGAATAACACAGAAGAAGAGTGATAATGTTTTGTCAACATAGACTAGAACTAGGATATTGGGTTATCCTAATTAAGACTATTCACTCTTGACTAAGTTGGAATAAGGAAGCCCTCTTCAGTCAAATAGAAGAGAGAGAATTAAGAAAATAAACAGAAAAGGAGACAGACCTCAATGGGCCCTACCAAGTTGTGTAAATCAAATGATACTACTGATTATTAAAGTATGTGTCTAACTTTAACCCAATTATTTGAAAGACAAAAATGACACTTGATTTGTCCATATGCTAGAAAACGGTATTTTCTGTAAATTTCCCATGAATTATAGAAAGTCTCTTTTCAAACATTGCCTATCCATGAACCTATACCAATATCCTGAAGAATCCTGGAGCATTTTTAGACTCATATCAATTTATAGGACCATAATTATTGAGTTTGTGAACTATTCTTTCATATCTTACATAAGATTACGATGTATCTGAGTAAACCCAGCATACATTTTATCATGTCTCTAATATTTAGTACTTGCTGCATGCTTAAACCCACTTTAAAAGAACATTAAGTTTTTCCTTATAAGGGGTCCAGATCTCACAGCAGAGCCACCTGTCTGCCAGCACCCTCATTTTCTTTCCCTGATTCCAATGGAATGTTATTTCTGAGATTCGATTGCTAAAATCGCTTTTGAATAAAAAAGGTTTCCTATATCTTACTTTGTCCCAATTGCAACATGTGTTGTAGCACATAGAATTTTCCATTTATATGTACATCTGTTTGGTAGAATTAAGAAAAGAAAAAAATGAGAACATTTTTGATGGATGATTTTCAAATCCAGTCTTCTCAAAAAGCAATATGAGGAAGCATAGCAGGCTCTTCATGAGATTGCATTATGATCTAGTGACCCTGAAAATAGGGTCAGGAGGAGGTCTCTCTGCTAACTGGAAAACTAATCAATGTAATTCAATATAAGGATTGGTGCCCCCAAATCACACAAAGTCTCTCCTTTCTGGTGTTTCTAGGATCAGCCTTGCTCTCCACTGCCTCTGTCCCCTCACAAGTCACTCCTTGTCCACCCCACCTGCATACCACCCTGCATTAGGCAAGTACTAAAAACAAAGTCGAATTATTAGTGTGGTGTATAAAAAAATCAAGAGATTCTAGTTGATTACCATTTTCGTATCTGAGATCTTGGAGGTTAGATTTATTCCAAAAATGAGATATACTTTGGCTTAGCACAATAATTGTTAGAAATAACTTTTGAATCTGGTAAAAGAAATGTATAGAAGCATGTGCATTGTTAAGACAGAACAGATAAATGTATAGAAACATATGTTTGCCAAATACTCCAGTTACTGAAAGTTGAAGGTAGGCTAGAAAAGTATTTGACTGTGAACTGGTCTGCATTTCAGTCTGATCAAGGACAGTTACTGAGAAGGAAAGCATGGCAAAGGCTAAAAGGTCATTGGTGACTAATTTTCTGAAAGCTATCAGCTTGTGTAAGTAATAGGACATTTATTGCCTTTCGATGTTGTCTTGACAGTGAGCTAGAAAATCCATAAGAATTCCCAGCCCTAGCCCTTATTAAGGCATAGCCTGGATTAGTTTAATGTGCAATTTAAAGTCACTGCCTGCCAATACATTGCTTCCTTTCTTGAGTAGGACCACTTTCTCCCTCCTCCCCTGATCAAGTTGTCCAAAAGAACAACAACAAAATAGAAGTTTGCTTTGACCATGTACAGTCACATTCCAAACTTCAGTTTTACATTTATTTCTTCTATTTCTCATATTCTGCTAAGATTTTCAGCCCCAGTAAAGCTCCTCTTTCCACAATGGACTCAATAAGTGTGAAAGGAAAGTTCCCTTCACCAAGCCCAAACGGTTCCTGCCCAGGTGAAACTGGCTGGAAAGTCTCTGAGATGTTTAATGAACCACAGACTGCTTCATTGAATTGCAGTACCAATGTAATTTTGGAAACTGTAAGTGTGTTTCAACTGAAAACATTTTTTCAAGTCTCTAGAAAAGAAGGAGTCAACATGGTAACTGTACCCAGGATCAGATAGGCTGATGGCTGATAAGGTAGATAAGTAGCCTTTGGGGCTCAGCATCATGCATGTATTATCTCTGATCTTTTAAACAACACCATAAAACAGGCTCCAGCCCTGTCTGAAGAATGAAGACTGTAACTCGGGAGTTTAGTAAAGTAGCCAATCGTCTTAGAGCTACAAGAAGTGGGTCACTTTTATTATCGCTAATGCAGTCCTGTTGCTTTCTGTGTAACTCTTCCTGGCTTCCAGAAGCATAAGTGAGAGAGAAAACCTTTGAGGTTTGTGGCAATGCTTTCTACTTTTTATAAATGGTGTCTCTGCAAATATCTGAGACATTAAAAAAAAACCTCCAGGGTTTCCTACATTTGAGCCAGTGATGTTTTTGTCAAGTAGTTTGTTTTGAGAACAGCATTAAAGCATGTTTTAGTCTAGGCTGACAGAAAATATAAAAAGGATTTCCTAGAAAGAAAAATAAGAGAGGTAGCTAAACCCTAGAAATTAAGAATCAGAACAGAAGAGAAAGCAATTTAGAGATGTAGACACGCACAATAGTTCTGGTGTTTCCTTGCTGGTTCCATTCCTGATCACCACTATTATTAAATATTTTAAGCAACTTTTCTGGGTTAATTATTATGATAGTGTTTTCTTTGCTCAAAATATGAAGACAACAGTAGTGTGTGAATGTTTTTAGTCATGTTGGCATCGTAATCACAATTCAAAGTGTCTGTAAACACAGCGCCTCTTAAGAGTTTGTGACTGTGTAGTGGTCCATGGAATATACAGCCCCCCCAAAGTTCCTCGAGTATGAAAACCTTAGAAGAGGTATTAAGATGAATGGAGCTATCTTTCCCATGATTCGAAAAAAGGTGTCCCTAAAATTGACACCAGAGACCAAATTTCTAGTCTAGATTCCTAAAGAAAGAACTTATGAAACAGATGTTATGTGGAAAGCTCTGTCTCAATACATCAGTCCTGAAGATGGATCTTGCTTTTGGAAGAACCCCACATCATGAGAAATTGTTCTGTTTCGGGGGAAGTCTAGGAATCAGACTCAGGGTTACCCCAGAGAAACTAAAATAGGTAGTTTGTGTAGATGATAGTGAGGGAAGAGAAATGATGTCTTCTAAATACCAACACACATACATTAAATGTGTGTGCTTTCTGATGAAGTGCTGTGGACCCTAGGGCCATTCGTAAAGAAGATGGATGTAAAATCCACACATCAAGACTACAAAGGACTCACAGGTGACCACTAAGAATGAAAATATGAAATCGATTGACAGATTAACCAGTTAAGTGTTTGTTTTGCAGATGGGAGGTTCTCAATTTGATCCCCAGGGCCCACATAAAAAGTCAGGAACAATGGTATGCACTTCTAATCCCAGGAATGACAAAATGTGAGGCAGAGACAGGTGGCTTTTGAGAGCTCACTGGACAGCTGGTCTAGCCCATGTGGCAAAGTTCCAGGCCAACAAGAGACCTTGTCCAAACAAAAGATGGAAAGTGCTAGAGAAATAACACTTGATATTGTCCTCTAGTCTCCTCTGGCATTTGTACACACACACACACACACACACACACACACATTCACAAATATTATGCATGTAAGCAAACACATATGCATACATATTCAGGCATACAGACAGACAAATACCAATAAAACTGTGTCTTCTTAGGGTAAAAATATCCATATGAGTGCCAGTGATGGCTCCTACAAAAAGGCCAGGAAAGGTCCTTCTATACAAGTCACCTTTGAATACTGGCCAGGTCCATGAGGAAGATCCAGGGGAGATGATCCCAAACTTGTAACTTTGGCACTATCACAATCAGCTAGGGACAGGATTAGTAGGAAAGAGAAAATATCAGAAGGAGGTGGAAGAGAAATTAGAAAGCCTAGAATGTTCTCTTTAGGCTCTAACCCAAAGCAGTATCTGGCTTGGAGTAGAAGAGACTTCATATTGAATTACTATTGAAGAGAAAAATACATGGACTAAATTACTTTAGATAGTCACTAATATGCCTTAATATTTCTCCTGTGGTATTACTGAAGGCACATGAAAGTTTGAAACAGCTACTGTTTTCAGTTATTTGAAATTAGATTAAAATACAATAATGTTTTAACATGGTAAACATTAAATAATTTATGGCCTTTTTGCCTATTATGTGTGAGACCTTGGTATCAATTCCCAACATGGAAAAAGACAAGCAAATAAAATAATTTAAAGGAAAAATATGCTGTTTGCTTTTTTGATGATTGGCACATTTATGATCAAACAGTAGATCAACTGTTAACAATTATAATAACTTGAAATTTCATCACAATGAAAAAGAAAGGCAATAGAATATGGGGGAAATTTGGCACTTCCTGTATAAGATGGTGTTCAGAAAACAAACTTTATTTAAATCTACAGGATTATTATTTTCCAAATAAATGAATTAGATATAAAAATTTTGTGAAATATATAAAAATACTTTAAAAAATATTGATTATGACATAGTAACCAAATATCACACCATACATTTTGTGATGCAAACCACAATTTTAATATCTCGGTAAAATGTTCCTTGTAACATAACATGCAATGCTGCTGAACTCACAATACACTGACTCTCATCTCTGATATTATACATTTATGCGGGTTCTTTGAAAATCACCACCATCACTAAAAAATTTACTCACCTAAATTTTGAAAAATACCTCTACTTTGTAGGACAATTTTTCAGTTCAGAGAAAATTGAGATTTAGAAATTTCCTCATGCTGTTCATAACCCCTCACACACCTACCACAGAGGTAGCATTTGTAACATATGTTATGCTCATGATGGTGTATGTTCATCACTCAGGATCCATAGTTTCAACAGGTTTAGTTTTGTTGCTCCATTTTATGGGTTCACAATTGTAGACTGAGGCGTGTTCACCGCAAGAGAAATACACAGCACAATTTCAATGCATATTTCATCTCTTCTGTGAGCCCTATAGCCATCACTCTTTTTTTAAAGGTACCTTTTTTATTTTAATTTGAAATAGCTTGTTTTACATGTCAATCCCAGTTCCCTCTCCCTCCCCTCTTCCCGCACCTCCCTGCCATCCCCCCATCCTCCCACTTTATTGCCAATTCCTTCTGCATAGGGGATATCTAGAGTCTAACATTTCACTCAGGGTAGGGTCCAGGCACTTCCCTAAGAGTCCAGGCAGAGAGAGCAACCCTCTTTGTGTTATGGACACACGATGTCTGTTAGTATTTGAGGGATAAACACTGATCCACTGCTCAGGACCCCAAAGGTAGCCCAGGCCTCCTCACTGACTCTCACATTCAGGGGGTCTGGATTGGTCCCATGCTGGCCTCCCAGCTCTCGGTCTGGGGTCCAAGAGCTCTCCCCTGTTCGGATCAGCTGTCTCTGCTGGTTTTGCCAGCCCATTCTTTGCCAATTTGCTCATCGCTCCTCTCTCTCTGTCGCTGGGTTCCTTGGGTTCTGTTCAGTATTAACTGTGGGTGTTTGCCTCTGCTTCCATCAGTCACTGGATGAAGGCTCCAGGATGGTTATAGACATCAAGTTCACTATCAGGAATGGTCATTCGAGGTGGTCTCTACACTATTGCTTAGCTTGCCAATTAGTGTCATCCCTTTAGATCACTAGAGCCATTACTCTTTATCATCTAACTCTTAGGAACAGCCGATCTTGTTGCCATCTCTACAGTTTTGCCTTTCCCAGAATGTCAGTATATAAATGAACTCTTACAATACATAATCTTAGAGTCCTTCATTGAATAATCTGCATTAAAGATTCTTTTGTATCATGTCATAGATGGAAAGTTGACTTTTTTTTAGTCCTAAATAAATCAGGAATATTCCCCAGTTCTGTGATCCACTTATGGAGAAAAAAAATGATTGCCTCCAAGTTCCCAAACTTGCTGAAATGTGTGGGGGAGTTTGGAGTGGATGTGTTTTCGACTTTTGGAATAAAATATCAAGGAATTTCAATTCCTGGCTTGTGTGGCCAGAGCATGTATAGTTCTGTAAATGATAGCCAAATTACTTTCCCACCAGCCATTACTAAGGGATGGTACCACCCAACATCCTCATTAGAACCTGCTGTTTGTTGCTTATCTGATCTGTTTGTTTTCTTTCCTTCTACTGATTGGTAGGAATGGTCTACTTGATAGGACTTCTCAACTTTGTTTAAGAGTGGTCTTAAAAGTCATGGGATCTGCTTAAAACTCTATTCAGGCCTAAGAAAGACTGTCAGCAGGTGAATTTAACCAAAGTGTGCTAAGTCTGAAGAAATAGCTCTGTTTACATTAAGTTCCAACTATTTAGTAAATTTGTTATCATCGAGGACATATAATTTTTATGAAGTATTTGGAGATTCTACATGTTTCCTTTATCAAGAGAGAGGTAATATACACATGCTTGTTTCCTTTTCACTTAATTTATAGTTTACATTCTTTTTTCTCAAACCAATCAACAAGAACCTACATGTAGATTAGAAAACTATAGTCAATTGCATATCATCATTATAATTAATTGTGACTGCAAAAGCTTATCAATGACAATTTTATTTGTTGCCGAGTTATTGGCCTTACCATGCTATCATGAGCTTTCATGAATATATCTGTATATACCAAATATGCATTTCATGTTAAAATATATGTGTATGTTAATATTTAAGTCAGAATAGTGTCTTTTAGAGGCCACTGTTGATTAATACAGATTATTTCCTAAAGTCAGTTTTCCCTATCAAAAATTGAAATCAATAATCAGCCTTTGTCTAAATGACAGTACTTAAACACACAGGTTGCAGAATGTGCATGGCTTCTTACACCACACAGTTTCCACAGCAATCAATTCCTGTGTATTTTCTAGTTTTCTTCTACATATACAATTTTAATACTTGTCTGTGTTTGAAAATTCCTCTGTGATTATACAAAGTGGAATTTTAGAAGGATGGAAATTCATAGTCTCGCTGCACATTAGGAATGCATTAAATGTGGTCTGGCAGCAAATTTACTCTTCTTGAATTATTTCTAGGTAAAACAAAGCATATTGGCAACAGGTGGCATCTGTTTCTGACTTGACAGCTATATTATACTGGTACTAGCTAAAAAAACCCCACTTTGTAATCAGTGTGTGCTATTTAGGATAAACAAGCAGAAACAAATTACTGTATTTTAAAAAGCTATGTTAATCAATATTCAAACTTTTCTAATATGTATTTAACTAGCACATGGTTTAGAATAAATTATTCAATGGGCATACTTCATATACATATTTTTATTTATGCTTTCCCATCTTTATATACATTTTTAACAGGTAAAGAAGGACAAAATTATAGATGAGATATGCAGAATGTATAGGTTCTTCACCATTGAATCCCAGAACAAAACCCTTCCCTTGCAGTTCATTCCAAGTAATGTCAAATTTAATATGTTCATAGAATTTGTAGACATCTCCTCAAAACAATCATTTTCCAGTTTTTCCAGCACCTATATCAATTACATTCAAAAGCATGGAACATGAAGTTAATCTTCAACATTTTTATCATGATTTGCTTTGTACTTCAAGATTATCACTAAACAATGCTAATTTTGCTCTTGATTATCTCCTGTATTTATTGCCTCATCTTTTTTAATTCCTTCTTTCGCCACCTTTTTATAACCAGTTTCTACTTCATTCAGGTCTTATTGAAACCTCTTAAAACAAGTATCCACAATGTCAGATTAAAGTTTTGTGTTCCTGTTTTATCAATACCTTAAAAAATCTTTATATTGATATTGAATTTCCTCATATAACCTTCAAAGCTCTAAGTGACTCACTCCCTACCTGTTTCTTCAATAGCTTCTTTTTTTTTTTTAACCAAATCCCCCATTGCTTTTGAAGTCATGGAATCTTGGTCTTCATTCCTCTCCCTGAATGTCTCAAGTTCTTTGGCCCTTTTGCTGGTTATTTCTACTCAGAGAAACTCTAGTTCTTAGTGCTTTCTGTGAGTTCTCACTTTAGTTAATTTATTCTTATGCCTTAACTCAAGCATTGCTCTCCAGGTAAGGCCTTTGGCAATCTCACTACACTACTACAAGGTTCTCTACTGGACTCTTTTCATGCACTGTGACTCATCCCCAGCAGAGGCTGAACTTGCTCTATTCCTTTTATACTGGAAAATCCTGAGCATTTGTTTCCCTGGTAGATATACCATGTACTACTGTCTCTACATATGAACATATGTTGTAGTTTCAATACATACACTTACATTTTCCACCATAATCTAAAAACTGTGTGCAATTTTATTTGAAATCAGTGAAGAATGGGTCTCATTTTGACATATACATGTGTTTTTCAGAAAATAATTTTGAAACAAATTTCCTACACATGTGTTATTAATTGCTCAATTCTGACACTGAGATCCTTGAAAACTATACATAGGAGACAACTAAAACACAAGCATGTCCACCAGCCAACCTTAAGTGTTATGATTCCACCCCTGCCAGGATTCTGGAGCAGTATAGATTCTGGTCTGGAAATGGAAAATATCCCAGTAGTACAATAGGAAAACAATGCTAATTGGAATTATTTTTAACAATTAAACTGCTTATCCTAGCTCCAAGACTAATAGTGAATACTTTCTAAGTAATATTTTTCAAAAGGCAACACTACAATCTTCACCCATGGAAATTATTTAGTGACAAATGTAAAAACATAGTAGTTACTTTATTGAGCTGCTATTCCCCTGGTCACTTTTTTTCTGATTTCCTTTTGAGGAATTAAGTTAAAGGGACACACTGGTCAGCAAGCAGATTGAGTGCACCCAGCTGAGCATCACATCACAGAAGATGACAATTCTATGAATGCTGGGTCAGGCTGGTATCAAGAGGGAGCAAGATAGATTTCCAAGCAACATTTCGAAAGTAAACCCCAGAACTAAAGAACACCAAAACTAAAACAAGTCTACAATCTTAAAATATTCATAAGAAAAATAAATACATAGGGCAATTATGGTATTGATTTAGAGAAAGATTTCTTTTTATTCGACTATTTAAATTGATACAAGAGCAATAGGCTTCAATATGGCATTTTAATATTATTTTGCTCTGGTATATTCACCCCTCTCTCTCTCTCTCTTGTATACAACTACATTTATTTCCTCCTGATTTCCTTATTCACTCCAAAATTCCCTTAAAAGGGAATATTTTTAAGTGTATGCATATATTTGTTTGCCTCCATGGACTCATTTGCATCACACAAGTGCAAGAGCTGTCGAGGTCAGAAGAGGACAACATATTCACCAGAGCTGAAATAACAGGCAGTTGTAAGAAGCAATGCAGGTGCTGGAAACCAAACCTGAGTCCCTGCAAGAGCAGTAAGATATCTTAACCACTGAGTCATCACTCTGGCCCTAAAGAAAGATACCTCACATAAGACAAAGTATACTTATAGAGGTAAAAACTGAGAAATTGTACTCCTTTATGGCTAAAATTATACTTTGAGAGAAAATCACAGGCAGAATTAGAAGTCATACCATTGGTTAGGTATAATGCTACAGACCAATATAAAGACCAGGAAGCTGGGGATCATGAGTTCAAAGATAAGAGTGAAAAGACTAACATTGGTTACAAGATGATACTTTTTACTCATTATAAGTCAGAGTCAAGATCCAGGATATAAATGCTGCCCATAGAAGTAAAGAGAGGCAATTGCTTCATGTATTTAAAAATGAATAAAATGTATTGACAACTACCTGAAAAAATCCTAACTGATTACTAAATGTATCAACCATCCTCATTAATAAATAAGAAACTCACTCTTTTTAATAATTTATTTAAAATTTTAAATTATTTCCCAGCTCTCTCCTGCGACCCCCACCTCCTCTTAAACATACTTTCTAGAGTTGAAGCTCTGATCATGCCAAACGCCATTGTTCTTGGAGAAGGAAACTTAACTGAATACTTACCCAGTGAGGATAAAATTGGAAGTGGTGCCTTATAAGAATAACTACTGAAAGAAAAAAAAAGGAATGACTTAAGACATAGTGGTTCAACACTTGCATATTGTACCAACTGTTTTACTGCAGGAACTATAGAAAAAGGGACATGAATAATTAATACAACTTTAGTATTTATTTGCCCTCTGCTGAGGTAAATGGAAGGGGGAATTAAAACAAAAGTTCAAGTGTTCTGTACTATTTATGAAAATGTTTGGATTACAATGTTAAGGCTTTTTGATGGGGCCGGGGAGCTGGTGGAGAAAATGTTTCAGTCCTTATCTCAAGTGTAAGATATTGGTTCATTATGCTGACACTAGGTAGTGTGAAATGGCTTTATAAACTACGATATGCTCAGTGCATGAAAACAAATTAATTAGGTAATGCATTTATTACTTATGATATGAATATATAACTAATAGAATAAATGGATAATATAGTTTGTTTATATTTTTCCCAAGACTACTTAGGATAAATTAACAATGAAGGATTCCTACTAATTCATCATTCTTTATCTTTCATTATGTATTTATCCTTTGATATTTCATGTGCTTACATAATTAATTTTAGTCTTTTCACTTCTGTTACCCTCTCAATAAATATCTCTCTGCTTACACTCCTCTATTTTGCAAGGTGTGTGTGTGTGTGTGTGTGTGTGTGTGTTGTATCCTTATATACAGATAATATTGAGCTGTGGCCTGTGATATGGTGAAGATCTTTGTGTCACCTCCAAATTCATATTGAAACCTTATCACCATAGGATGATATGGAACATGCGAACTTGGGGGTGGAGTGGATCAGGCAAGAAAATAGAACACTCAGCCATGGAGATTTGATATTATGAACTATTATCTAACGGTGGTTCTCAATTTGTGGGCACAGTAGAATAAGGTTCTCAAGTTGTGGGTTACATTTTCAAAATCCTAAGTGTCACATATTTAAATTAAAACTCATACCAGTATCAAAATTACAGTTATGAAAAAACAACAAAATAATTTTATGATTAGGTGTCACCACAATAAAAGGAACTCTATTAAAGTGTTGTGGCTTTAGAAAGGTTGGGAACCACTACTCTAGGATTCAGCAAGGAGACACCATCTTCGAGAATGGTCTCTTTCTAGACACTTTGAAAGACCCCTACCTAGGACCCCCTAGGAAAAGAAAAGCAAGGCCAGGCAGTTGCCTAATGAAAAAACCCAGACCAGGTGCCTCGCCCAGCTGGCAGGATGTCAAACAGGATCTGTGGTCACCAGAGCAGTCATGGGACCCAGATAATAATTGCTAAAGCGTGCCAGGGTCTTTCATGTGGCAATACCAAGACACCTAGTCCTTGGCAACTACCCCTGCCCCCAGTTGTGTCTATGATCACCATAGTAGTTATGGGACCCGGATAATAATTGCTGAAGCGTGCCGGCGTCTTTCATGAGGTAATACCAGGAAACTTAGTCCGTGGGAACTACCCCTGCCCCCAAGATGAGCCAATGAAATGCCTGTTGCTATGCTGATACTTATGTAAGCATTAAAACTCTGTAAATATTGTGCTCCCTGCAAGCCCGGTATGCTCTGCACCCGAGTTGCAGTAGCATCCACAGGTGCCTGTGTACTCAATAAATCACCTCTTGCATTTGCAGGCAGTGGTCTGGCCCCGGTTCTTGGGCAGAGAGTTCGGTTCAGTGCCCAGCGCTTTGATGCCGAGGTCTTTCAACTTTACCGGCACCTTGATCTTTATTTTCTCATTTTCCATATCTGAACAAAATAAACTTCTGTTCATAAAACACAACTCAGTTTTCGTTATTTAATAACAGTGGCCAAAAGCTTCAAAATATCATTAATAGCAACAACAGATGGTTCCCACACGTTATGTCTTCAGGTACCATTTTTCAGAACTTTGTGAAGCAGGTGACAAATGTCTCTCATTAGAATTCTGTACCATAATGGCAGACCAGAATTGTGTTAGGGTTACTCACCAGGACTTTGGGGACTCACATTCTTAATCCCAGCACTCAGGAGGCAGAGGCAGGTAGATCTCTGTGAGTTTGAGGCCAGATTGGTTTACAGAGTAATTTCCAGGACAACCTCCAAAGCAATACAGAGAAACCCTGTCTTGATTCCAGAACAGAACAACCACAACAAAAAAATTAAGTGCTTATGTAGACATTTAGTGCTTTTGTGTACAAACATTATTCCTTTGACCTACCTGCCAAATTTTTTAAAAAATGTATCCTTCCACATTTAAAATCATTTTCTCCCACTTCCCAAGTTGTGGAATACATTGTAATGATTGATATTGATAACTGTGTGTTCCAAGAAAACTCAAACTTATAATTGAATTTTTACTTTGTGCTTCTGTTTGCAAAATTGGAATTACTACTTAGACTGGAAATGTACTTGGAAATAGTAATTGGCTTTCTTCAAGTACAATATTAACAGAAGCTGTAAATATATAAAGTAGATCCATTTAAGCTTCTCTGGTGCAAGTGGCGTGAAACTGAACACTGTCTCTGACCATGATAGCTATTGTTGTTTGATGACTCACGGGATCTGGATTATAAATCATTGGCTCAGAGATCCTGTCTCTGATAATAGTAGAAAAGGTTCAAACAACTAATTCTTTTGAAAAAAAAAACAGATTCTTGGAAAATAAAGCATAACTTCCAGACATGTAAAGTTCCCCAGTCAATATAGAAATGAATCTGGAGTTTCCTCAACCTAATAAAAGTAAAACAAACACATGATCCCCGCTATAATGTTTTTAGGCACATTCCTGAATGTCTTCAAGTGAATCCACTATTAGACATTATCACTCGTTTATGTTTACTGAAGAAGTATTTGGTGGAGAAATTAAGGAATGAGCCTTAGAATGGAAATGGAAAAAGAAATTTTGGAAAACACACACACACACACACAATTCATCCATAAATAAAAATAAAACTGTGCCATTGTTGGAAAATGGATGCAACTTGAAACCTTCATATTAACTGAAGTAAGCTGGGCAGAGTAATATAATATCACTTGTATTCTCTCACTTAAGGATCCTAGAAGCTACACAACACCACACACACACACACACACACACACACACACACACACAATACACAGTACACAGCAGACTAACAGAGAGGCAGGAGAATTAGGGGAAGATAAGTGGTGAGAGTATTAAAATGATGTATTTTAAATAATTTGACCATTTGAAACCTGTACTATGTACAGTGAATATTGATAAAGAATAGAATAAAATAATTATGACCAACTAGAACTTACTTGAGAAATACACTATTCAAAAATCAACCAATACTGTCAACAACATTAATAGAACAAGGATGATATCATTTAATAGTCTCTGTGGATGCTTATTAGGAGCTTTTAAAAGTCTAAATGCTCATCCATAATAAAAAATCAACGTGCTAGATATACACAGGAAAATTTCTAGCGTGATGTATATAAAACATGTAAATGCTAGATATATATTAAGATGAGAGAAAGATTATATTTTTCCACTTTTGTTGAACAGTTCTATAGAGACACTAAACAGTGCCATATATCAGAAAAAAATAAAGCAATACCTCATTATGGAGAAAGGCTAGAACTAAACTGCAATCCTCTTGTCTCAACCTTCCCATGTAGTCATTTATCAGAGACACACCTTTGATTACTTGAAATACAACCAGAACAACAGGAGATATGGTGCCAATGCACATTATAGGCTGTTTATTGATAATAGTGAAAAACTGGTTGTATGTAAAAAATCACTTATTTTTATATTGACCATGTTTTGAAAGTAATATTTTACAGGTACAGTTAAATAAAACAGTTCATTGATGGACTTGCAAAGCTTTTCTGCATTTTGGAAATGTGTGGCTGATATATTATTTTTGGATAGTAATCTGAACAGAAGGGAATGTGAGGGGGAATCATCAGATGATCTTTGATATTACTTTCTTAATATTTTCATACATCTCTACCATCTATATCCCTAATACACATTTCAAAGCTGTATGTGCTTTTGTTTTCTGAATTGTTTGCAATTTTAAACTATAGCCCAGGTTAGATCCTATATGATACTTGAGACTCTTAGTGAGGGAAAGATTGAAATTCCTTATCAAATGTACAAAAGTTTCGACTAAAATTGTGTATAATATGATATAATTTGCCAGATTTGTTGCCAAATGAAAAATTTTTAAAATATGTATCTGAGTTAGGGTACAAATAGCAAAAATGCTATTTTTGAGAAGTCAGTCAAATTTCCTCCAAGACACTATTTTGACTCAGTAAATGCTTGTTCCCCTTTTTGTTGTTGTTTTCTAATGATGTCATAATTCTGAACATTTTCTGCCTCATCTCTTAGCATGCCAGCCCTCAGTACAGGAATTGTAATTACTTGTTTGTTTTGGGAAGAGTTCATCTTTTTAAACCCAAACTTTCCTTCCATACAGAGTTTATTTTCCAATACAGAGATTTCAAGACTCAAAGCAGATTTAAAAGTTTTATTTAAGCACCCGTGTTTGCTCTTTTAATTGCTTAGAGAAGTTTTACATTGCCTCTATGTAGAGCTGCACAGCCCTGGAACGGTGATGTTATGAACTCCTGACCATGAAAGCAGAGTCAGCTATTTGGCAAATCTACTTAGGATCTGTTTTTACAACGCGGAACTTATTTCACACCACCTTTCTGTTCAGGTTTACATTGAAGCTTCCCTCCCCTTGGGCATGAGTAGCAGTGTGTTATGACACTGGCTTCAATAAGCAACTTTTTATGGAGTTTAATCATGTGCAAATGTGTTAAAATTGGTAGTTTTTAGCAAACAGTGATGGAACATATTACCGTAAGGCATTTGTTCATGGCGTGACAATGATTGGCCCTTGGCCACTTAAATGTTTTATTTAATAATGTGGGAATTTCAGTGTGTTTTCCTTTCATTATTTTTAACTTGAAAACAGAAACAGAAAGCCCCTTCTTTAAAGTTAAAACTTCACCGCCTACGGTCTGTCAAAAGCAATCGAAGTATCTGGGTTTTGGAGCAGGGTTTTTTGCAAAATGTTAATTTAATATACCAGCATATTTCATGCATGCTTTTTATATTTTATATGCTTGAAACTATCTCCACAGTGGCCACCCAGTCATGATAGACTTATTTTTGATATTGCATACTGGGAAGCAAAAATACCTTGTCCACAAAAGTAGTACAAATATTGGATTCAGACTAAAAGTCCTTCCACTGAATGCCACATATAAAATTCTAGATAAGCACTGACACACAGCATTTAAGAACAAGCTTTGGCATCCTGCAAACAATGATATCATTTTACTCTGCCTCTCCAGATATCTCACGGTAATGGTTCCCTGTGAAATATGTAAGATGTTCGTCTGTTTACTAAATGAATTTTCAAATAATTGCTGAAGATAATACTGTGTTTTGAAATCTGGAATTTTTTTCTTCAGAATGGGTAGCGCGATATTCTTCTGGATGTCTACAGGGCAGGGCACTATATATTTTAATGTATTCTGGTGCCAAAGAATTAAAATACTTATTGTTTCTAACATAACTCAGCAGCATTATTTAGTATCCATAAACTTATCTCTTAGTCTAACTTCAAAGACCTTTCATGAGACTGAACACTTCAATAAATTTAGAATTCACTTAAGCTCTATTAAAAAGTGAAGAACAAGTATAGGAAGACAACTCAAGTTTTAACATGCACTATTAGATTTGGTTTCAAACTTTGAGATCTCTATTTAAAACATTTGTGTCCATGGTACAAAGTATATGCAGAACAATATGCTTGTGGTCATTTGCGAATTCATTTATAGAATTCAAGTCATCAGTTCAGAATTCATAAATGGAGTAGGAAATTTATAAGAAGCCCATTTGGTTTTAAGATTGGAGTGCTTAAGGATCTGTATCTAAGTGTGTGTGTGTGTGTGTGTGTGTGTGTGTGTGTGTGTGTATAACAGACCCATCATTTTATGAGAAGCTCACTCTCAAGACAATGAACTCATTACTACCCTCTGAATACTAATTCATTCCTAAGGATAGTGCCCTCACAACATAATCACCTCTTACAAATCCCATCTGCCTACATGAATTAAACTTACAACGCATGTTTTTTTGTGTGTGTGAGGCTATTTTCAAAACTTTTCAAGAAACAGTTGGGAATTCCTAGCAAATGCTCAGTGGTTACATTAAAACTTCATCAGCCTTGATATATATATATCTACCAACATACATTACATTAAATGTGTATATAAATTTACACATCCATACATGTATACACACATATGTGCATGTTTATGATATATTAGTATATTATATAGCATACAATATAAAATTATTTTCTTTTAATGCAAATTTAATACTTTACAGTATAAGAAAATCCATTGATGAATCTGTGTGATAAGATTTTAATTTATTTTCTTCTTAGTATTTTTTTATATGTTGTGAAATTTCTAAAGCTCATGCATATTATTTTATGGGATAATTTATTGGATGAGAGCATATTTTTGAGTACTAAATGGGAGTGGGTTGGGGGAAGGCAGGAGAGTGGGTGGAGGGAAGAAAGGGCAGCTATAGTTGGTTTATTAAATGAATAAAATATAAAAAAATAAAAAAGAAATATCATCAGCACCTAAGTCTAGGATTTTATCGAACTTGCATAGCAGTTCCCATAATATTTAAAATACCTTTAGTAAAAGCATCAACAGAAGCACATTAAAGCCTAATTTAAAAATTCTAAGGGCATGGATGCTAAGTCCTAACTCAAAATGTGTCTGCTGACCTAGCTAGAAGTTCCTCCACAGAAGCTACACTTGGATGTTGGTCTTCCTGACATCACTCAATAAATGTGAGTCAAGGAATTTTGTTCATTAATTTTTGCCTCTTTATTGCACATTATAAGCAAACTAAGACAATGATCATTCTTCTTCCTTGGTGTCAAGGATAGCATCTATTCACATGAGTACTATGATTCCACTATCAGTAATAGCAACCTATCAACTCTAGTACCCACTGAAGTGGGAGATTTTCCTTCTAGTGATGAACACACACTATAAAGTACACCCTTCCGGCTGAAAGAATCAAGGAAAGAAGAAAATTAAAGGTAAGAGTAATTAGTCAAATGTTAGCATTTTATTTCTATCTTAATGGGACTGATGTTGAAGGAGGACGCTAATAAGCCATCCAAACTGGAGTGTAGTATTCTAAGAACTTCAGAGTAATTAACAAATTTACTTTGCTGTGTAGTGTGAGGATAGGTGCTAGGAGAAATTCAACTACAGTTTGGCCCCATTGCCAATGAGAAAAATAATTGATGACATTGTATTGGTAGAAGGAGGTATTCTGACACAGGGCTTCTTGCTTAACATGAACTTCGAATGACTAAATAGATCCAGAAGTCCCAGACACTGTCTTGAAGGGTCAAGAAGTATGAGGTTGGCTAGTATAGGAAGTCTGTGTGGACGAGTAACAGCAAGCACTCTATATAGGTCACAAGCACCTGGGAGTATTTATTGAAGACTGATTTAAACTAAATATGAGTTTCAAGTGCCTTGGTTAAATGATTAACACCAGCACAAAGCCTCAAGAGAGAAGATAGTGGTAGAACTTTGAAATTACCATTAGAAAAAATTTAGAAGTAACAAAGTCATGAAAACTCATTATAGGACAGTGATACCTTCATTCCCAGTAACCAGAAGATCATATACATCCCCTACTTCCTCACTTGTCATTTAGAAAGCATCAGTAGGAATGAAATGAGAGAACATACAAAGAAGTTTAAAATGCTTAGCATTCACCCTGAAGCTAATAGATCCTTGGAATGGAAGCCAATAAATTGAAAGAAATGAAGCACTGCTGATGGTGCCTTTACTTAACCCTTTCCAACCCTAACTTTCAGTCCAGAGGCAAATAAATCAGCAAGAGAAAATGAAGCTGTTTTCCTGCCTATATTGTAGATAATAGATTTAAAATACTGGTGCATATTTGTGTGTCCACTTCTTAGCTTTTCTCTCTCCCTTTTTTTTTGTTTTATTTCAAGACAGGGATTCTCTGTGCAACATCCCTAACTGTCCTGGAACTCGCTCTGTAGTCCAGGCTGGCTTTAAACTCTCAGAGATCCTTCTGCCTCTGCCTCCGGACTGCTGGGATTAAAGGTGTGGGCCACTGCCACCACCACCCAGTACAACTTTTTACTTTATAAAATACTATAATCTTTCTATCCTAGTAGTTTCATATACATATTTAGTATATTAACTGTATCAAAACTTATTTAATGTATTGGTTTTATTGTCTATCTTACCTTTCTTTTATCTTACGAATGGATATGTTTTTGATACTAGCATTGTTCAAAGGCTAAACTAGTTGGTGATACTTTAACATTGTGCAAAGTTTGGATACTTAAAGGCTTCTTACTTGGCACAATGGTGGCTACTTTAGCATTGTGGTATAAACCAGCATTTCACAGGGTTCCATGATTGCATCGTCCTCCAAATACTTGCCATCCTCTCAGAGCTTTAAGAAGTGGACACACTGGAGAGGGATCACTAGCTTGATTTTCTGTTCCAACATGGCAAGAGACTCTGTTTTACCTAGGACACATCTTTAAAATGCAGAGGATAAGAAGAGAATGATGGTCTTTATTAGAAGAACAGAGTCAGAGTACAACACTAGCAGCAGGTTATATAAAACAAGAGTAGATGTACTATCACTGCTGGAGAGACTAATTAGTGCAATTGGGAGATCTGACTTCTAACAACTAAAATGAGGAAACAGACAACTGAAGGGAGAGTTCTTTGTACATATGCAATTGTGATGCTTCAGTGTGTAAGAGATTTTTTTTTCACCCTTGCTCTTCCTCATCACTTCACTGCCTACAACTGTCCTCATCTACCCTGGAGATAATCAGTGGCTGTAGGAGTATTTCTTTTGATTCAAGGACTGTAATTCTCATTAAAGCAAGTGCAAGTTTGGTTATGGCACATTACTTTGAAAGCAATTGGGGTGGTGAAGGACAATGAGAGAGTGTGTGTAAAAGAAACAACTGGTTCATATTCTGGGAACGCTGCCAGCATTTGGTTCAAAACCAGAACAAGTGCTGGCTGTCAGATGAATCTGTGCTTAAAATAAAAGAAAGCTCCTAAGAGCCCAGATTAACAGAAAGAAGGAATGATCTTACTACAAGGGCTTGAAAATGGTGGGTTCCATCTCTGCATTTTTTACGAGTTTAAATACAAATGCAGACAATTCAGTTGATTCAGTTAGATATTATTCTCACCTTCCAACTATAAGATGAAATGATTAATGGTATTTATTAGCACCATGGATCTGTGTAAGGCAAACATCACTACAGATATGATTAAAATAATATAGGTATGTATAAAGCTCAGAATCAGGCCGTAAACCATGTCTTACATTTCCCCATTATTTGTGAAAATAATGATGTGTGGATAGATAATATTTTTACATTTTTCTAGAACCTCATTAGTTTTCATAGTTGAGATTTTGGTGTATGAGCAGAACTCAAGTTCCCTTATATACTCCTTAGTAAGAAGACAATTCACTATACAAATTAAACTTACCATAAAAACTTGTAAAGGGAATAATTTATTCACAAATAAACGTCTCCTTCACTATTTATCACAATAGGTATATACAATCAAGATAATTGTAGGTCATGATATCGAAACATAAGAATGGACAAACAGGGCATATTTCTAATTATACAATCCTAATAATTTATTTTTTAAGTATACATGCTTCAAAAGATTTTTAAAAACAGTATATAAATCTCCTTCTCTCTTTCAGACATCCTTGCCTACATAGTAATAGTGAAATTTTACAGTATCTTTGATCTTGCATTATTTGATTTCATAGGCTTTCAGAGGTAGAGAGAAGAAACCACCTTGAGGCTTTTATTACCAAAGAAAGCACTGAGAAACCCCAATGCTTCTCATTCTGCAGGGACATATTCAGTGATTCATGTATTCAGTGATTCAAACTAGCTTGTGGGTGGGTGGGAAATCCCACACAATTCAGCCATCACAAAGTTGACCAAGATGCAGAATGGCTTTGTACTGTTCTGCTTTAAATAAATACAGATAATTAAATAAACCTTTGCAGCAGTAGAAGAAAGCACAAATCCAAACTTTACCCAGCCGAAGGCTGCCTTGGCCACTAGCCAGAAGCCAGAGGGCCAGGGCTAATTTGCATAAAATTGAACAGATTGCTGCAGCTGCTGTCCTTATTAATACCCACGCGTAATCATAATCAGGAGACATTCCACCCGCAGCACAACCACCTCCAGCACAGTACCACCCATTGCTTTGTGGAACCTATTGCTGCAGATACATGGACCTGATTTGAATTGGAAGACTGCTGACACAAACAAACAAACAAATCAACAAAAACATCACACTTTCAATTTACTCAAAATCCTGCTTAGCCCTCTCACTTATCAATATGAAACTGCGGATCCTTCTGTATATTGTCACCACTTAGGTAAAATAAGATTGGGGAGATTCATAACACTATTGATTTCAGATTTTCTTCATGGGAATTATGGTGAATTTTTCACAATTTAAAAAAATTTTTTACATGTCTGCAAAGTATTATTTATGACACAATGACTGCTACCAGTTGCTGATGATGTCACACTTGGCTTTTTGCATCCTGTCACTCTAATTTCAGCTCCAGGAAACTCTACACAGCAGTGAAATGCAGATGTCATAAAGCATGTGCTGTGACTTATCACTCCTGGAACATGCTGAGAACACAGACACTATGTAATGGCTGATAGAGAGCTCTCGCATCAGCATATCAACAGCTCACTCTTTGTCGGTAGTGCTAAGTGAATTGGAAGAGCGCTGTTCTACAGTTTCTCAGTCAGAGGGGCTGTCAGCAGCTTCATGCAGGCCAGCTGGGGAAAACAAACTCTTGGCCCACAGAAAGATGACGTAACGTACAAGGAGCACTGGCAAGGATGGAGTGGATTATATTAAAAACCTATCATATTTGTTAGCTAACTGTGGATGACAGCATTGGAGTGTACAATAAAAAGCTTTTATGATGCTCTGAAAATCCCCAGTTTACCACACGGGAATACATCTTGAGCTCATCTGCTGGTCTGGAACACAGTAAAGGCAGTGTGTTGTTCTCTTTTGATCATACAGTATGCATTAATATCATCAGGGGCAGTGTGTGCTCATGTAGCACCTAATTTTATAGGTAAAGTTTAATATTGGGGATATGCCTGTTTCCTCATCCCTATTATTAAGCATTATATATATATTTGTCACCACATAATTCGCAGTGTAAAGAAGGATGGATGTGTGTGTGTGTGTCAGAGAAAGAGAGAGAGAGTGTGTGTGTGCGCACGCACATGAATGCACATGTGTACATTTCATGTGTGTTAATCCTGACATAGAATGTTTGGGATTTTTTAAAATTGTATTTTCCAGTTTAAATTTAGATAAGAAACAAGGTTGCTTCACAAGTCAGTTCCAGGTCCCTCTCCCTTTCCCTCCCCTCCTCCCGTGTCCTCCCCCCAACCCCCCCCGTTATCCCCTCATTCCCCAAGGGAGGGTGAGGCCCTCCATGGGGGTGTCCATAGTCTGTCATTTCATATAGGGCAGGGCCTAGACCCTTCCCCAAGAGTTCAGGGTGAGAGTGCACCTCACATTGTTCGGTTAAGATATACTATACCACCTATTGATGGAAATAATGTGTTGTGTGGTTTGTTTCTCTTGGCCTTGAGGAATGGTCCTCAACAACCACCTGTAATTCCCAAATTTATGTCTCTAATCTTAAATTTGACTTAAATTTATTTGCATGTTTCAGTTGAGTATTGAGCTTTCCTTAAGAATACTATTGAAAGGACTCAAATACAGGATGATCCATTCCCAAAACCCAAGATTTACATGGTAAAATTACCTCTACTTTGCTGGGCTGTGGTGGCACATGCCTTTAATCCCAGCACTCGGGAAGCAGAGGCAGGCAGATCTCTGTGAGTTCAAGACCAGCCTGGTCTACAAGAGATAGTTCCAGGACAGCTTCCAAAGCCACAGGGAAACTCTGCCTGGAAAAACAGAAAACAACAGAAAATTACCTCTACTTCCTAAGTGTTCTCTGCATCTCTGCATTGTGGCCAGCCTGTACTACCAAGGTCTGTGTGGGGTAGCTAAAAACTGACCACTGCATCCTCTTTTACTGTCACTTCCTAGAAATCTTTCCCCGGTGCCGTTTTGATTTGGATATGCCTGTCTCCGGTTTGTGAATACTTTAGAATAGTCTAATCTTTAAGAACATGTTTTAGCTTCAAACTTTCTGTTGATTGAGAAGATGGTCCAGTGGTTAAAACACTAACTGGACATCTGGACATTAAAAGACCCGTGATTCTTCTTTGATCTCCACATACATGCAGTGATGAGCACAGGGGCACACACACACACACACACACACACACACACACACACACACCACATATGTGCAGATGCTTTCAAACACCTGTGTAACACCTTGCATTCTGGATTCTCTCTTACAAGATCTCATAGGTATGAATACATGGTCTCCTTTGGTTGAACTGTTTGGGAAGGATTAGGAGATGTGGATGTGGAGGAGGTATGTCATTGGGAGCAGGCTTCAAGGTTTCCAAAGACTCCAGCCATTCCCATTGTGTGGGGGTTTTTTTCTTCCTCCTTTCGGGTGAAGATGTGAGATCTTAGCTGTTCCACCAACGTTTGCTCTTCAATCATGGACTTTAACTCCCTGAAACCATAAGCCCAATTAAACTTTTTCTTTTATAAGCTTAATTGGTCATGGTGTGATGAGGGAAGTCCTTCTGTATATATGTTTGTCTTATTGGTTGCTAAATAAAGCACTGTTGGCCAATAGGGAAGCAAAATAGGTGGGACTAGGAGTTGGGGAGGGTTCTGGGAAATGTAGTCAAGAGTAGATAGTTACCATGTAGGATAGAGAGGAATAAGAGGTCTGGACACTTTCTCCGGTAAGGGAAGACCATGTGGAAATACTCAGATTGGTAGTTATGGGTTAATAATTAAGTCAGAGTTAGCCAATAAGAAACTATAGAAAACGGCCAACAGATTCGTAATTAATATGACATCCTGCATGTTCATTTGGGAATGAGGCAACACTGGGACCAGGCTGGCAGGAAGAACACAATGATATTTTGTTACAGCAACCAAAGAGTTCCTAATACAGGCAGAAGGTAACTGTTTGGGCTCAGATTCTGGGGTTCTGACCAACCAGTGGCATGTCACTTGCCAAGAGGAAGCCTTTAGTGATGTCTACAGAGAAAGAATATTGCTTTTTGAAAAGATGTAGATTAGGTCACCATTAATCAATAGTGCTGTCCCTGGGAATTGTGTAAAAATTCAGGATGACTTCATCACATTTGGGGTGATAAATTTTTATTTTTGCTGTCTTTTTTGTGTCTCAAATCTCGGACTGCTACAAGGCAAGCTTGTGGCTAATTCGCACTCCGGAAAGACTTTCAACTCCAGATTCCTGAAGTATCACTCCATATCAAACAGCCATGTAAATCATGTAGGCCTAGAAATAATCTAAGGTAAATCCCATCTACTCACACACACAGAGGGGTTTGTTTGAATGCCATCTGATCTAGTAACAATCTCAACTACTCATGGGTTTGGTGTGTAGAACTCCATCTGAAAACCTAGGCATAAACTGGAAATCATGCCAGCCACTCTTTTAGAGAGGGTACAGTTGTCCTCCTACTAATATTCATCCCAGCTACATGACCTCTTTTCAACACAGGTTTAAACTTATATCGAGAGTTTGCTCCCAAAGGCTGAGAAAGAAAGTCTTATGGTCCTTCAAATTGCACACCAATCATCTTCCACTTTTACTCTTCCTTCATCACTGTTCATGTGGAAGAATAGTAGATTCCATTTCTGAAATTATCACATTAAACAACCAGAGTTGACATTTACATCATAAAGTTTGCCTAAGAATTTATCGTCCTATAACATATCCAGATCTTGAAGTCCCTACTTCTCTGTAAGGGTTTTCGCTTAGATTTCCTTGCAGGGTGTCTATGTATCCCATAGTACATATACATCCCCTCATTTTCTTGTTCTTCTACTGTTTCTGTCATATGCTTTGATGTTGCTTATAGGTCTGTTGAATTTTTCTCAGAGGAAACCTTACGGTGAACTTCACCATGATAGGAATCCTGACCCTTGCTCCCACTACACAGGCAGAATCATGGATATCTCAATGTAAAAGGCAGTAAAGTGGAAGGACCCTCCCTACATTTGCTTCTCTTCATCTGGACCTGAGAATAACATAGCTGTAATGTGAACTTCCCCAGTCCCTCCTGGAATGTGTTTTCTTTCACTTATATTTCTCAGAGGGGTTCAAAGACAGGCCCTGAAAGCCACAGGAAAATACAAGTAAGCTATTTTCTATTAAAAGTGAACTATTTTTCATTTCCTTCATTCCATGGACATTTGGATAGGCATCAGGTGTGTGTGTGTGTGTGTGTGTGTGTGTGTACATACTTATGAGAGAGAGAAAGAGAGAGAATTGTACTGTGTATGTTTTGTCTTTTGTTTTCTCTCACACCCCACAACATCACCAGGTAGAAAGATCCTCAACATATCAACTCACTCAGACAGCATGTTAGATTATTCTAACTGAGCAAAGTATTTCTCTTGGAGAATGAAACTTCTGCATTCTAGTCTCCTGGCATAAGTATGTTATGTTTATATTGTTATGTACTAGTTTGAGCATGAATGACACATACTCAGAACTCCATAAATATTTATTGCTTGAATGAAAAATAAATACTATCAAAGTTGTTAAGAGTAGTTTATCTAATATAGATCATAGAATTGTTTAATAAAAACCATGAGATATATTTTAATTAAAGGTGAACTATGTAGCAATAGAATCCTACAAAAATTCAAATCATTAACCACTCAATCAGATCCTATACTAAGTGGTAAGTGCTCTAGAATCTTATCTGTAGGCATATAGCATATTTTGCTACTTAACTATAACTTGATCAATACTAATCTCTCTTATGTACATGAAACTGTTCCTAAATATTAAGTGTAACATTGGCCCTATGGGGATGTAGTCTCAATCTAAAGTATATTCACCATTTATTTCTTTCATATACTACTTTGGTCTAAGTACTTGCTTCTGCATCAAAAATGAAATACTGGAAACAAACATTCCAAATCTCTATTCATTGCTTTATAATAATTTTTAGAAGAACAGTGTTTTGTGTCTGTTTCGTAGTTTGAGACTTTCACCTGCTTGTCTTTGAACTACTTTGAAAGAAATCAGTAACTCCATGAGGTTTTCCCTCAGTATCCACTGTATTCCCTCTAAATGAGGACAATACCATAGTAAGTATTCTGTGGCCATTAAAAAGGTGAACTGTAAAGTAGATCCTGAAAAGTTAATCCTTATAATTTAAGCCCTTATTTGTTCCACATGAACTAACTTCCAGATTGTTACTGAAACAAATTTTCTTTTATTTGTATATTCAAATAAGCATGATTCACTTAAAAAGCAGTCCTTCTGAACCACATTTGCATATCCTAATTAGTTTAGCATGTTCATTTTCCATTCACATGTTTTTCAAATAAATGCTTTTGAAGAATAGTAAAACTTAACTAACATCTGAGGCTGCAAGTTCACAAAAAAGAAAATAAAAAAGAAAGAGCTGACATACATACTAGCTAAAAAAAGGCAAGAGTTTCAATGTGTGGCACAGAGGATGTGGATTTGATTCTGTTTTATAATGGAAGCTTGATTTCTGCTCCGCATATACCAGGATGTGGGTGGCTTCAAGGCCAGCTCATCTATATATTTGTATAACCAACACAAGATAGGAATTAAAGCAGTATTTTAAAACTTATGTATATGAAAAAGTTATCTATTTTAGTAATTTTTTCTAAATTAAGCTAAGGGAGTTGGGATACATCAGCAAGAAATCGTTAGAGGACAGAACTTCAAAAAAAAAAATCAAACAAAATATCACCAAGTCCCAAAACACTGTTTCAGAAATACAGCTACAGATTTTATATCTCAAGTGATGTAGAAGCTACTGATTTAGCTTCGTTTTTTTTTTTCCTGCCAGCCACAGGAACTATGACTGCCTTTCAAAGTGGGAAATGGAATAACTTCTGTGTGATGCACCTGGTGTCAAAAACACAATTTCCTGCTTAAATTAATTCCCAAACCCCACCAATTTCTATTCCTTAAAAGAAAACAAAATGGAAAGCTGCCAGTTCAGCTGCCCCAGCCCTGTTAAGCACCATAGCATTGCTATGCTGCCCAGCTTCCATTGTGAGTATTTGTGCAGAGTTTGGGGAACAGATGTAAACTGAGATCACACACTTGACTCACATCTCAACTTCTTTTTATTGTAGGATGTACAGGAGATAGAAACTTCTGTCTTTTCAGTCTAGTTCAGGTCGGGGGTGCACTACAACATCTGTTGTTATTTCTGTCTTGTCTCAATACATCATGGGGTTGAGTCCTCGTTCAGTGCATTTAACTAATCTGAAGGAGTCAATATTTGGTTTCAGAAAGGAGACTAATTAGAAGTTCACATGATACTATCCATCACTGGAAAGACGGAAGCAGGAAAGTCACTACTGGAACTTTGCAAGTCTATTGTATATTAGAAGAGTTTATTGTTTTGCTGGCTATTTTAAAAATAACAATATAGTTAGCAAATGAAGCTATCTAATGGTACTTGTGATCAAATTATGTAGATAGTGTATCATGCAGTAGCCTAGTATTAGACAGAAACAGCATTGAATTACAAAGTCCTGGAGCCTGTGACACTTTACAGTGCTATCTCCAAATGTGCAGCAAATGTATTATATTTGGAAGGACAACTCTACTAAATTATAGTAATCTTGATCTAGGAAGATAATGGTGAAATCTTTATTCTGGGAAGACACACTTTCCCAATAGGTGTGGACAAATTAGGCAAACCCCATATTCATAGGGAATAACTTACAAATTCATAAATAAGCCACAGACTATACATTGGGTCAAACTGAATTCTTTATCACGAGAACCAAAACCATATATTGTTTGTGATAATAATGGTTGTCTTGTTTGTATAAGTCCACTCTTGGGTTTTATGTACCGAGCTGTTAGAAAAGAAAAGACAGACACCCCAAACCTCCAAAAAAAAGCATGAGTTTAGTATGGGATGGATGACACATGTTTACAATGGTGTCACAGCTGCTCATTTTCCTCTTTTATTTGCATTTCCTAGAACTAAAGGAATGTTGAAAAACATCTTTGAGCTAGCTAACATGGCACAAATGGAAGGATATCTGTGCTCCAGCTGAAAAGACAAAGTATAACCGGTGTCATGTTGGAGATCATTTCCAACTCCTTCACTTTATTGTATGAGAGATGAAGCTGAGGTGCTTGGCAGTTCTTGTCAACAATGTGTCAAGGCAGTGCTTGTATGACATTGTAGCCTCACAGCTTTTAAACACAGACATCAGAACCTGAGAAGTATGTGTCTGTGATTTGTCCCTCATGCTGTGAGCAGTAGATGTCCAAGCTCACTTTTGAGTGAGTTTCTTTATTAAGTGGACCGAGAATGCTCCATCTTATGTTGATCACACAATAATGAGAAGATCATATGGCTATGATCAATTCTTGAGCATGAAAATGTTTGCTTCTTCCTTGTCCAGAACCATCAACACAAACATATGAAATGTTAGTTTTTCTAATCATAGAAATCAACGTCCACAGCTATCAGAAATAACATATACAAATTGAAGATCACAAAAAATGCTTTCAACTCCTTTATCCAAAATGGCAATAAGGATACCATTTTACTTCTACAACTATACTCACTCCAGAAAGAAGCAAAAATTTTAAGACAAACTGTAATCTCTAATAATAGCCTTTCATTTATTCTCCAAAATAAATAGTAGATGTATCCAAAAAATGCCCTAATTGCATAATAGTTGTTATAAGAACTTGTCCTTCTGAGCCAGGTTTTGGTGGCACATGCCTTTAATCCCAGCACTCCAGAGGCAGAGGCAGGTTGATGTCTGTGAGTTCAAGATCACCAGCCTGGTCTACAGAACAAGTTCTAGGACAGGCTCCAAACTAATACAGAGAAACCCTGTCTCAAAATCCAAAAAAGAAAAGAACAGAAAAAAAAGAAAGAACATGTCCTTCTGTTATAAGGAGAGTTGCATCAACAGACCATGTGCCTATTTGATTAACAATAATGACTTCCCTTATCAATAAGGCATGGGATTAAGAGGAAAGGATATTTACCAGATAAATTCATCTGAGAGAGAGAGAGAGACAGAGAGAGAGAGAGAGAGAGAGAGAAAGAGAGAGAGAGAGAGAGAGAGGAAGGGAGGGAGGGAGTTATATTCTGATGAATGTTAAAGAATGGATAAACACACAAATCAGGGCTTGGTGGAGAATATAAGAGTGAAGGAAATTGACTTAGCAATCACTGTGTTAATGCTATCCTTTAGAGGAATCATTCAGAAGGATGGGAGAAGGTGATAATGTAAGGAAGGTATACAGGGACAAAAAAGAGAATGGGCTTGAGGTGAGTGACTAGGACAGAGGCCCTGATGGTAATGGAACAGAGTACAGCATTGTTTGAAAATAAAGATGCTGACCCCACAAGGAGAGAGTCTTCCTGGGAACAATGTCACTGAGGAGAGGGACATGAAGAATTGCTATGGATCGTGATGACCTTCATCGAATGGGAGTGACATGCAAGATACTAACTATGGAAATGGACTGTCCTGGTCATTAGAGTTCCAGAGTGTACTATGACCCTGTTACCGCTTAAAGAGCTTTAGAAAACACCCCCCCGCCCAAGTTCATGTGTAAAATGCAGATCTTTGTGTGGAAGGGAACTACTTTTCCTTAGTGAACATAAACAATATTATGGGTACTTTCAACCCTAACTTTCCCATAGGTTTAATAGGTAGGAATAAAGGAGAAATAGACAAATATTACTTTAGATAACTTTGGGTGAGATAGAGGAATTTAAAAAAATTCTGTAAGACCCACAGAAGAGGTGACATGTAGCTATCAACAAAAAAAAAGGTAATGTGTTCTTCAGATGTAGTGAGCAAAAACTTGGGTAACAATAAGCCTACTAGTTCAGTCTCTCCTCTTTTCTGCTAAATATAACCCCAGTATATGTATGTGTTCCTCCTCCCCACCCCCCAAGCAGCAGAATGAGAACAGTGGATGCAGAGACATAAGATTATGATTGGCCAGTTAACTGTGCCGCCGTGCAAAAGATCCTGCCAGTAGGAATCTAAAGTACAGGCAGCCTAGACAGGAATCTAACTTGACCAACCTTTGGACCCCTATGGAGTCCTTCCTACTTTCTCCTCCTCATCCCTTACCCTAGTGGTTTGGATTCAATCCCAACCCTCAAGTTTCCTTCCTCCCCCAGGTATTAAGATGGAGACACTTCTTGCTGGTGGCTTATTTACATATCAGACATGTGAATTAGAAGGGGAGAACCTCATTGTTATTGGTTCAACTGATCTATGCTGCCTAGGGAGACAAGGCTTAGTAAAATAAAAAAAAATTAAAACATTTTGCAGTGGAGTCTTGCTGATTAATACAACATGTCAAAGTTTCACTTTGTTTCCTAAAGTGAAGTAGTTTCAGTTCATATAAAACAGACACTTGCTATTTTTCCTTATCTCCTAATGTGATATAATCACAAACAGCTTTCAGAAATCTCCTGTTAAAGAAGGTGGCAGCCAGACAATTGTGTGATGTGGTCTAACTCAGTACAATCACTGGCTAAAAGCCAAGGTACTTATACCTTGGAGTTCAAGAAGAAAAAGAGGTCAGTTTTCCATAGGTGTAAAGATGACTGAGCGAAGCCACAATTGATGAGTATATGTGACCTCTCACTGTGATAGGATCTATGATGCTTCAAATGATTTTACATTTTAAGTATGTTGTCCTTTGAAACATAATCAAATTGCAGCAAGATACATGGGAAAAGGTGTTATACAGTTTAAACTGTGTATGCAACTTTGACAGTGATTTGAATAGCAGTTGCATGCCACAAGTCTATGGAAGTTTACATGTGAATCTTCACATGCCACAAAATATATTACGTGCCACTGTGATAAGTCATCATGAAGCAAAGAATGTCAACAGAACTTTGAGGCAAAACAATGTTTCTCAATTTTTTTGATTATTACCTCATGATGAATATTTTTATTACAATTTTCAAGTAACTCCACATGAAATTCTACTGAGAAATATATTATCTATGTCTACCTAAGTATATGGAATATTTTAACACATGTCCAAGCTATTTTCACCACTCTTGAGATGATAGCAGCCCTGTTAAATGCATGTAGTAGAGAAATGACCAAATTTTAAATCCATGACACTATTACCATGTAATTCCTTCTTTAGATATGAGGGGCTTTCCAATAGTTCATGTTAAGAGGTGTAACTATGAAATAGCCAAACATGCCAACTTCTCTATTAGGCGAGAGAGCTAGCACGAATTAGTTCTTGCTGTCTATCCATTGGCACAATTCTTGAATTTATCACAATGAGAGGGATTTAACTTTTTATGGAGCAACTACCAGAATCAGGCAAAGAACAAAAGTAATCCTTCCTATTAGATGCTCTCTATAAGATGCAACTGCTTATTATTGAATACTTGCTAGATAGTATCACAGATTTCAAATTACTAGGGCAAATTTATTTAGTTTTTATATATAAGTAATTATGTTTAACTTAATTAACACTTAACAACGGGTACACTTTGTTTATTCTTTAATATATTTTTTGATGCTGGGTAATGGAAATACAGACAATAGTGTTATGAAGCACTAATCCTGAAGGTGTTTCTATTAAGCTAAAAATCAAAGTGAAAGCATGTCTATTTTGGTGACATGATAAGAACCCTCTAAGAAAGAAGTGAATAACACACGGACTTTGGACTACCATAGAACAATGTGAGGTGCACTCTCACCCTGAACTCTTGGGGAAGGGTCTAGGCCCTGCCCTATATGAAATGACAGACTATGGACACCCCCATGGAGGGCCTCACTCTCCCTGGGGGAATGAGGGGATAACGGGGGGGTTGGGAGGAGGCCATGAGAGGAGGGGAGGGAATGGGAGAGGGACCTGGAACTGACTTGTGAAGCAACCTCGTTTCTTATCTAAATTTAAACTGGAAAATAAAATATAAAAAAAAAAGAAAGAAGTGAATATGGTCACAGGATGTGCAGAATATTGAACATGGGCAGTGACATCTGAGGTAGTTCTCCATGATGACATGGGAGAGAGGGAAGGACGGAGGGAGGGAGGGAGGAAAAGAGAGACAGAGAGAAAGAGTGAGAGAGAGAGAAATGATTATAAGAGTGACAGAAAAGCCAGGTTAAAGAGAGAGGTGGCAAACTCTGACTAACATAGCAATATAGAAATATAAGTAGGAGAGAACACAGTCATCTTCCAGGGGTTAGGATTTAGGTTCCAAAATGTCTTTAGTGTTTTCTAGATGTGAGATTTGGGGCTATTTATCTATCCTTGCCAAAGTAGAGTTGCCTCAACATGTAGAAAAAGGATTGTGGTACACATCAATTTGGACTGTTTTGGAGTTTTAGCAGATAAAGGAGTTTTTGTTTTGTTTTGTTTTTATGTTTCAGGTTCTAAGTGAAGTGAGGTGGAGAGGAGTTGGGAATAACCAAGGTTTAGAACATGGTGAGATAGTTACCTCTGATCTGCAATCCCCAGCAGAGAGCTGGGGTAGGATAGGAGGGCAGAGAGGATTTCTATTCACCTTTAATATATTTTTACAAAAAAGCAAACAATTTAAAAACAAACCCACCGCTTCTGTACATGTCTAAATATATTTTTAGAAGTGGGTAGGATTGTGATTTCTGATGCAGGGCCTTTTTATAAATAGGTTAGAATAGCATCATCCAGATTTCTCTGTTGTTTGTTCCCCATGTCTTTTCTTATGTTGTGTTACTAATGTAATTTATATATTTTTTAGAACTCCCTTTCCTGTAGAGATAAAAGTGCTTTATCTTGGAAAAAAAAGATAATTTCTAAGTACTGAGCTGAACTCAAGAAAGCCAGTAACAGAGAGGGAGGACTGATGATCAAAGGGATTAAGACTGGGCTGGTTTAACCCCCAGAAACAGCTGACCAGACAAAGGTTAACTCTTGAATCCCAGGCATTAGCCTGGGAATCCAGCATGGGACTGATCAAGACCCCCTGAATCTGGGTGTCAGTGAAGAGGCCTAGGGAATCTATTGAGCATTGGGCAGCAGATCAGTACCCATCCCAAGTATACACACAGACTTTGGACTACCATAGAACAATGTGAGGTGCACTCTCACCCTGAACTCTTGGGGAAGGGTCTAGGCCCTGCCCTATATGAAATGACAGACTATGGACACCCCCATGGAGGGCCTCACCCTCCCTGGAGAAATGAGGGGATAACGGGGGGGGGAGGGTACGGGAGGAAGGGAGGGAATGGGAGAGGGACCTGGAACTGACTTGTGAAGCAACCTTGTTTCTTATCTAAATTTAAACTGGAAAATAAAATTAAAAAAAAAGAATTGGAATTCAAAAAAAAAGATAATTTCTATAAATAATGGTCAGTGATTTTAATATGTCTGTTGAAAATGTGTCTTAATAGGGAATTAAGATTCTCTTACTGGTGACCAGAATCCTCATGCATGTGTTCTACTAATGTATAGCACTTTTGTGACTATCCTCACATTCATAGACTTTCATGCTACACAAAGGAGTCTGAGTTTTCCACTGTTCCTGCAAGACACATAGTGCCTGATAATTGGTTTCCAAATGACACTTCTTTTTTGAGTCACTACTTGCTAAGCCAAAGTTTAAACAAGTCCAAACAAAATCAAGTCATAGTAAATACTAGTCAATAGAGTAAAAAAATGATATCTGGTTTACAAAACTAACTGTAGTAGGTTCTCCTTTAGGAAGCATGACTTCAGTAGCCACAGATATTTGCATGAATTCCCTCCTATTGAGCAGCTTTAGTCAAATTAGGGAGTTTTTGGTTACCACCAAGATAAAAGTGCCACTTTTTGCACCTTTAGGGATACCTTGTCATCTTGGTCATGTTGTTACTTGTATGCATCAGAGTTGGGTAGGACTGTAACTACTTATCTCACTTGACACCTTATATAGCACCTTCTCCTTTATTAAATCCCTATAATTCCTAACTGAATTCTAAATACCTACCCTTATCACCCTGGGTAAAGTGTAACTCTCACCAAAAGTTGAAGAATTTTCTTTTTGCAACAGGTAGAGACCATTACAGACAGCCACAACTAGTCCAAATGAAGAAAACAATTGGCTGTGGGGTGCCTAGTTCCAGCTGACACATGCAAAACACAATCTAAGCCCCAGGGAACAACTTAGAAGCATGGATGAGAAATTCCAAGAGTATCAGGACATCTGCAGTGAAGTTGTTTTCTATATATGACAGGGAACCTGGGACATGGAATCTCAACATACTGTCAACTAAACAAAACTGCACAGTGATAATACCAATTGACATGACAATATGGATGGGAGAAATCTTATAAGGCCCCATCCTTGAATGAAATGAATGAGTGTTAAGGAAGGGAAAATAGTCTTCCCTAGGGATGAGGCCTGTAATTATATATTTATTCATTTGTGTGTATAGATATGTGTATGTGTGTATCTTTTTATCTGTGTAACAACAATAATTAAAGGGAAAAAGATATGAATTTGAGCATAGGGGCTACATGGAATGAGCGGAGGGAGAAAGGAGAGGAGTATCCAGGTAATTAGAGTACATAATGAAACATTTAAATGAATTTTAAACAAATGGATCTCTGTTTTTGTATTCTACTTGAGAGTCATTCTCCAGTGTAAGTTATATTTAGCTGCTATAGAAAAACCAATGATATGTGAATCTTATTTGGCTACAGAATTTTTCCTTTTTTTATGTTCAAATAAATCTGTCCAATTAGCATGAATGGGCACTTGCTGTGGTGCCCATCATCATGAGTTGCTTATCCCTTTAGCATTACTAAGAATTTGACTTTATGATCATTAGTCTCTTGGTCTCTCTAGTGGGATTAATATCACATGCTCAGTTGAGATGAAAGGATGGCAAGTGAAGCATTTTAAATGTTATAGCATGAGCCATGTCTATCAAAATCAGTCTGATGTAAGTCTTGCTCATAGTGGTTGCTCTACTTGTGAATATAGTACCAGTGTCTTGCTTTAAATCTCAAAGTCAAAAAATATGGATCTGAACTATATATATATATATATATACATACATATATATTTATTCTTAAGCACATTTTCACCCTTGTTACCCCAAAGCTGGCAGAAGTTATGATACATGGGATTTCCTGGCATGAAACAGCTGTGGGTTTTGCCTTATTGTGGAGATCTATGAGCAGTCTTGCAGAAAGAAAACTAGGACCAGCCTGTATGTTATAAATGTTCTTAAGCAATGGTACCTAATCAAGAAAGTAACTAAAGAAATTTGACAAGACTCCAGCCTTCTATTATTTTTGATAAATCACAGCATGTTGGTTGAGAGACTAAGAAGTTAAATATGAAATTATTTGCTCTGAGATTCCAGAGAGCATTATGATCAACATTCTTTCCTCATTTACTGAAATTTTAAAATGTTCTTGTAATAAAAAACTAGTGATGGATAATATTATTTCCCGATTATCATCAAACAGGTATGGATAAATTCATACAAGACTTTATTTCCTACAACCTATGTTAGAATTTTATTAAAGAATAACATACAAGATAGGACAAACCATAAAGACAGAAATGGAAAAAACACAATGGTAGAAAAATTGAATAAGCCAAAGGGAAATCTATAACGTAAATTGCACATTTATCAGTGTATTTGCCCTTGAGATGCCAATATACCAAAACAAAGTATAAAATATGCTCAATTGTAAAGTTCACAGTATTCATGGAATGTAGTTGGGAAAACTGATCTATTATGTGTCTTGTTAAGTTATATATGTCAAGTGTGCACTGACTGAAGTGGAATTTCCAAGTTTAATTCATTTTTAAATGATTTCTTTTGCCTCTTAAGATCATAGTTAACATCATTTTTACCTTTCCTGCCCTCCCTCCAAATTTTACCATATATTCCTCCTTGCTCTCTCTCAAATTCATGATATTCTTTTCGTTGATTGTTGTTAAATACATAAATACATAAACACCCTCATATATGCATATATACATACATGCACACGCAGATATACATATAAATCTACCCTGCTCAGCCTGCAAAATGTTACCTGTGTGTATGTTTTCAGGGATGACCATTTGGTATTGTATAACCAGGTGGTGTGCTTATATCCAGGGAAGATTACTTTTCCTCTCAGCATTCCTTATTTGCCTATAGTCCTTTGTGTATAGGGTTAAGGCTAATTGGCATTCTACCAGTACACTTTAGTATGTCCATTGTTGTTGTCCATGCTCATCCCATGTTAAACACTCATTTTGGCGAGCCTTTATGGGCTTTCTGCTGATGTTAATAGGAGACACAATCTCACAGAAAACTCCCTTATCCTCTGGTTATTATAAGCCCCACCCTCACATCTTCTGCAATGGTCCTTGAGCCTTGGGTTTAGGAGTTATAATATAGATGTGTTAGTGGGGCTAGGCTTCCTGACTCTGTGTTTCTATTGGTTGTAGTTATCTCCAATGGTCTCTACTTGTTATAAAAAAAGTTTTTTTAAGGATAAGGAATACACTCATTAGTGGGTATATGGAAAACATTGAATGTCATTAGAGATTATTCTGGGTTAGTAAAGTAGTGGTTGTAAACCCTCCTCTGAGACCCATTACTTCACTACTAAACCTAGGTAGTTAGGTAAGTTTCCAGTACTAGACATAATTTCACTCATGTTGAGTAGGTCTTAATTCTAAATAGAGAGCTGTTAGTTACAACCAATATATGAATGCAACTACCACAACCTTAAAGGTTTGTGCCATACTGGTGGTTCATAGGTGTCATAGATGGGTTGGAATGTTTGCTATTTTAGAATCTTGCATTGGGCCTTCTTATACCATGAAAACTAGTTCTCAGGGAGGAGGCATTCAGGTCAGTTCCAACTCAGGGGTCTCTGTGTCCTGTGTCTGCAGTTCAGTATGTACTTACTGTCCACCTCTTGGGGTCAACCAAGAGCAATAGCAATAGTTATAGAAATAGCAATTGCAGTAGCATGTAATGTTCTGGAAATCTCTTGGACAGCTCTGACTAACAAATCAAAAGAGGTTTTTTGATGCCTGGTGTTGAGACTATTGTTAGATAGACTTTGTAGACTTTGGCTCTTCAAGGGAGCATTGTCACCTTAGATGAGAAAATTTCCTTTAACATATATATATATATATATATATATATATACAGACTTACTTGTTTTATGGATTCTTTTAGCTAAATAATAAATACTGATTCCTCATGACCTTTTCAGACATCCTTACTGTTATTTTAAACTCTGTTCCTTCTTTTGTTTATATCTCCCTATGTAATTCTTAATTAGAGTCCCTCTTCCCCATTTCCCACAGATTACGTAAAGGGAGTAATTGTACCATGCTACATCTCTCTCTGTTCATTTCCCACCCACACCACAGCAGTGATCCATTTTCACTTTTCTGGTTTCTGTAATTATTTCAGCATACGTACTCACACCTAAACATTTGGAGCTATGAGCTTCAGATAAGAGAAAATATTTGGCATTTGTCTTTATGGGTTTGGATTACCTCAATATGATAGTTTCTAGTTTTATCCATTTAGCTAGGAATTTCATGATTACATTTTTTTTCTGTACAGCTGAATAATATTCCATGGTTAAATGTACCACACTTTCATTATTCAATAGTCAGTTTAAGGACATTTAGATTGTTTCCATTTTCTAGCTATTATGAATAGCAACAATGAACATGGTTGAGCAGGCATCTGTGGAGTAGGGTATGGAGTCGTCAGGACATATGCTAAGGAATGGTATAGCAGGGGTATATGGTATATTGAGCTTTTTCAGTAGTCTCCTTTACTGATTTTCAGAATGGCTGGACCATCTAAAAAATACCGTAAAATCTGGTCAGAAATTAATACAAAACCATAAAAGGTCCTGTACATCCAAAAGTAATCCTGAGTACAAACAACAATGCTGGAAGGAATTCCTTTCCATATCTGACTATATCATGCAGAACCACAATAATAAAAGCAATAGTGTATTTGCACAAAATGGGTATATTTCAGGTGTGTTGATACACACCTTTATTTCCAACATTCAGGAGGCAGAGGCAGGTGGATCTTTGTAGTTTGAGGCCAACCTGGTCTACAAAGAGAGTTCTAGGATAGCTAGTGAGGTTACAAAGAGAAACCCTGTCGGGCAAAACCAAAAACAGCCAACCAATAAAATCAACCAACCAACCATCCAACAGATATGCAGACCAATGGAAGAAAATTGAAGATCTAAACATAAGCACACACAGTCTTAGCCATTTAATATTTTAAATGATGATGAAAACTTAGGCTATGGAAAAGAAAATGTCTTCAACAAATATTGCTGGGAAAACTGGATGTCTACGAGCAGAAGAATGAAACTAGATCCATATCTATGACATTCCACAAAACCTAAGTACGAGTGGATCAAAGAAGGAACTTTGAAACTACTAGAAGAAAATATAGACAGTACCCTGTATAATGTAGGTGTAGTAAAAGACTATCTGAATACAATTCCATTTCGGCTAAGAATCATAGCCAACAATGGACAAGTCTGACTTCAGAAACATGAAAAGTTACTGCACAGATTAACAGTTAATCAAGTGAAAACGAAGTCCTATCATAATCTGACAGAGGAATATATACCTAGATTATATAAAGAACTCAAAAATCAAACGGTAAAATAAAAAACAACCATTCATAAACTTGGCTTGGTACACAAATGGAGAGTTCTTAAAGGAAAAAAGAAAAGCTAAGAAATACACCAATAAACAAACAACAACAAGACAAAAACAAACAAAAAACACTATCCCTAGCTATTAGGGAAGCACAGATCAAAACTACTGTGAGATTTCCTTTTACCAAGTCAGAATGGCAAAGATCAAGAAAACAACTGAAAACAAATGCTAGAGTAGATGTCGGGAATGAGGAATCCTCACTCATTATTGATGGGATTAATACATTTAAAAATAAATGTTAGTAAGATTCCATGAACCTGACTGTTATTGCAGTTCTCAGTCTTCCAAAGCAAGATTAACTTAAAATCATTTGATATGGGAACTTGTCTCTTGGAGAAAGATTTACAACTCATAAGATGACCTTTTAGGAAAGAGTCAGGCTGAAATAATCGTTGGCAAGTGATCATACTCTCCCAGAATAATCTCTGTTTAAACCCTAGTGAGTACACCAAAGATGGATCACTTTGTCTCTGTTGTAAATGTGGCCATATTGAATGAATTTCCTTCTTCTGATTTTCACTATGAAAAGATTCTATGGAGTTCATAAAAAAGGATAGACCAAAAGTAAGACATCCAGAAAATAGTATGGTTGTCAAGTTGGGCAAGACAGATACCTTTGGGGAATGGTGTTAAGGTAGCAAAATTATTTCATCAACAAAAACTTTGTAAGAAGTCTATGTTACTTCAAGCAAAAAGATAGGTACCTAACCATGAAAATAAAGAGTATTCTGACAATGATCTAGCTATAACAACTAAAGTATTTGTTGCAGATGCCTTTAGTAGCAAGGCATGATAACACTAAACCCATACTCACAAACTTCAATACCAATGCTATTCTGAACATATTTTAAGGCTAGATTTCATATTTTACCTTCTAATTTAGAGATTCAATCTCCTGTACCAATTTGTTCAAGGGTGCCTCCCACTTTCTCTTCTAACAAGTTCAGTGTGACTAGATTTATGTTGAGGTCTTTGATTGATTTGGATTTAAGTTTTGTGCTTTGGGATAGACATGGATCTATCTGCAGTCTTCTACTTGTCAGCCTCCAGTTATGCCAGCACCATTTGTTGAAGATGCTTTCTTTTTACCATTATATAATTTTAGATTCTTTGTCAAAGATCAGGTGTTCATATATGTATGGGTTAATGTTGGGGTGTTCAATTTGATTCCATTGGTCTACCTGTCTATTTTTGTGCCAATATCAAGCTGTTTTGGGGACTATAGGTCTGTACTACAGCTTGAAGTCAGGGATGGTGATGCTTCCAGATGTTACCTTGTTGAACAGGGTTGTTTTGGCTATCCTGGGTCTTTTGTTTTTCCATATAAAGTTGAGAATTGTTCTTTCAAGGTCTGTGAAGAATTGTTAATTGTTCTGGGACTTAAATGGGGATTGTGTTAAATCTGTATATTGCTTTCAGTAAGATTGCTATTTTTACTATGCTAATCCTACCTATCCAAGAGCATGGGACATCTTTCCATTTTCTGCTATCTTCTTTAATTTCTTTCTTTAAAGACTCGAAGTTCTTGTGATACCAGTCTTTCACTTATTTGGTGAGTGTTACCCCAAGGCATTTTATGTTGTTTGTGGCTATTGTAAAGGGCGATATTTCACTCATTTCTTTCTCAGCCCTTTTATTGTCTGTATATAGTAGGGCTATTGATTTTCTTGAGCTGACCTTGTATCCTGCCACTTTGCTGAACGTATTTATCAGCTGCAGGAGTTTCCTGGTAGAGGTTTTGGGTCACTTATGTAAACTATCATATCTTCTGAAAATAGTGAAAATTTGACCTCTTCCTTTCCAATTTGTATCCCCTTGAACTGTTTTTGTTGTTGTATTGCTCTAGCTAGAAATTCAAGTACAATATTTAAGAGCTATGGAGAGAGTGGACAGACTTGTCTTGTTACCGATTTTAGAGGAATCACATTGATTTTCTGTCCATTTAGTTTGATTTTGGCCTCTTGGTTTGCTGCATATAGCTTTTATTATGTTAAGGTAAGTTCCTGTTATCCCGGGTCTCTCTGAGACCTTTATGATGAAGGGTTGTTAGATTTTTGTCAAATGCTTTTTCAGCATCTGGTGAAATGATCATGTGATTTTTGTTTCTCAGCTTGTTTATATGGTGGATTACACTGATGGATTTTTGTATGTTGAACTATCCCTGCATCCCTCGGATGAAGCCTGCTTGGTCATGGTGAATGAGTTTTTAGATGCATTATTGGATCTGATTTGACAGTGTTTTATTGAGTATTATTGCATAAGTGTTCATGAGGGATACTGGTCTGAAGTTCTCTTTCTTAGTTGTATCTTTGTGTGGCTTGGGTATCAAGGTTATTGAAGCTTCGTAAAAAGAGTTTGGCAAAGACTCTTCTGATTCTATTGAGTGGAATTCTTTGAGAAGAATTGGTATAAGCTGTTCTTTGAATTTATGGTAGAATTCTGCACTGAGTCCATCTGGCCCTGGGCTTTTTTTGGTTGGGAGACTTTTGATGACTGCTTCATTTCCTTAGGTGTTACAGGACTATTAAAATTGCTTTCTGTGCTTGATTTAATTTTGGCAAGTGATACCTATCAAGAAAATTGTCAATTTCCTTTAGATTTTCAAATTTTGTAGAGTATGAGCTGATGATTCTCTGAATTTCCTCAGTGTCTTTCTTATGTCTCCCTTTTCATTTCTGATTTCATTAATTTGCAAGTTCACACTCTGCCGTTTGGTAAGTTTGGTTAAAGGTTTGTTTATCTTGTTGATTTTCTCAAAGAACCAAATCTTTGTTACATTAATTTTTTGTATTGTTTTCCTAGTTTCTGCTTTACTGATCAGCCCTCAATTTGATTACTTCTTTTAAGAGCCAGAGGTGTCATCAAATAACCTGGGTCCAATAACTGATAGAAGCAAATGCAGAGTTCCACAGCTAAGTATTGGGCAGAGTTCCTGGAGTCTAGTCAAAGAGAGAGAGAAATTGATAATATGAGCAAAGGGGTCAAGACCATGATGGGAAATCAACAAAAATGACTGACCCAAGCTAGTGGGAGAACCCTGACTCTACACTGGGAATCTGCATAGGACAGAACTAGGCTCTCTGAATGTTGGCGAGAGTTGCATGGCTTGGGCAGTTTATTGGTCTACTGGCAGTAAAACCAGGATTTATCCTTAGTGCATTAACTGTCTTTTTGGAGCCCAGTCTCTTGAGGGATACCTTGCTCAGCTAGATACATGTGGGAGGAGCTTGGTAATGCCTCAAGTGAAGTAGCAGACTTTGTTGGCTCCTCATGGGAGGTCTCACCCTCTCTGAGGAGTGGATGGGGTGGGGTGCGAAGAAGGTAGAGGGAGTAGGAGGAGGGAAAGGAGGGGGAACAGTGATTGGTATGTAAAATGAAACAGTTTAAAAAATAATTTCTCCTGTTCATGGATGGTAGGATGAATACTGCAGCTTTTTGCCTCTTTTGATAGTTTTCTATGTGACTTGGTGTTGAGACAGAGCCCAGGCTCCATCTAGGTAACCAGGCTCTCACTAGGTACTAGGTAGCCTATTTAGGCCTTGAACTTATACTATTATCTATCTATCTATCTATCTATCTATCTATCTATCTATCTATCTTCTATCTATTTATTTTGATTTCATTTTACATTCCAATCACAGTTCTCTCTCCCACCTCTCTTCCTTCCCACTGTCTCCCCCCAGTCCATCTACCTCCTCCCCTCCCAAAGCATAAGCATGGAGAGTTGACAAAGCCTGACCTATTAAGTTGAGGCAGGACCTAATCCCTCTGCAAGCTGAGCATAGCATCCCACCACACAGAATGCGTTCCCCCAAACTATCTCATGTACCATGGATGGATCCTGGTCCTACTGCCAGGGGGCCTTGAGATAGGTACAACTACACAATTGTCTTCTACGTGCAGAGGGCCTAGCTCAGTCCAATAGAGACTTCGCGGCTGTCAGTCTAGAGTTCATGAATTCCCACAAGCTTGGTTTAACTATCTCTGTAGATCGATTCTTCATGATTTTAACTGCCCTTGCTCAAATATTCCCTCTTCCCTCTCTTTGACTGGATTCCCAGAGTTTAGCGTGGTGCTTGGTTCTGTATCTCTGTTTATCTGGTTTCATCAACTAATGCATGAAGGCTCTATAATGACAGTGAGGGTATTCACCAATCTTGTTAAAAGGGTAGGTCACTCCAGGCACTCTCTTCACTATTGCTAAAGAGTCTTAGCTGGGGTCATCCCTGTGGATTCCTGGGAATTAGGTTTCTCCCTAACTCCATAGTGGTTCTCTCTATTAAGATATATCTCTCATTGTTCTTCCAATGCATTCTTCCCCCAACTTCACCATCTTTTTCCATCATGTCCTCATTCCTCATCCCCTCCCCCTTACCAGCCCCCATGCCCCAGTTTACCCAGGAGATCTCATCTATTTCCCCTTCCTATGGTGATCCATGTGTCCCTCTCAGGGTCCTCCTTGTTACCTAACTTCTCTGGAGCTGTGGAGTATAGTCTTGTTTTCCTTTGCTTTACATCTACCTCAGGCTTCCCAAGTACTTGGATTGTAGGCACGAACCACCATACTGGGTTGGGGCTTACACTCTAAGGGATAGTGATTTTCCAAGTTCCAGTTCAAGGAAGAAATTTACATATTCAGAAATTTTTATGTATTTCTTTCATAAGGAAAAATCAAAATTGTATAGTTCATGAGACATTCTGAGGAAACTAATAAAAAATTCTATGATTTCTCCAAATTCAATATTGGTCTATAATAGACAATTATTCTTCAATTTACCTGTAGTTAATTTTTGGTGCAAATATATTTACTTTTCCACTTAAAAACATTAAAGTGTTTTAGATACTGCAGATGGCATTAAAATGAATTAGCTTTGAAATCTGAGGCACTCTCAAGTGTGTTGTCTATATAATAGATCGTTGGGTGAATATGGTTAACTACCATTTTAAGGCATAACAACTGAGAAATAACTTGAAAGCATTCAGGAAACCTGGTGATATATATTTAGAATTGTGTTATTATTTCTACATTACGTTAGCAGCTCTTTGTCATGGGGCATGTGGGACAGATTGCTTTGCCTCCTTGCTTTCGGGGTGCTTACAAAACTTAGTTATTTGGGTCTTTTTTCATATAATTTTATTTTCAAAATAAAAACTAGCATATGTCAATGTTGAAAATACTTTGAATTTGCAAATGCCATAAAATTAAGCATAACTTTTTATGCTTTTTGAGGCTCCGGTAGTGTTTCATGGGTATCTAATCATTCAATGTTTCAGTTCCTTAAATGGGCTTTGTAACTGCTATAACGGATCATGTTTTGTATTGCTTTGGAGGATTAAAGTTTATAACCTCTTCTGTGTATCATTTAATTGTTAAGATCAAATCTTTTCACGTTGATATTGATGCCCAGTTGCATAGACTACATGCACACTGTTCCGGTGGATGAATAGTATTGCTCTCTTACATTCCTTGTAACACTGTGGATGTTTATCCAAGAAAAGCATGGTTTCCATGGTCTCATCAATCGGACACTCTCTTCACAGAGACACTTTTTTCCTCCCCTAATGCACAGATACTTTCACGTTGAAAGGAAATAAACGCTTAGAAGTGACAGGCTGCTCCTCTACAAGATCAATTTCTATCTCTTTCCAGATCAGATGACTTTCATATGGAAGTCACATTTTCATTATCTTTTCTCCATTAATCTCTTGTAGAATTCCATTTCACCCTCATGTTTCTTAAATGGAATGAGCAGGTAGGGTTGTATTAACAATCTGCAGACTTGCATATATACACTGCAGACATTTCAGAAAGATGAAAAATTCTGCTGTTGTAGAACCCTCTACAGTTATAACAGTGTTCACTCCTCCCACACACATTCTGTATAACTTGTTATCTTCAAGAGTCTGTTTCCTGTGGGAATGCTATGTACAAAATAATCAAATGTGTAATACACTGTTCCTATTGTTTCTTACTGCTTAGAAGGGAGGAGATGTTTGACTAGACAACTATTATATAAAGTGCTTTCTTTCCTTATGTTATCCAATTCTATCAGGCGATGATACTTTTCTTACTTTCAAATGTTGGTTGCCAAATCTAATAGAAGTGATTCTCCAACTAATATGTTCAGAAGGAAATTTTATTATTAATATTTCAAGTATTTTCTCTCTTGATACAAAGATGCAGTAGAAATAGTGATAAATTATAGGAAGTATTTAGAATTGGTACAAAAATACCTATACTCAAATCCTGGGTATTTCGCTTATTAGCCAAGTGAGTGGAGGGAAGCAAGTTCTGGCCATGTTTGTCACTTGCTTTATTATCTAAAATAAAGGAAAAGTATGGAATTAGTATTCTTCAGCACATTGAAGGCCATCAAATATCCCATAGTTCTTTTCTATAAATATTGTCATATATTCTTAACTCCATAGTAACTAATATAACTTTCTACACCTGATATTTTCAACATATATTCAAATATAAATATAAATTCCTGTTTCAGAATGGACTTTATAGTAGATTTATAGGTGTAAAGTTATGCTTTACCAGAAATTTATAGTCTTTGAATTGAGTTGAATAATAAAAATCATAACTTAATTCTTAGAAAAAAAAGGTGATACAATCTCCCGGGTTTTCTTTTGTGTGTACTTGACTGATAAATCTATTGAAATTTCAGTGTTTAGTTGTTAGCAATATCTAGCAGATAGATAAATGACTGACTGGAAGATATTATTAGGAAATGTACACACCATTGGGACATTCTTAGTGCTTATTATCAACTTGACAGGTCTAGAATCAAATGGGAAGTAGGCAGATAAGCTAGCTTGCAGAGGAATTACCTTGGTTATGTTAACTTATGTGGGAAAACCTTTCCACTGTGGGTGCCACCATTCCCTGGCTGGGATCATTAACTATATAAATGGAGAAAGGGAACTGAGCACAGCTGTGTTCATTGTTCTCTGTTCTTTTGTTTTTGTTGTTGTTGTTGTTGTTTTGGGTTTTTTTTTTTGGTTTTACAAGACAAGGTTTCTCTGTATTGTTTTGAAGGCTGTCGGTCCAGCCTGGCCGCGAACTCACAGAGATCCGCCTGCCTCTGCCTCCTGAGTGCTGGGATTAAAGGTGTGCACCACCACCGCCCGGCTCATTGTTCTCTGTTCTTAGCTATAGACCAACTGCTTCAAGCTCATGTTACCTTGACTTCCCCATGAAAATGGATAAAGAAAATAATGCACCCTTGACTTCTAAGTGAGAATTTTCTTTCCTACCTTAAACTGATTTTGTCAGAGTATGTTAATTGCAATAATTAAAAAAAACAACCTAAACAGATAACTTAGCAGAGGTCCTGTCTTAACAAATGAGGAAACCAGGCTTGTCCTATAATCCACTGATGGAAAACATTCTGAGTTGTGGTGAGACTATGTAGATATGATAAGGAGAAGATTAATAGTAATTGCTAGCTTTCCTTACCTTACTGCCTGGATTCATGATACCTATATTTGAAAATGTATGTATTAAATACACTAATAAGTCACATAAGCAGGTGTTAATCATATATTCAGTGCTATTATAACAATATTCATTATCCCCATCATTACATTTTAAATAGGCAAAGTAGACCTACCTTGTGGCTTTTAGTAAATAAAACTGTCTTATTTTAAAAAGAATATAATACAACATATGGAAATGAAAGTTCAAATTCTGACTGTAACATGAGTTTATAACTGTATTGTGATAGCCATTGCCCAGGGGAATTGAACCCTCTGTAACTCCTATCATTCATGTACAGGTATACTTGAGGCCCAAGTTGCACAGTCATGAATTCTTCTGAAGTGCCTCCGAAACAATCAAAGTTGCACAACTGTGCAACGATTTCATATCTCTCAATCACACTATTCTTCTTGCTAGTTAAATATTCATTTTACAGTGCTGTGGGCAAATACAAATGGGAGTAGCACATTTAGCTTTCTATCATACTCTCAAGAGTTTGGTTTCACCCAGGGCAGTGAGCACAATGTAGAGATGCCTCAGTTAGAGGTCTGCTTGCTTGTTCACACAGCTTCAAAGGCACTGTGTTCTTATTCCAGTCACAGGTGGCCTTGGCCCTGCTACTGGGTGATTGCTTCACAGAGAGATGCATGATACTCTCTGCATGTGAAAACGGAAGTGGGAAAAGAGTACTTCCCAGATTGGGAGATTTTTAAACAGATTTGTAGTTCAAGAGGATTTAAGTAAGTGTGAAGACGATACCAGTAAGTGAAGATATCATAACTTCAAAAACAAAAGCTGACAAAGTAGAAGAAAGAGAAAAGGCCTGTGTCTGCTTTAAGTTAGTTCTGATAACCTTAACATGACTGTGTGTAAAACTCTGAATTTCAGATTTGTTCTTTGCCTTGCAGGGTCAAGAATATCTTCTGAGAGATTTTATACTCTGTCAATCAATTCTTTTCATGCGTGATAACCCAGCCCCCAGAGCTCAGTTCCTCCTATGTCCATTCATGGGATACTGGGAGGGCTGGTTTGAAGCCTTGGAAAGTTCCCATTCATAGAACAAAAAAAGTTGACTATAGCCTCCTCCCTCCCACTGTTACTAGTTTTCCTTCCACCACTTAAATTATTTTTCTTTCTGGGACTCTTTCCATATCAACCATAAGGACAACCACATTAGCAGTAATTCTACCATCACTATGTTAATCCAGCCCCTCTTTTATTTGCTTTTTATTACAAGACAATAACTCTCCTATCTCCTACATTCAAATTCATCTTATGTCCTGCTAATACAAGAAGTCTAATAGTCATTCCCATGGATAAAGCCTTCGATGTAACAATTCCACATAACTTAGGAATAATCCAGTCACCTGAATACCCTCTCAAAAGTTCTTTTAGATCTAGATACTTCAATCATCTCCTTTTGCCACTTTGAGTGTCCTCTCTGTTGTGGTCAACTTGAATTTGTTGCTTATACTTACCTCAACAAGCCAAGATCCTTTAGGTGCCTGTTTCTGGAAATACATGTTTTTCTGGATGAAATTCTTGTTTATCTCCTTCAAACTCCCTTTTCCTCAAATGTTTTTCCAGTGGAGGCTGGGGAACATTTCTTTTCTTAGAGTATAGATGACTTGGCCTTCATTTGTCGCTATATAGAAGATTTAATGCAACAGTGTATTCAAGAGTGAACCCAATTCTTCACCTCTTCATTACTGGCACTGAGAAAATGTGATCATAGTAGAGAAAAAGATCACACCACACACACAGGATATTTCAAGTCAAAGTCTAATTATTTGTCTGTAGAGAGGGGTTTTTCCTCTTAGGATGGCACATAGTTCTTTGAGAACTTTGTATAATGTGTTTGGACAGTATCATTTACTCTCTTTTTTCCCTCTCTTTTTAAAATTTAAATTAGAAACAATCTTGTTTTACTTGTCAATCCAAGTTCCCTCTCCTTCCCCTCCTCCTCTACCCCCACTGACCTCCATACCATCCCTTTTCTGCTCCACAGGGAGGGTGAGGCCTTCCCTGCAGGATCTTCAAAGTCTGTCATATCATTTGGAGCAGGCCTAGGCCCTCCCCCGTGTGTCAACTGAGAGAGTATCCTTCTGTGTGGAATGAGCTCCCAATATCCAATCATACACTAAGGATAAATACTGATCTACTACCAGAGGCCCATAGACTGACACTCACCTCGAGGGGCTCTGGGTTGATCTTATGCTAGTTTTCCAGCTATCAATCTGGAGTCTATGAGCTCCCCCTGGTTCAGGGCAGATGTTTCTGTGGGTTTCTCCAGCCTGGTCTTGACCCCTTTGCTCATGACTCCTCCCTCTCTGCAACTGGGTTCCAGGAGTTTGGCTCAGGGAATGACTTCCTTCCAGATCCACCCCTTTACCCTTTACCCTGTTCGTGGATCTGTGGCCTTCTACTAGAGGGTAGTCAATGTACTCTTAAAGGTAACTGACTATCCCATTCCCAGCAGCTGTCAGTTGAAAATAATGTATTTGATGGCACTCCATGTCTGCCTCCACTATCCTTGCTGGTGCTTGATCTAGCCTTTAAATAGGACATCCAAACCTCATCTCCTCCTCCCAGGGCTCAGGAGTAACTAACTGCTCAAGAGGAGTTGGTAAGAGCAAGAAGCCATGAATGACTGACTACAAGGATACATGGTCCTTGGGCAAACAGGTTAATGGCACACATGAACACACAGCCCTGAGTTGCCATAGCTGTGAGAGTGTGCACAAGCTCCATGTAAGCTGCACATCTGAGATGAGTGAGACAAGGTAATTTGAATGGTAGCTTAGGCAAAATATAGAAAGAATCTGAGAGACCCTTGGGGAAGGAGTTCCAGGTTCATCATGTCTGATGTATCAACACAAGTGTTTTCTAAAATGTGTATTTCCCAGGCCATTTGGAGACAATATGAATTTTCTACAAACATGGTGTGTTTCAAAGCCTATTACAAAGCAGAGAAAAAATGTTTTCCGAATCGCACCAAATTTTTGATACTTTTGCACAGCTTTAATTGAGACCAGCCCACTGTAACACCATGCTAATCCCATACAATCACTATATTAAATTTGCTTAATAGAATAATTGCTTCTAATACATTAATATAAATGACAAACTTTTAAAAATACAGCTGAATGCCATATTTCTGTTTTCTTCTGCACTGAGTGTGGTTTTACCACAAACATCTTGGAAAAATGATTCTTCTCCCATCTGGTACAAATGAATGTGAATCAGACCCTCATAGTCTTACTGCCTTTTTACTATTCTAGGTGCACAAAGCATGCAATCCAAAGTGAAGGTAAATAAGATGTCCTGCCATTCTCTGTATGCTCAGACTGCAGTGCACCCTGGGAAGTGCTGGCTCTGTGCCCATAGCTCTATTTGCTGGAGTAGCTCATGTTGAAAGCCTGCCCAACCTCAGCTGTAGACTTGGAAGACACAAAGCAAGCAATTTGGCTTCACAATCATCAGCCTGGCAAATGCAGGAAGGAATCCAGCAACAACAAAGACTCCTTAATTTTTAAGTAACCAGCCCTATGGGACTTGGAGCATATGAGGAATCTCAGTCTTTTTTGCAAGCACGTGTGTGTGTGTGTGTGTGTGTGTGTGTGTGTGTGTGTGTGTGAGATCTCCATAAGAGTGACTGAAAATGCCTGCTATCATTTTCCAACATCTGTGACTAATGCTGCCTTTCCAATACAAACTTCCAGATTTTGTGTCACAGCTGCTGTGAAGCTGGCAATTGGCATAGCAAGAAATACCCCACTCTTATGCACTGTACAAAGTGTCTAATAATATTGCTAGAGTCCAAAGCCTCCCACAAAAGCCAGTCTTCCCAGACAGTGACACCAAGTCTTCAAGGTCTTAATGACAACTGAATCTGGTCAATCTTGATGAAGACATGACAACATTTATGAGAAAAGAAACAAAAAAAGAGATAATACTATTGTGTTACAAGAAAGATGATAAAAGAGACCACATGCCAGGAAATATCAGTTAGTGGTACTCATAGCAGTGTTTGGCATATATAACTATTGTATATATCAAATTACAATAATGGGAAAATTTCCATTTTTCAAGATTGTTTGAAATGCCCTTCATTACTATGATTTTGTGCATTTATTTAAATGTGGATTGGCAAAAGATAAAAATTCTTTATTGTATGTAAACATAAAGCTAAAACATATCACATTCTTTAAAAATACACATTTGGATATACATACTAAACTGCATAGATATTTTGAGGTATATTTGTTTGAAAATTTTTAATATAGATAGTTTTATTTTGTATGTAGAGAACATCCAATAATTACTCATGAGTCTATATGAGTCCATGAGAAAAATATTCTATAAAAATACTACCAGAACTTAACAATAATTTGGATAGCACATGAAGACAGATAGCTAATATGATCATTCAACTATAGTAATTGAACACTTAGTTTTCCCCTCAATGTATGTTTTTATTTAAATTAGAAACATGCATGATTCACATGTCAATCCCAGCTCCCACTCCCACCCCTTCTACTTTGTCCCTCCACCAGATCCCCTCCAGGCCCAACCCAATCCCCACATCATTGCCCAGGGAGGGTGAGGCCCTCCTTGGGGGGGAATCTCCAGAGCCTGTCATTTCATCCATGGCAGGACCTAGGGCCTTCCCCCATGTGTCCAGGCTGAGAGAGCATCCCTCCATGTGGAATGGGTTTCCAAAGTTCATTCGTATGCCATGGTAGACACTGATCTACTACCCAATGTCCCAGAGATTTCTGAGGCCTCCTTGCTGACACTAAGGTCATGGAGGCTAAGTTCTGTTGGCCTCTCGACCATCAGTCTGGATGAACACTTAGTTTTAACATAAATTTAGAAAATGGTATTTAAAGTCTAAAAGTGTGAGATGCCTTTTATCTCATCACAATGACCAGTGTGCTTCAGGGAAGCTTTTTAACAGCCACGCCTCTCAGTTATTTTCCTGGATTCTCCGTGATTGTATTATAAACATGTACTAGAGAGCCAAGTAATGTCCTCACCAAATTCTGGCTAATCCCCAACAGTTTTATGTTTATTACATTATCTTTATTCTTCTCTATTTAAAAATGTGTTTAGTATATATACAATCAAGGTAAAAGATCATAATTGTCTTCAGTCAATTCAATACACACACACACACATTGTGATTTGTTATATTTCAGGGTATTTTTTTTTAGAAAAATAAAGCTTATATCCGACCTCAAGAAATTCAAAGTCTAGAGGGAGTTGAAAGTAAAACCATAAACAATTTATTCCACAAAATATGTGAAAATCTTTAGAATATATTCTGTTTTTTAATATTCTAGTACCTTATAGTGCCAATTATGCTATTCTAATCATATTCTATAATTATTGACAATGAAAGTATTGGAAGGTTAGTGTTATTTTATGATTTTTATATGACATAACTCTTCATTTTTCTTTGCAAGAGAAGTTGCCATGATCGAAGGTGTAGCCACTCATCCGCAGACAATTAGTGCTCATTGCTGCTGGGGAGGTGCTTGTCCCAAAATTCTTTGAAATTTTTTGTCATTTTTAAGCCTAATGGCTTAAATTCTTTCTTTTTTAACAGAAAGGAAAAAAGTTGGTAGGTAATTATAGCAACTTAAGAAAACTTTTTTGATTATAGCCTTGAGAGATGAACCTGCCAGTAAAGGGCTCGGCAGATGAGCAGGAGAACTCAAGTTTGAATGCCCAACATCCATGTAAAAAACTAGCTTTGTGTAGTTCACAATGGAAATGAGGACTGACAACCAAGGTTGTGATGTAACCTACACAAACACACACCATGGCATGTGCCTAACCTCTGTTAGACAAGTCTATACACACAGAGAAAGGAGGAAGGGGCAGGGGAGGGGGAGGGAGAGACAGAGAAAGAGAGAGAAGGAGAGGGGAGGAAATCATAATAATAAATGCACAGAGATAATGCTATAACCAGTATTTTACAAAAAAAGGGGAGTTGATAATTCAGGACTCTGATGATGCTTAATTTTAGCCAGTTTTCTTAAGTCTTTCATAAAATTAACAATATAAAATAGTTAAGTCATCTTAAACATTTTGCTTTGTCTGAGTCAAGTTCCTGACAAAGAACTTCAAAGAACTCTAATAGATGAAAAATACAACTTCTGATTATTATTTTTCTTTCATTGTTTTAAAAATTAGTATTGAATTAAGACACCCATACTTAAATTTTGACTTGAGCAAAACTGACAAAATGCAAAGAAAAGCAGAACAAATAATAATCCCCAAAGATCTGTGTGAAATGAATCATACCCAGTAGAATAAATAGAATCTTCAAAACTATGGAGGATAAAGGGGCAACAGAGAAAAAAGACAGAAAAAATTATATAGAGATATGAAAAATGTTAAATACAAACACAAATACTTTCCTATATATATGAAGAAAGCATCTAGTTGAAACATATATGTGCTATATGACTGTAAGATGACTACAGTGCCAGCACTCAGCTCCCACTCCTGAAATGCACAATTCTATCAAATGATCCTCCAGGTCAAGTTCCTCCTGAAAGAGAGTGAGTTGACTTAAAAGCAGGAAAGAATGGCATTTCCATTTGTGAGACCAGTTTTTACAGGAGAAAGATGGGATGGGCCTGAGGAAAGGATAATTTTATTTTGTCCACAAAGCAAGCATGAGTCCCTGAGATGTGAAACTCCCAGGTCCCCAGAGTAATAGCAATGGTGCCATTGTGGAGACATTTGGAGTCCACTGAAAAGTAGCAAATGCTTACAAAATATAACATGGCTTCCATAACCCTAATGAAAAAATATCTAGATTTTTCCCTAGTCAAGAAACCAGGGATTTACCTCTGAATAAACCAGTGCTGTTAATTGGCTGACCCAATTGGTGCTGTCAGGCTGATAAAAGACATCATTGTCTGAACAAACATCCATCATCTTCATCAGAGCAGCTGATTAAAGAGAACTTTAAGATCTGATCTGTTGACTATTGTCGTTCATTCCTTCATAGAAGGAATGCTGGAAAGGGTTATAGGGACTGCATCTTAATTTCCCAACCATTCCTTTCTATACGGCACTGCCACTTGTATGTGATTCTGTTTAATGGTATATACCAGTGCTGGAGTATATACACAGTAGAGCATTAACCAGGAGAACAGTCTACGTAGCTATGGGCAAGTCAGCATCAATACTAAAGTGAGACTTGCTAGTGTTGCAACTTCTTTGCAGTTTCTTATGTTCCTGTAGGTAACTCCTCACCCATGCTCTATTAGTAAGATTAATGACCCCAGTGATTTTCCAAGGGCAGTTCCTTTCTCTGTCAATATCCTAAAGCACAGACGTGGGTTTCTGAAACTCATCTCTGTGATTTGATTTTCATTTTGCTTTGCTATATTTGAGTGGCCGTTTTGTAATGAACAATATCAGTATAGAGGAAATACAGCACCCCACAGCAGAAGAATAGTAACACTGTCAGGTGAAGAAGGTGACAAGTCAGCTCCGTGAGTGGCATCAGCCTGTGGGGGGCATAAGCTCATAATTTTGGAGACTATCAACTTAAGGTTGTATAGGAAATAGAAAGATCTAGGAAAGCAATAAGATGCTTAGAAAAGCAAGAAAAAGTAGGGATTTAACTGAGTTGGTAGAGAACTGTCTCACCATAAACCAAGGCCTGAATTCAATCCAAATGTACCAAAAAGGACTAAAACAGGGGAAGTTCTGGCATTCCAGTAGATTCTAAGTTACTATAAACATGAAGTTATACCTCTGAGTTTTCAACAAATGTGAGAGGCTCTACAGAAGTGGTTCTCAACCTTCTTAATGCTACAACCCTTTAGCACAGTTCCTCATGTTGTGCTGACCCTTAACCATATCATTATTTCCTTTCTTTCTTTCCTTTTTTTTCGTTTTTTGAGACAAGGTTTCTCTGTATTGTTTTGGAGGCTGTCCTGGAACTCACTCTGTAGACCAGGCTGTCCTTGAATTCACAAAGATCCACCTGCCCTGACTCCCAAGTGCTGGGATTAAAGGCATACGCTACCAACGCCTGGCCTATAACATTATTTTCATTGCTACTTCAGAACTGTAATTTTGTGACTGTTTTCAATGGCAATGTAAATATCTGTTTCCTGATGGACTTCTGTGACCCCTATGACAGTATCATTCAACCCCCAAAGGGGTTATAGCCCAAAGGTTGAGAACAACTTCTCCTTAGTTTCCTATCAATAATATCCCTTGCACTTTTAGAGTTATGATGTCTCTTGCATCCAGAGTCCTGGGCTTAAATAGTACTGCAAAGGTATATGCTAAATTGTGGAAACTGGTTAAAGTGAAGAAAGCTAAGAACAATGAAAATCTTACCTTGCTTTATACTGCCTGAAGCATAGGCAACCAGCTCCAGCAAGAGGGTGTGTAATTGAAAGTGTCATCCTCTTCTTGTAATGTACAGAAGAAACACAGAGGTGGCCTTATCTGAGACAATAAAGATTGTTATTCTAGCATCCGATGTACAGTGCTAACATGTTAAGTGTATTGTCATTTGAACATAAGTGAATTAATACTTTTCTTTTTGTGTTTTTATCATATTAATGATGATAGGCCCAAGAAATTCCTATATCATGGCAACATTAATTTTCTTTTTAAAAAAAGTAAGGGAGAAAAGGAAATGAGTGAAATGAAAAAGAAAAACTTCTAAAAGCAAATGTTATATGTTAGAAAATATATAGGGAAAGCCACGTTGATTTTAGTAGAAGCTAAGAATATATTAAACTGCTGTGAGTTTCATTATGTTGCCTCCACTGTTTTAGACACTATACTTCCAAAGTATGATTCCAAATAAATCCTTCATCTTATAAATTGCAGTGTATCAGGTAGTTGTCACAACAGTAAAAAGGCAACTAATTAAAGGGCAAATATGCTTTTGTAAAGTGGTGGTTTCAAGGAAAAAACCCCTGTCAGGATGAGGTCAGTATTAAATATATTCTTTTTCATCCTCAAGGATATCAAGAATGTTATCACAGATTTTACAGAAGGCCAAAATTTTAGCAGGAAGGTTATGCTGTAAAGTAGTTATTTAATTGTCAGTTGGCAGGTAACAAGATGATTTTTGCATAGATCTCTGAATGTACATATTATATACCCACATATAAAATACAGTGTTTTACAGCCTTGAAAAAAATCATGAACTTTGGTCTGTTTTAGTGTTTTGGATGCCTTTACATCCTTACATCAATGTGTACAAACAGACACACACACACATTCACACACACACACACACACACACACACACACACACTTACAAACCACCTCAGCTATACTTTTACTTTTGTATTAGTTGCCATTGTCTTATGATGACACTTCTCACAGTGAAGTCACTACCTTATTGATGTTGTACAGGTCTTTAGATATACAGAATCAAATTACACATGATCAAAACTTAGAAATGTCAATCTTTGTACATTTGAAACTCACTTCATGTGACATTTGTTAAGTAAATTCACATTTTCATTCTTTTCCAAAACCAAAATCACTATAAGCACCATTGGTGGCTGGAGCCACCTGTTTTTAAACACCTGTTTGTATGCTAAACCACAGGTTTGTCATCTTTCCTCCAGAAAGTAGTACAAGTAGCCCCAAGATTTAAGAACCCAAAGGCTGTGCCATTATTATATAAAAAATGTCAAATCTCACAGTCTTATGACCTCTACTGAATCCATCAGGACATCCTCAAAGGGCCAGTAGGGGTCCTTCTTTGGCCCCCATGTTCTCTGCAACATTGGAACCAAAGTTTCTTGTCCCTTGGCCACTATATCTACAGTTTCGCAGAAGTAGGAGTCTAAAATCTGAATTTAAACTTTCTTCATCCCAGACTGGCCTTCTTTCTTTGTCATCCTCACAATAGATATGGAAAGACTGGGTTTATCCTAATAGCAATGAAGTTCAAGTGGATTTTCAGTATTTCATTCATTATCATAGGCATCAACTTCTTTGTAATCTCTTCTCTATCTGCTTTTTTGTAAATATTTTTAGTTGAAATAGAATTATGTCATCCTCCCTTCTCTGTCCATCACCTCCCAGTACTCTTCCTTAAACCATGCCCATGTCCTCCACTCTCAAGTTGGTAGCCTTTTTGTTTGGATTATATTTGTTACATATATATATGAATGTGTATGCATACATATGCATGCATGCATGCATACATACATACATACATACATATATCCTATTGAGTCAATAAAGAGGTCCATCTCTGCAAGACGCTAATTCTACTCTCAGCAGTGGGTGGTTGTCTGTGGTTCTTTGTCTAGGGATGGGACTCATGAAATTTCTCCCATCCACAGTAACATGTCTATTGGTACTACTATGGTTTCTGTCTCGGATATGCAGTCTTTCTAGGAGAGACTCTTTCACAGCAGTTACAATCTTTCTGTCCCTCTTCTGTGATGTTCTCTGAGTCATAGATTCAGGAGTTGGGAAGTTGATCTATCCACTGAGGTTGCGATGCTCATGAAATGTTGATCTCTACATTGTGTCCAGATGTGGTTAGGTTTTTTTGTTTATTTGTTTTGTTTTTTGATGCTCTCCATTTTGCCGTTTGTTGAAGGGGGGCTAGATACATTTACCTGTGGGGATAAGTACAAAATATGCAATGTAGTCAGAATGTATTCTGGTTTAGCTAAGCAGCTGTAGTAGATTCTTTTCTAAACCCATGACCTCACTAGCCCCATGAAGCTGGCTATGTTTCCAGGACCGGACATATTTTCCCTTCTGTTGAGTAGGTCTTAAATCCAATTAGGCAGCTGTTGACTGTCACTGACATGTGGTTGCCACTTGTACCTTTATGTATGGATAGCCATGTTGGTAACTGTGCTTTACAGGTGTTGTAGCTGGACAGGTCTGCCTAATCACTTCCATCCCTTCGCAGCTTGTGTAATATTGTCTGAAACCATGGAAGATAAACCACAGAAAAGGGGCTTTCTGGTTAGATGCATCTGAAGTCTTCCAAATCATGAGTCCTAAGTGGGTGGTGTCTTAACAGTGTGGGGCCACCCTCAAAGCATTAGAGGCAACAAAGGGATACATCAATAATCTACATTGCTTTCAGAATGGCTGACTCTTTGAAAGGAGGCTTCATGTGTCTGGTCCTGGGGATTTTATTAATCTATGGTTCCTGTGTGGAGCATGTCAGTCTAAGTGACTTAACTACTATGTGTCTGTGTATATATACAAATACTTACATGCATTGTGTAGAATTTTAGGTAAATATAAAATATTATGATTCCTTGAGGCTTCAGCAAACAGACTTGGTATTATTTGTCCCTCCTTCTGTACTGAACTCCCTCCTTCTTCCCTGGTTTGAGCTCTCCTCCCTGTTATTCTGTTTCTGGGTTCATATCAGCTTTATCCTGCTAATCACCTTGGTTGTCTTCAGCATATATATGAACCCATTATACTCTTCTTGTTTCTGTGGTTACTCCATGTTGTATACTCTAGTCTGATAATTTGGAGCTAGGAAGCAAAGATGAAAGAGAACAAGCTGCATTTGTCTTTCTTTGTCTGGGTTACCTCACTCAATATAACATTTTCTATGTCTGTCCATTTACTTACGTCTTTCAAGATTTAATTTTTGTTTACAACTGCACAAGCCCATTGTGTATATGCTCCACAGTTTTATTACCATTTATCTGTTGACGAACATCCAGGTTATCTCTATTTTGGACTCTTATGATTAGGCAAACAAATGCTGCTGAGGTTGTGGAGGAAAAAAACCCTCATTTACTGTTGTCAGGAAAGGAAATTGGTGCAGTCTTTCTGGAAATCAGTGTGGAGAATCCCAAAAACACAAGAAAATAACTCTACTGTATGATAAACTATACTATTCCTTGACATATGCCAAAATGACTCAACATCCTACTCCACAGATTCTTGCTAAACAGTGTTTACAGCTGACTTCTACATACTTTACAGGCTTCCACAATCTCTCCTGCCATGATCCCCAAGGCAAAGCAGGAGGTGTGCTGTAAAACTAAAGGTAAAATAGCTTCACTTTAAAGGTTTCTGCCAATAATGGCAAGATAGGAGACATGAATGTCATCATGTTCATTTGACCTACAATGTGACATGGAAGAGAAAGCCATATAAATCCAACTTTCCTTCTGCAAGTTGCCTTGGGTCATGGTGTTTATCACAGCAACACAGAAAACAAGAAAACAGTAATACTAAAGTCTAGACATTAGAAAGTTTTTCCCAAACCTAAATATTATTCAGAAGTAACAATGGTGACATGCATGTCTCCCACCTTGCTACCATTGGCAGAAGACATTATATAATCATTTTTTATTTTTAAATTTAAATTTAAATTAGAAACAAGGTTGCTTCACATGTTAATTCCAGGTCCCTCTCCCTTCCCCTCCCCCTCCTCCTGAGCCTTCCCACCAAACCCCCAATATCCCCTCATTTCCCCAGGGAGGGTGAGGCCCTCCATGGGGGTGTCCATAGTCTGTCATTTCATCCAGGGCGGGGCCTAGGCCCTTCCCCAAGAGTCGAGGGTGAGAGTGCCTCTCTCATTCTTGGATGGGAGTCCAAAGTCCTTGTATACCTGGGATAAATACTGATCTACTACCCAAGGCTCAATAGATTACCTAGGCCTCCTCACTGACACCCATATTCAGGGGTTCTTGATCAGTCTTATGCTGGATTCCCAAGCATCTGTCTGGGACTCAAGAGCTAACCCTGGTCAGGTCAGCTGTTTCTGGGGGTTAGACCAGCCCAGTCTTAATGCCTTTGGTCATCAGTCCTCCCTCTCTGTCACTGGATTTCTTGAGTTCAGCTCAGTGCTTAGCCATGGGAGTCTGCCTCTGCTTCCATCAGCCACTAAATGAAGATTCTGTTTCACAGACTCTTTGGCCATGGGATTGTCGGCTGGCACTCTCCAGATCTATGTCTAAAATCCATATATGAGAGAGCACATGCCATGTTTATCTTTTTGTGACTGGGTTAACTCATTCAGGTCCATTTGCCTGCAAATTTCAGGATTCCATTAATTTTTTCTGCTGAATAGTACTCCATTGTGTAAATGTACCACATTTTCTCTATCCACTTTCGGTTAGGGGGCATCTAGGTTGCTTCTAGATTCTGGGTATTACAAATAATGCTATGAACATAGTGGAAAAGACATCCTTGTTGTATGAATGGTCATTTTTTGGATATATACCTAAGAGTGGAGTTGCTGGGTCTTGTGGTAGATTTATTCCCATTTTTCTGAGGAATCTCCATACTGATTTCTGAAGTGGCTGTACAAGTTGGCACTCCCACCAGCAGTGGAGGAGTGTTCCCCTTTCACCACAACCTCTCCAGCATAAATGATCGTTGGTGTTTTTGATTTTAGCCATTCTGACAGAGTGAGATGGTATCTCAGAGTTGTTTTGATTTGCATTTCTCAGATGGCTAAGGATGTTGAGCACTTTCTCAAGTGCCTCTCAGCCATTTTAGACTCCTCTATTGAGAATTCTCTATTTAGTTCTGTAGCCCACTTTTTAATTGGATCCTTTGGTGGTTTGGAGACTTGCTTCTTAAGTTTTTGTAAATTTTGGAGATCAGCCCTCTGTCAGATGTGGGATTAGTGAATATCTTTTCCCATTCTGTGGGCTGCCTTTTTGTCTTGCTGACTGTGTCTTTTGCCTTACAGAAGCTTCTCAGTTTCAGGAGGTTCCATTTATTAATTGTTGATCTCATTGTCTGTGCTACTGGTGTTATGTTCAGGAAGCTGACTCCTGTACCAATTCGTTCAAGGGTACCATCCACTTTCTCTTCTAAGAGGTTCAGTGTGGCTGGATTTATGTTGAGGTCATTGATCCATTTGGACTTAAGTTTTGTGCGTGGCGATAGACATGGATCAACCCGCATTCTTCTACATGCCAGCATCCAGTTTTTCCAGCAACATTTGTTAAAGATGCTTTCTTTTTTCCATTGTATATTTTTAGCTTCTTTTTTGAAGATCAGGTGTTCATACATGTGTGGGTTAATATCAGGGTGTTCAATTCGATTTTATTGGACTACCTGTCTATTTTTGTGCCAATACCAAGCTGTTTTCAGGACTACAGCTCTAAAATAGAGCTTGAGGTCGTGGATAGTGATGCCTCCAGATGTTGCTTTGTTGAGTAAGGTTGTTTTGCTTATCCTGGGTCTTTTGTTTTTCCATGCAAAATTGATTATTGTTCTTTTCTGTGAAGAATTGTGCTGGTATTTTGCTGATGATTGTATTGAGTCTGTAAATTGCTTTTGGCAGTATTGCCATTTTTACTACATTGATCCTACCTATCCAAGAGCAGGGGATATCTTTCCATTTTCTGAGGCTTCTTTAATTTCTTTCTTTAAAGACTCAAAGTTCTTGCGATACAGGTCTTTCACTTGTTTTGTTAGCATTACCCCAAGGTATTTTATGATGTTTGTGGCAATTGTAAAGGGTGATGTTTCTCTGATTTCTTTCTCAGCCCTATTATCATCTGTATATAGTAGAGCTACTGATTTTCTTGAGTTGATCTTGCATCCTGACAATTTGTTGAAGGTGTTAATCAGCTGTATGAGTTCCCTGGTTGAGTTTTTTGGGTCATTTATGTAAACTATCATATAATCTGCAAATAGTGAAAGTTTGACCTCTTCCTTTCTGATCATTTATACTTTGTTCTATCTAAACAATTTGTGTTTATATAAAGTAACATTTTAATAATAAACTAACCATTTACTGAACATTATAAATATGTAAATATAGTTGAATGAAACTAAATGATTTTGCACAAATTTAATTAACTGTATTGTATTCATATTCTCCAAAATGTATTTAGGAGCCACATATTCATGACTGTTTAAATTTCCGGTCATATTTGAAATCATATTCATATATTATACTTGAAATCATAAATATTATTTTTTGTGTTTAAGGAAGGAAGTATCACCAAACGTAATCCTAATCCTATCCCTGTATAACCCAGTTCTTCCACTATTCAGGATTTAAAATAGCCGGATTTGTACATAAAATGAATGAAAGCTCTGCACTAAAAATTGTAGATCCTAGAACACGGAATGTTTCTTTCGTACTTCAAAGAAACAAAGAAGTCATCTTGTCCCCACTTATCCAGTCTATCATTACTAAACTAGGCTTGTTTCTCTGTGCCAAGGGATTCCTGTAAGGCACTGCCATGGCTTCCCTGACACAGAGGATTTTCATATTGTTTATGCTGTCATATTACTTATCATAAATTGAAGCAGGAGGTCAGCAAGGCAACTCAATGGGCAAAAGCACTTATCACCAAATTAGACCACCTGAGTCTGATTCCCTAGAATCCACGTGGTGGGAGAAGAGAACTGACTCCTAAAATTTGTCTACACACAAGTGACAGCATGAGGTTCTGCTCCCTACCCTCAATAAATATTCAAAAGTTAAAATAGCTAAATGACTAAAATCAAGTGTAAACATTTCTAGAACACATTTACCAATGTGATAAAGCAGGATGATCATCTGGGTATATTTGCAGATATCATGAAATCCTTGCTAAGTGGTTAGTAACAGTATTTACAAAAAATACTTCAAGTAACACAATATTTTCACTTAAAAATCTCAATAGCTTTCCTCTAATGCTTATAACAAATTAAATGATTCTAAAATAAACATATTCATGTATTTGACAAAATCATTAGCTTTAGAACAATTAGTTAATAATAAATAGGGATGAACAGAATTTCTAAGACTTCTTTGCAAAGAGTTAATATGCTACTAAAAACAGAAGGGTAGGGATGGGAGAGATGTCTCAGCTGTTAAGAGAAGTGGTTACTCTTCCAGGGGACCCTTGTTCAACTCCCAGCACCCATATGGCAACTCACAGACATCTGTAACTGCAGCTCTACGTGATTCAATTCTCTCTTCTGGTATCGGTGGCACTGCACCCACATGTTGCACAGACCTAACCACAGGCAAAACACACCCATGCACATAAAATAAAATATAAAGGAAATAAAAAACTTTTTAAAAAAGCAGCCAAGTTAACACGATGAAGCATCTGTCACAATAGCTTTTGAAGCTGGAAGTAGTGGCACCTGCCTGCAATTTCAACACTTGTGAAGCAATAATTCCAAGACAGTCTGTTTTGAAACATAAGCAACAGCAGCAGCAACAACAAAACCTAAGAAACAAAAATCTGTTATCTATTTTCTCTGTGTGTTCAATGGCAGTATAGCAATAAAGTTTGCTCTAAAAACATGGGAATGTTGTTCGTTATCATGTTTCCATACTAGATAGTAGTGAATGATAAAATAGTGTTCATTGTAATGCGATTATCTGTTTCCTGGTACCCTTGAAGGGAAGAGAGGGCTCACAAAAACCAGCCAGTAAAGATGAATCAGATATATGAACACTGAGGTTGAGTTATGTACCTTTTCACCATGTCAACTTCTGCAGAGACCAGGGCCATTTTCCCCGATTTCACCCCCTTCTTTTCTAGACAATTATTTGAATCTTAACTTAGTTTTTATACATAATTGACATTTTTCAAAAGCACGAAACAGAGTCAACACTTCTCTAACAGTACTGAGAATCTGAAAGTGGTTTCACTGTCTTACAGAACAGAAAATACTATTGGACATTCCTGGTGCTCACGGAATACATAGACATGTGGTTTACACTAGGGTCTGCCATTCATTAATCATGCAGTTCGTTCTAGGTCACCTGTCCTTTCTTATATCCTGTTTTAGTTTTGGAAGTGAGAGGTCAGCATGGTGGCATTGTATTGCATCAGTTCTCTTGCAAACAATCTGCTGGCCTAGGGAGTACGGGGATCCCTTCTATCCCTACTGCATTGTTAAGGCTTTCCAGAAAGGTTGAAATAAGTTATTGATTTTAAGATTTTGACCTTACCACTTCACTATAAATGATTAAAGGGAGAACTTTATAAAGACTAGTGGTCTTTGTGATGTGAATATTTTAAAATCATTCTACCTCAATGGTGTTTTGCCTGCCTTTTTAACTTATAGGTAGGTCAGAGTTCTATTTAGACATGAGCCCTCACTGACTGCAAGACTCCATAATGAGTTTTATTTATAAAGACAAGGTCCACCTGGTCAGTAATAGACTGCTAGCTCCCCAGCAGGGACCTTTTGCTTGTTTTGAGAGTGAGGGAAAAGGAATATTTGTTCAGTTCCAGCAGACCTAACACACAGTCTATTTCTGGCTTTGTGACCAGGGTCTGTCCCCGTTTCTTCTGTAAATGTCACAGGGATCTGTGTACCCAAAGTTGTGTTTATTTTCCCCCTTTGGAATACACTAAAGTAAGAAATTTTCTTTATGATAGAGTTCACATTTATATTGGTCCTTTATTTATAATCCAAGCTTTATCGCTGCAGATTCTTATTGCAATAGTTTGCAACTCCTCAAGCACAATTGCATAGTTACTCAGTTGCTACATGGTGATTTGTACAGAGATAGTTTTAACAGAGGTTAATGTAATTAAAGAGTTAAGAAATTAGGTTTCTATGAAGGTGAGATATAACATGCCTTACTGAAAGTAATCATTGTCTTTCTCACTATACTATCAACCATCTTCAGGACTGATACTCCAAATGACAAGATGAGTGCACAGAATGCATGGTCTTACTTAATTTTTACATTAAATCCATAGGATAAGATTACTCCTATAAAATATTCTATTTTTTAATAAATTGATCAATGTGTTCTTTATATAAAGTTGATACAGCCCAGCCCAGTCTCTTAACTTCTTTTTAGAATTCTGAAACAATATATAAGTTGTACATTACTGTCATTCATACTTATTATGTGACAAGTTTTAGTCTGTTAACATGCATTCAATGGCATTTAAAATGTTAATGAAGGCATCACTACAAATTTCAAAGAAGTTTTATTACATCATTTGATCCCTTAATAAACTATTTTATTGTTCATCATCTCTAAGTAAAATTCTTTTAGTCAAATGACAGTTTCTGGCTTATATCTTTTAAATAACTATAAAGAAACTGTTAACACCCATTCTCTAATCTAGTAAGTTAAAATAAGCCTGTCCTATGTACTGCGCTAACCAATTTCTCAGTAATTATCCCTTTACATGTGTGGCATCTATACATCTGTTCTCCACTGTCAATGTATTTTAAAATTGTACCTCGAATACTTCTGGTGATTACATGAGAAAGTTTTAGCATTTTGCATCAGATTCTACCTTATAGGATACGACAGATTCTACATTTGTGGAATCTCTAGGTAATGTGCCTCTGAATTCAAGTACCTGGAAGGCAGAAGCTCCAGGATAGGTCTGTGCTGAGCTTTTACTGGTAGGAGTCCCCGGACATGCATAGAAGCTTCCTTCTTACTTTGTCAACTCCTCTGGCAGCTTCTGTTAATCTAAATCTAAATCTAGAGAACAAATAGATGTGATATAGTACTGTTTTATTTATTCTGAAGCGAACTGTGTCCTTGTCCTTATACTTGTGGAAACTTAAACTGGCTATGAGGTATGATCAGTACAAGTGACAGGAATGCATGAGATATGACTGCTTTAAACAGCTAGATGAAGGTGTGTGCTCTTTATGCAGTTGTTTCTCCTAGAGGCAATTGTGTTGTTGATACAACAAAGATGTCTGTTCCACTATGTTCATAGCAGCTTTATTTGTAATAGCCAGAACTTGGAAGCAACCTAGATGTCCCTCACCCGAAGAATGGATAGAGAAAATGTGGTACATCTACACAATGGAATACTATTCAGCAGAAAAAAATAATGGAATCATGAGATTCGCAGGCAAATGGATGACACTAGAAGAAACCATCCTGAGTGAGGTAACCCAGTCACAAAAAGAGAAACATGGCATGTACTCTCTCATATATGGATTTTAGACATAGATCTGGGGAGTGCCAGCCTACAATCCTATGGCCAGAGAGTCTGGGAAACAGAAACTTTATTTAGTGGCTGATCGAAGAAGAGGCAGACTCCCTTGGTTAAGTACTGAGCTGAACTCAAGAAAGCCAGTAACAGAGAGGGAGGACTGATGATCAAAGGGATTAAGACTGGGCTGGTTTAACCTCCAGAAACAGCTGACCAGACAAAGGTTAACTCTTGAATCCCAGGCATAAGCCTGGGAATCCAGCATGGGACTGATCAAGACCCCCTGAATCTGGGTGTCAGTGAAGAGGCCTAGGGAATCTATTGAGCATTGGGCAGCAGATCAGTACCCATCCCAAGTATACACACGGACTTTGGACTCCCATAGAACAATGTGAGGTGCACTCTCACCCTGAACTCTTGGGGAAGGGTCTAGGCCCTGTCCTATATGAAATGACAGACTATGCACACCCCCATGGAGGGCCTCACCCTCCCTGGGGAAATGAGGGGATAATGGGGGGGTTGGGGGGAGGGCATGGGAGGAGGGGAGGGAATGGGAGAGGGACCTGGAACTGACTTGTGAAGCAACCTCGTTTCTTATCTAAATTTAAACTGGAAAATAAAATTTAAAAAAAAGTAATAAAAGTAAAGAAAACCAATGTCTAGCCAACCTCTCAACACCTTGACTCTTACATCACCACTTCCCTGGGAATACCTGAAAGTTGTTTTCCATTTAATAGTTTTAAGGAGTAAACTCATCTTCGTTCTTTAGCAATCTCCCCTTCTGGTCCTCAGAAATATAACATTTTAATTCTCTGAAGAACTTTTAGAAGCCCCTTTCATCCTGGCTATTTATCTCTGAGGATAAACTATAACAGAACACAGAGTTCTCACTCTGTTTTGTTTGATTCTATTGTTAATGCCCTCAGAGTTTCTCAAAAGAAGGTTCAATAATCAAAAAGACCTTCAGTTCCCTGCATGTAATAGTTTAAGTAAGCAAAGAATGGGCAAAACATTTTGTACTAAACTTAGGGAGCAGTTATTGAGCATTTATGTTGAAGAGAATAAAGTAATTGGAGAAATTTGCTACCTTAAACTTCCCAGTTTGATCAAAGAAGGAGACACTATTGCCAGGAAATTATGCTCACATGCACGGATGCATAATGAATGATAATGGCTTCTGAATTAGACATCTTGGATAAGAAGCAAATTTATCCTGATAAATATTTTCAGAGAACTGGGTCCTAAAAGAGTCCTCAGACATACATTAATAGATTCATCTAAAAACAAGTTTAACATTATATTTAACACTATACTTAATACTTTCCAGTTTTTGTTATAACAATAAAACTAAGCAGGATTTGGCTAGTGCTCTGTGGCCAATACTGAGTTAGAGATTGGAATTTAAAATCTTTCCAAACTGTCAGCTTCTATACAGTATCCCTCAGGTGATTTTCCATATGTCCTCATAGTTAGAATAGAAATTATATTATTATACTACAAGTTAGACTTTGTTAACAGAAAATTCATTCTGTTTACTTATTCAGTGAGCCAAATGACAGCTTACTAAATTTGTTTTTCAAGTTCCCTGAAATGAACACTTTGCTAGGATTGAGGGTTTTCTGGAATAAGTAAATGAGTGTTGGTGACCTCACTGTTTCCAGTCATCTATTTCTAGTACAAGTAAACTCAACTGAAATGTAAAGAAATGTTTTATACGCATGCCATGAGTATGTAAATGACCGCATTTAATTTATCAATAATCTAGCTGCACAAAAAACCTCCCGTTTCTTGGAACTCAAGAAATCCAAGTGATGATCATTCATTGATCAATAGCCAAAGTAAGTTAAGACTAAATATGATTTTGGTCTTTCACTGTCAATATCTACTGGGGGGTAATGTTAGCAACTCATAAGAAATGTTCTTGGATGAAAAATTTAAAACTCTTATACCCTAACAGATATGAGAACACTTCTGGTCACTTAGGTATACAACCTAAGTCTCAGAATGGTGCTGAAACATTGCTATAGGTAAAAGTTTTCTGATATCTATTTTGCAATAATTTGAGGTGTTCATAAGTCAACTATTGTTGAAGAATCAAAATGAAAATGCATTTTGGCAATGGATATCGCCACAGTCAGTTTTTCAGAAATATACTCAATTTCCATCTCTATCCTGGTATATTTAGTGCCATGGCCCCAGAATTGATATGGAATGGGCTATACTGTCACACCATACACTGACATTCTCTTACAACTGAGTACCAGAGAGAAAATATGAAAATTAATTTCTTAAGAATATGCTTTTGCTTAAAACCAATTTAACCTTATCAAGACATCTTTGTTTCTAAATAAAGAAGTAAAAATTCAATTAAGAACAGAGGCCTAACATGTGAATACCATTTACATGATTAAGCAGTGATAACACACTGTTCTGCATTTAATTCCCACACACAGTATTGAACCAAATGTGAAACTGATACTTTGGTGACATTAAATATCCATGGCTTTGAAATGTGCTGCCATTTAATTACTACCAAAGCCGTGTGCCTCCGAGCTGTCTGTTCATCTTTCCTATGAGGCTTTAATATGGTGCTGCAACAAGGACATGAAAATGATTCAAAACTGTGAAAAGGCGTCCAATAATTAAAAACTGCATGCATGCTGTCACACAGAGGGCCATGTTCACAGAAACGAACACGATCTCTGTGCTCTGACTGAAAATGAGACTCAGACCTCGTGTCCAAAATGAATTGTTAGCATTATGACAGGTTCTGAAGCATGAGAACAATCAACAGCACCTTTAAATCATTAACATCACTTCCCCTCTCAAGACAGAAAGGAACGTATGATTAAGCTGATAACTATGTCAGGAATTAACCGACTCAGGGAATAACTTTCATCCAGGATCTCCTTGTTCTGTCTTAGACTAAAGCGGAATTTTGCTAAACTGTTGTATTCTACCTAGAACAATGACAAGCAAATGAACAAAATCCATTTTGCTTTCTGTCTTCATTGTGCCATACTCAAGAAAGGGTAGGAAACCTGCTAAAGCTTGTTGACTAAACTGATTTATTGACTGACTGATTTCTAACTAAAAATACAAAATTAGAGACACCTTGTTCCAAAAAAAAGTTTAGATTTTCCAAAACCTATGTTCTATTGCTTGCGTTATTATAAATATCTGTTCCTTTTATTATGTTCTGATCATATGTAATGACTCACCTTCCCTGCCTCTATGAAAAACTATAAAGATCTTAGATTACTTCTGATACTCCTGCAAAAAAAAGAAGTAAAGAAAAAACAAAAGAAAACAACACAAAAACAATTAATAGACTCTTTCTTAGGGCTTTCTATTCCTGGGAAGAGACGCCATGGCAACTCTTAAAAAGAAAACATTTAATTGGGGTGGTTACTTACAGTTTCAGAGGTTCAGTTCATTAACATCATGGCAGGGACAATGGCGGTGTGCAGGCAGACATAGTGCTGGAGCTGTTACAGGCAACAGGAAGTTGATTAACTGTCACACCAAGGGAAGCTTGAGCAAAAGAGATCTCAAAACCTGCCCCTACAGTGTCACACTTCTTCCAACAATGCTACACCTCCTAAGAGTGCCACTTCCTTTGGGGGGCATTTTCTTTCAAACCACCACAGACTCCAGACTCAGTATGCACCTTTTCAGATTCTCTGCTCCCCAACTCACCATGTCTAAACCAATGAACCCCATGTCCTCAGGCCTTCACTCTACCTAGTGAATCTTTTTCTGGTTTTAGGTAGAAAACAAAAAAATCTAAAGATAATCTCCACAGCTCATTAAGCCACAGAAGCTGTTATCATATCGCATTTTAAAGTAGGTATACCAGATAAGATACATCAAATAAACTGATTATTTGTTAAAATAATAAATATTGAAACAGCTCTCAATTACATTTTCTTTGGTAAATGTAAGGATTTACGTCTTGCTGTCTTCTGTTCATCATATGCTGAATTTTGATGGAAACTCCTCAGGGTAGGAAGAGAAGAACTCACTAATGTCTTAGAACCCTTCAGAAAATTAAATATGATTTAGCCAGAAATCACAGTTTCTATTCTCAGGGGAGAGAGGTTGGTTTCACTTTAACTCATTAAATGGATGATATGTAGTTGATTTTCATTTCTCCAGAAGAACCGGAAAATGGTAGATTTTAAAGCTTTCCCAATGCTTTATGTGGGTTCCTATTGTACAAATGCACTAAGCCTGAGAATTCTTTCTTTAATATTTTGTTTCTAGAAAAATGCTAGTGTGAAATAACTCATCAGCATTGTATAGATTTAATTTAATTTTATTTCTATCAGCTAGCTGTGGCTATCATTTGCATTTTTTTCTCCCACTGTTGGTGCACTATGCAAATTCATCGTTAGTTGAAAATGTCTTGTCTTTATTACTATGAAGTCTGCATAGTTTTCCAGTGTTTCTGGACATTAGAGTTTACCCCTTGACAATGTTATCCCCTTCTTGATATGCTTGATATGGGAAGCATCCTTTGTTTCTTTTGCTAAAGTTTCACCTGGTTTCTTTCTTAATGTTCTCAGTAGATATAAATGCTTGATTTCATTCCTAATATTTCAGTTCCCTAGAGTTGACCAGCTAATATTTCTATACAATATTTTCTATTTATAACTTACAAAAATGTAGAGATGTTGTCTATGATACGACTTATGTGTCATGAGGAACTATCAATACATTAGTTATTACATTCATTTTTTGTTTATTTGTTTTTTGAGACAGGATTTATGTGTATTGTGTATTGTTTTGGAGCCTATCCTGGAACTTGGTCTGTAGACCATGCTGGCCTCAAACTCACAAAGATCTGCCTGCCTCTGCCTCTATCTCCTGAGTGCTGGAATTAAAGGCATGTGCCACCAACACCAGGTTTACATTAATCTTTTTACATTCTTTATCCTACTGTAATTTTTATTTTATATTTACCTTATTTTAGTTTGCTTTGATCTATGTTTTCCCTCAATTGTCCAATTCTTGTATTCAATTCTCATTAATGAGTATATAGTTGAACATTATCTTGTGATATAAAGTATTCTTATTACTTTTCAGAAGTTTATAATTTATTTGTCTTTGAATCATTTGTTAATCCAGAATGTTTCTTAATTTCTATTGATGAGTGAGCAATGTGGTAATTATTCATTTGATTTCCTATTTTTTTCTGAGCCATGAAACTCTCAAATAAAAAAAAAAGAACAAAACTTTTTTTTTTCCTTTTGCAGAATAATAAGCAGCAAGTTTCCTAAACCCATGACTAGTCTCAGGTTCTTAGCCACTTTAGTAGTGTCAGGTATGGGCTTTGTCTTATGGAGTGGGTCTTAAATTACTTGGCAATAAAATGACCCCTGATAACATATTGCCCATACATCAGTGCATTGCTCAACCCTCATCAAAAGATTCTTTTTCCAGTAGACAGTCATTATCAAACTGATCAACAACTAGACAATGTGCAGAATGTGGGAGAAGGTGGAACACTCAGTCACATATGAATGTCTTTATCAAACTCTTCTCTGGTGGTTGAGGGATCTATGCAGAAGACAAAACAGAAAGATTGTAAGAGCTGGATCTGATGGATGACTCCAAGGAACAGTGGTTTGCAGACACAGCAGACTGAGATGCTTATGAACTCACAGAAGCTGTGGCAGCATGCATAAGACTTGAACAGGTTCAAGCCAGTAAAATTCCAGCATGAAAAGGAGGAAGTAGATGCAAATTTCCACCTCTGACAAAGAAGCTACTTGCACTTGATACCTTATGTGAAGGGGAAAATCACTTTTCTCCGATGTCATTGGTTATATCAATTACACTCCAGCCTAATGTCAAGGAGTAGTTGACCAACACAAAACAAGCCCCATGATTTGTGGGGGTGGGATGGGGACTTTTATTTAATTTTGTTTAGGCATCTTCTGGCTTGTTATTTTACTTGTTTTTAATTTCTATATTATTTTTTTGCTTTGCTCTTTGTATTTTGAGACAGAGTAAGAAAAAAGTTGGGTGTATATAGTGAAGTGGGAAGGATTTGGAAGAAGCTGGGAAAGGGAAAACATGATAAAATAATATATAAAAACCTTAATAAAAGTAGTACAGAAAGGATGAAAAGTAAAATTATTATGTATAAATTGTTTTAGCAGTTATTTTTAATTTGTTTTTTGAGAATTTCATATAAAAATTTATTTAACTATAGTCACCTCTCCCAAACCTCTCTCAAATTCAATTTCCCTTCCCACCCAATTTTGTTCTCATTAAAATGAAAACAATAAGACAACAACTGCAATTTGTGTTCAAAGGTATGAATGCATGGTCTCCTTTGGTTGAGTTGTTTGAGAAGGATTAGGAGATGTGGATTTGGAGGAGGTATGTCACTGGGAGCAGGCTTTGAGGTTTCCAAAGTCACCAGCCATTCCCAGTGTGCTTTTCTTTGCCTCCTCCTTGTGGTGAAGATGTGAGCTCTTAACCGTTCCTGCAACCATACCTTTGCTCTGCAATCATGGACTTTAACCCCCTGAAACAGTAAGCCCAATTAAACATTTTCTTTTATAAGTTTTATTGGTCATGGTGTTTTGTTACAGCAACCATTGAGTTCCTAATACAGACAGCAGATAACTGGGCTCAGATTCCAGGGTTCTGAAAAGTCAAGTTAAAATAAGATTGTTTCTAAATTAAATAAATACATATTTAAAAAGAAAAGAAAGGAAGGAAGGAAGGAAGGGTTGCACTTAACAGTCATGTACTTGTGTGTCAATTTGACAATGGTTAAATTGTACTGGCTGGTTTTGTGTGTCAACTTGATCCAAGCTAGAGTCATCAGAGAGAAAGGAGCCTTAGCTGAGGAAATGCCTCCATGAGATCCAGCTGTAAGACTTTCTTTAAATAGTGATTAATGGGGAGGGCTCAGTCCTTAGTCGGTGGTGTCATCCTTGTTCTACTTGTCCTGTGTTCTCTAAGAAATCAGACTGAGTGAGCCAAGGGAAACAAGCCAGCAAGCAGCTCTCCTTCGCAGCCTCTGCATCAGTTCCTGCCTCAGGGATCTGCCCTGTTTGAGTTCCTGTCCTGACTTCCTTCAATTATGAACAGCAATGTTGAAGTGCCACCTAAATAAACCCTTTCCTCCCTACCTTCTTTTGGTCATGGTGTTTCATCACAGCAACGTAAACCCTAAGACAAAGGATAAAGATAGAGTTTCATCTTCTGCATAGCTATCTAGTTTGTCCAGCACCACACATCGAAGATTCTGTCTGTTATCTACTATGCACTGTTGGCCACTTTGTCAAGAATCAGGTGACTGTAACAGCATGGTATTCTTATGATATTTAATCGTATTATTGATCAATATGTCTGTTTTTATGCCAGTATTGTGCTACATGTATTACTATGAAGCTTATACCTCCAGCATTTTCCTTTTATTGATCAGGATTGTTTTGGCTATCTTTGGTCTTTTGTGTTGCCATGTGAAATTTAAAATTACTTTTCAATTTCTGTGGATAATTGCTTTGCAGTTTAATGAGTATTGTGCTGAATCTGTTATTTGCTATTTGTGGGATGACTATTCAAAACACTAAGCCTACCAATCCATGTGCTTGGGAAGCCATTATATTTAAGTATACAATTGATTCTAATAAATATAGAGATACATAGGAAAACATACCCATTCAGGTAATAGAACTTTGTTTCTCTCTTAAATCAAGTTTGTGAACTGAGTTATATGATTGCCTTGTAACTGAGCTGCCTTGTGTGGAAAACAATAGTACATCTTATCTATTTAACACTTGCATATTCTAGAGTGAATGTGACGTGTGCCTAATACAAATTGAAGTGTAAACTACACAGTAGATCTTCATGTACAAAAGAGCAAACATGTACTGCAATTTCACATTGGTTTAATGTCAAAATATTTATGTGAGCTAAATAAAATACATTATTACAATTAACTTCACCTGATCTTTTCACTTTTTAAAATGTACTCATTACATGATGTTAACAGCATTGTGAATATAAGCATTTGTTTTACTTCTGTATATATTTTGATGTAAAATAGTCAATGTATAGCATAGAGAGATAAGGGGACTCACATCCTGGAGCATTGAGGAAGTATTAATCTTTATAAAAAAGACTGCTAATGACAATTGTCAGTCTTAGTTTTAAATATTTGTTCTACTATTAATTTTTTCCCAAAAGCATGATTAGGAAAGAGAAAGGAAAAATTTGACCCCCTACTCGAGAGTTATTAAATACCCATCTTTGATATCCTGGATCCCATGACGATAGGATTACCAGTCAAACATCTATCTACACTAGCCTTCTATATCCAATGAGCCTAAGGTTATAACTCAAGCATCCATTTACACTAGTACCAGACATTTTGGACATCCCATTTTCATTTTGAGGAAGCTGCAGGTCATTGCCTGTGGTTGCTACTCAGAAAAATGCTGGCTCCTGAAGATGAAACCTCAGCCATAATGGTTTCAATCAGTTCTCACCAGGCTTTGTTTGAAACCACTTGCATCTAGGTCAGAGTTGGAGCTATTCCTCTGGCAACCCATAAGAAGAATGATTGTAACTGTGTCAAGGGGACAGTACCACATGTGGTACAGACACAATCCTGTGTCTTCATGGGCTTCTGTAATAGGTACAAAAGTCCCATTTCTGACTACAGAAGCACAAAGTTCTGTTCACTTTGTGAGCAGCATGGGAAAGAATGACACCCATTGTTGTAGCGTTAAGGGAATTAAGAGACTCCTCTTCACTGACTTCTCTTGCCTCCTTTTGGTAAATGTCACTAACAAAACTGGCTGAGCCGAGATCAAGCAAAAGTCCGTGGAGGTGGTGGTGACGGTAGGGCATTAGCTGTGGATCTATAAAGGTAGCGATGTGCAGGAGCCAACGGCAGCTGTGACAGTGCAGTAACAGAGCCATGGCAGTAGTGGGACCCGCGAGTGAGACAGCGCAGTGGCCGAGTGTCAGGAGTGGCTAACTGCCACTTCAGAACTGTGGGAAAGGTCAACAGCCTCATCAGCCGCAGCACTGAGGCTGCCGCAGGGGTGGGTGGATAGATGGCAGCAGAAAGAAGCAGCTGAAGGGCAGTTGTGATGACAGCAGTGGGGGCTGACCACGGAGCAGTAGTTGAGACAGATGCAGTCATGCTGTGACATCCCGAGCAGTGGCAGAAGCAGGAAAAAAACAAGGATGGCCTCTGCTGTGGCAACAGCAGCTGTGACAGTGGCTACTGCAATGAGCAAAAGCTGAACAGTTCCAGAGAGAGCGTGTGGTAGGGAAAGCAAGGAGTCAGAAGTAAAGGGAAGGTAGGGGATTGTGGAGGATGGACTCTCAAGAACGGAAAGCAAAAAGAACCAGAGGAGAGACTTTACTGAAAGAACATTTAAAGGCCAAGGGTCTCAGATGCTAAAACTGGGACATACAGCTACCAAGTGCTGGAGAATGCTAAAACCTAGGACCACAAGAGAGCTGTAATACTAGTCACTAGAGGGTTGAGGATTGCAGCACCTTAGACCCATGCAGCAGCTGTAACACTGCAGGATGCCACCTGTTCCTGCTTGTTGCTTTGCACTGCCTGTCACTCAATGCTGTTAGAAACCAAAGGTTACAAAGCTTGCCAAGTGCACTGGAGATCTTCACACAACTTACAACTAGAAGAAACCATCGCGAGTGAGGTAACCCAGTCACAAAAAGAGAACCATGGCATGTACTCTCTCATATATGGATTTTAGACATAGATCTGGGGAGTGCCAGCCTACAATCCCATGGCCAGAGAGTCTGGGAAACAGAACCTCCATTGAGTGGCTGATGGAAGCAGAGGCAGACTCCCATGGCTAAGCACTGAGCTGAACTCAAGAAAGCCAGTAACAGAGAGGGAGGACTGATGACCAAAGGGATTAAGACTGGGCTGGTTTAACCCTCAGAAACAGCTGATCTGACAAGGTTTAGCTCTTCAATCCCAGACTGATGGCTGGGAATTCAGCATGGGACTGATCAAGACCCCCTGAATGTGGATGTCAGTGAGGAGGCCTAGGTAATTTCTATTGAGCCTTGGGTAGTAGATCAGTATTTATCCCGGGTATACAAATGCTGTTTGGACTCTCATCCAAGAATGAGAGATGCACTCTCACCCTGAACTCCTGGGGGAGGATCTAGGCCCTGCCCTGGATGAAATGACAGACTATGGACACCCCCATGGAGGGCCTCACCCTCCCTGGGGAAATGAGGGGATATTGGGGGTTTGGTGGGAGGGCGCAGGAGGAGGGGAGGGGAAGGGAGAGGGACCTGGAATTGACATGTGAAGCGACCTGGAATTGACATGTGAAGCAACCTTGTTTCTAATTTAAATTTAAAAATAAAAAATTAAAATATGAAAAAAATTAATAAATGTTGCTTCTTTGGTTTTTTAAAAGTTTTATTTCAGCTATATGTCACTGGTATATAAGAAGAATCCTGGTATAGTAAAAGTGTTTTCAAGCTCTGAGAATATTTTAATGGAGTCCGTAGCCTCTCTTCTATAATCAAATCAACTGCAAAATGGGATATTTTTACTTCTTTTCCTGTTTGTGTCTCCTTTTCCTTTACTTGTCACATTGCTGTATCTAAGATGGACAACACTTTACTGAATAGAAATGGAGAGAATAGATAAACTGGTTTTATTCTGACTGGAGTGGAACCATTTTGTTCTTCATTTAGTATAAGGTTATCTGTACGTTTGTCTTCTATAGCCTTTATTATGCAGATAAATGTTCTATCTATCTAGTGTACCATAGTTTTATCGCAAAGTGAAGTGCTGTTGCATTTTGTCAAAGGCATTGTCTGTGTTTATTTAGACAACCATGTCATTTCTTAACTTGTATAATTGTGCCTTAATTTGGGCACACTTATATAATGGATTACAATTATTCATTTGCATATGTTGAGCAACCCCTAAACCACCATAATAAAGTCAACTTGCTCAAGATGAAGGAACTCTTTTTCTTTGATCTTGTGGACACTTCATTGAGAATGTTTGCATCTCTATTCAACAAGGAGAAAGGTCTGTAATTTCCTTTTTTTTGTGTGGTGCCTTTTTCTACTTTGGCTATCATGGTAATAAAGCTTCATAAAGGGAATTTGAAAGCCTTCCTCCTTTATTTTACAGAATAATTTAATAATATTGGCATTGGTTCTTTGAAGTTCTGGCAGATTTCGGCAGTGAATCCCTCCAGTCCAGAGATTTGTTTGGCAGGGACAGCTTTTATTAATGCTTCAATTTCATTGCTTGTTCTAGCTGTATATAAATATTTATTTTTATTGGTTTAATTTTTCTATGGTATATGTTTCTGGAGCTCATCCATTTCTTTTTATTTTCCCAATTTAATAAAGTATATTTTTATGGAATGTCACCTTAAATGGTAGGTTTGTGAAATCTTCTTTATCATCTCTAATTTTAAAATTTTGATTTTTTCTTTGTTTTACTTCATTTAGTGAGTGACTTGTCAATTTTCCCTATCTTTTCAAATAATCAACCTTGCTTTTCTCTTTTAATTTATATTCATTGACTTCAGCCCTAATTTGATTTTTTTCCTGTCTCCTGATTCTGCATTTGATTATTCCTGTTTTTTATTTCAAGATATTATGGTGCATCATTAAGTTATTTACTTGAGATCCTAAAAAATTTGATGTAAACATTTAATACTATATATATATTCTTCCTAGTGCTGTCTGCATCGTATCCCACATATTATGATATACTTTGTCTTATTTTCACTCAATTCTATGATCAGCAAAATTTCATGTTTTAATTCTTCCTTGTCCCAGTTTTGTTCAGTACTATGTTGTTTAGTTTCCATGAGTTTGTATCCTTTCAGTAGTTTCTTACTGTTGAGTTCTAGCTTTTTCTTATTGTGTTCAGAGAGCATGAAAGGAGTTAATTCAATTTTCCTATATTTATTGAGAATTGATTTCTATTCTAATGTGTGATTAATTTTGGAGAAAGTTTCTTGGGATACTCAGTAGAATATGTATATTTTTTTAGTATTCTGGTGGGATGTACTGTGATTTTCTGTTAGGTCTATTTGATCTATGATATCATTTAATTCCAATAATACTTTTTTGTTCAGATGTCTCATCTATTGGTAAGGATTAGGCTTAGAAATAACTTGACTGCTATTCTTTTGTTACAATCTATGGGTTTACGTTCAGTAGTATGTATTTTATCAAATTGTGTGTGCCTGTTTTTTGTGTGTGTGTATACATACACAATGGCTTCTTGGTGAATTGTGCTTTTTTTCTGTGCCATTTTTTATTATTTTATATTATAATATTTTTTATTCATTTTACATACCAACCACAGTTCCCCTTCCTTTCCCTCCCTCCCCTCTCTCTCCAGCCCCTCCCCCTCTTCCATCCACTCTTCAGAAAGGGTAAGGCCTCCCATGGTTAATCAACAAAGACTGGCACATTCAGTTGAGGCCTGACTAAGCCACCATTCCCCACCTCTGCTTTCAAGGCTGAGTAAGGCATCTCACCATATGGAATGGGCTTCAAAAATCTAGCTCATTCACTAGGTATAGATCCTGGTTCCATAAACAAACCAGGCTACAAAACTGTGACCACATGCTGAGGGCCTTGTTTGGTCCCATGTAGATTGTTGGCTTAGAGTCTGTGAGCTCCCACAAGTTCAGGTCAACTGTCTGAGTGGGTTTTCCTGTCATCATCTTGACCCCACTTGGATTGTGCTGTTTATATATATGAAGCAACCTTTATCTCTTCTGGATATTTCTGGATTGAAGTATGCTTTGTCAGATACCTGTGTTTCTTTGCTCCATGTTCCTGAAATATCTTTTCTATCCTTTTACACTAAGGTTATATCTGTCTTTAGGAGTGAGGTGTGTTCCTTTAAAGCAGAAAAAAATATGGATTCTGCTTTCTAATACAGTAGGCTAGTCTGCAATGTTTTTTAAACTGGCACATCAAGACCATTAACATTTACAGCTATTATTGAAAAATGTACATTAATTTCTGTTATTGGCTTTGTGCGTATTTCTTAGATCTATTTTGGCTAATTGCTCTGGTATTTTTTATTAACTTTCTTGGCCTCTTTGGTGTGTTTATTCTTCCAGACTTAAGTATTCTTTCAGTGTCCTCTGTAGAGTTGACTTAATGATCATAAATTCCTTTGCCTATTTTTATGTGAAAAAATATTTCTTTATCAAATTTAATAGATAGTTTCTGGGGTACAATACTCAGGTTGGAAGTTTTGATCTTTCAGAACACAGAGTATATCTTTTAGGCTATTCTGGTTTTAAGTGTTTCTCTGGAGTATGGAGTCATCGGTCTGATCACCTGCCTTTCTAAATGACTTGACCCTTCTTGTGTTTTTTGTCTGTGATATTAGTGTTTTAACCACAATATGTTATGGGGAGTTTCTTTTCTCAGCTTGTGTATATTGGTGTTCTGAAGAGTTCTTGGGCCTGATTGGGTATCTCTTTCTTCAGACTTAGTTTTCTCACATATATTTTCTATGCTTTTGGTGTGATATTCTTTTTCTTCTTTTATGGCCATAATTGAAGCATTTTGTCTCTCTGTAGTATCTCAAAGAAGTCCTATGTTTCACTCCTTTTTATTATTGACTTTCATGAATGACTCAATTCTTTTAACTTACATCCAAATACCCTGGTATTTTGTATTCCATTTGACTTGGATTTTCTCTTTTTTTTGTCTAGTATCATTTCAGTCCAATTTTTCTTCAGAGATTCTGTCTCTTTAATGAATGTTATTTTTGCATTTCGAAATGACTTCTTCATTTCATTCAGAACTGTGTTCTTGTTCTCTTAAAGTGTGTCTAGTTAGGACTTCTTCAAGTTGCTTGAGCATGTTTTTAAATTCTTTGTCTGAAGCTTCTAAGTGGTTCTCATTGGAAACCATTTGGAAAATACATTTATCTGTTTGTTTGTTTTTTTTTGCTTTGCCTCACTTTGCTTTGCTGTTCATGTTTTGAATTGTTGTCCTGTGGTACCTGGACATCTGGAGTTGGGTTGTCCGTTGATGCAAGTTTCTGTCTGTCTGTCTCTGTCTCTGTCTGTCTCTGTCTCTCTGTTTCTCTGTCTCTCTGTTTCTCTCTCTTTCTCCCTCTCTCTCTCTCCCTCCCTCCCTCTCTCTCTCTCTCTCTCTCTTTCTCTCTCTGTCTCTCTCTCTCTATCTCTCTTTATTCTAGTCTCCTCTTTTTCTCTCAAAAGCAGATTAAGTTGTGGTAGGGTTACTGTGTTATTTTCCTCATATGGGCTGCTTTTAGCATGAGAGACTCTACCTTTAGTCTTCCTCTTCAATTCAGCTACTGTTTTATTTAAGATTGCTTCTCCTGCCTGAGTCTGCAACTTTTATCAGGAGCTGTTTAACTCTCTGTATTTATGTGCCCTTCTCTGAGACACCTCAGGTGTCCTCCCAGGGCTAACAAATTCTGCTTCCAGGCATTTTGGAACACCTCGGTGACTCCTGTGACATATCACTTTTATTGTTAAAATAATTTTACAAACATTGAGTGTACTCAAGGTAACATCTCTGTTTGTTTAGAGTTTGTATTATTAATAAGCATAGGACATTTGTATTATAATATTCTTTATAGGCACTATTTACAAGAGCCAAGTTGTGAAAGGAACCTAAATGTCCATTGACAAATAAATGGATTAAAAAACATGGTTTTTAAATACTATAGAGTATTAATCAGTGTTAAAATAACAATAGGATTGTGCAATAAATGACTATATGGATGAGTTCGAGGACATCATACTAACTGAAATAATATCAGGCAAGAAAAATACGCACTGCAAAGTTCCACTTCATTATAGGATGACCTGAAAGAGCCAAGTTAGTAGAAATAATGAGTAGATGGGCATTTTGCATGGACTAAAGAAAGGAAGGAGGGGACAATACTACTCAATAGACATGAAGTTTCTGCTAAGTCAAATGTGTCAACTTGAGAGACCTGTGGAATTCAGTAACAATGGTTAGTAATGCAGTAATGTATACTTAAAACCTTCATAATGGATTAGATTTCTTGTACAATAGTCTTACAATTATAAAAAATTGTACTAATAAAGCTTCCAGATTCCCTCTGGGAAAGTTCCTCAGGGTTTTTTACCACCTTACAGAACTTGCCTGGTTATTATAAGTTTAATGACATATGTTTTCTTTTAACGACTCTGACTATTTGAACTTTTAGGTTTATTAGCATGCTTTTGTTCACATTCTGTATAATTTTATTTAGGACATTAGTAATTTGCCCTTTTTTACATTTTCTTTTTTGATTTTACTATTTATTAATCTTACTAATACTTTAAAGCAAATTATCTCCTAATATGTCACTTTTGTATACAAAGGTTTTATACTCAAGAGATTCTAATCATACCTTCACCTCTTCTTACAATTTTATTTTAATTTCATTTATTAAGAAAATTGTATATCTGTATAGAGATGTTCATGTGTGTATCCACAGGTGCGTTACATTCATGTGGATGCCAGAGCCATGATGCTGGGTATTTTCCTCCATTTCAAGAGCTACAATATAATGTACTTGAACTGCATACCTGCTAGTTAAAACTTGAAGAGAGAATGTCTTATGCAGAGCATTGCAGAAAAGAAAATCTCTGTCTAGAGAAGCTCCAAATAATCACTTCTTTGAACCAAAATTATTATAGGTTTATATAATATTATATAATTCTACCATTAAAGCCTCTAACTTACTGTTTCTGATTACCTTGTTCCAATCATTTGTCTTTCTATTACTGATTATTACCTAAGAGCTACCCTTTCTCTGCCCTTTTATTTCCCATAAGTCAGCTCTAATTGCTAAGTGGCTTTCCATTGTCACGTGGCTAAATCACTGAAAGCAATAGACCTTTTCAGGCTATACAGTTAATCTTAGCCATAATGGCAGAATTTGTAATACTGTAAAATCAAATCCATTCCACAGCTCATCTTAAAACTGCACAGATGATTTAAATAGTGATAGCAATTGTGTGATGAAATTAATACATCTCTTATAAATATGAATCATTTATTAAACTAAATTTTAGTGTTGTATTAATATATTTTGTTGTTTATCAATCAGTTAGTGACTTGCACCTCAAACAGAAATAATAACACATGTTCTTTATGCTTGAATTATATGAACTCTATGTTCTGCTTTATGCATGTACATCTGCATACTCATCATGCAGGCTTCACTCTGGTTTAGCTCCTTTCTCATTATCTGTTTAAGCAGTATATTTGCATTGATTTTTTTGACACAAAGTGTCATAGTCCCTCATCACTTCCTTGATGACTGTTGAGTAAAAGGAAACAAACTTAACACAAACACTGTCCCAAAGGGAGAGTGAGAATCAAAAGCAGTTGAAAAATACCATGCTTATTTGGTGTATTTCTAACTGTAGGAGGATAGTTGAAATCCTGTTACATTTTCTACCAACCTCTTAAGTAAAATAGGATAAACATAAACAACTGTAAACAGCTCAGTTCCATGAGTTGCAAATGCCTTCTAGTATTCAGTGCTACTTCACTTTAGTAAAATACATTAAATATAGGCAATTAGAAGTAGGTGTGCAAGTTAAATATTAGTGTGGGAAAACAATGCAAAATAAATATATTTTAATAGTTCAGGGCTATTCTAATTAAACTCCTGTGTGGCTTGATTCTGAAACCCAGGAGCTGACAAAAGAAGACAGCTGAAGAGAACAGACATATCACCGCCTCTTCTCTTAACTTCATTGAGCTAATTGAAATGATTAATGAGTTTATTGTGTGGACATAAGTACTTTATAAAATCTACATTTTCAGCTTTCTTTTATTAATTGACTTTAAGAAAACCTACTCAACAAATTTGTGAAAGAATACACTCAATCCAGCAGGAAGGGCTTTATCAAGGACAAGTTCTTAAGTAGTAGGTGTTAAGTACCAAGTTTGTTTCTTTCTGCTCAGATGAATCCATCAAACTCCTTGCTTTCAATCCATATATTTCCTGAAACAGGCCTATATCTTAAAGAAACCTCCTCCTCCTTTTTTTCTTCCAATAGAAAAGTTCTTGGTGTGGAAACTCACTTTAACCCCTATTACTTTCACATCTCTCCTTATTTTTCTCCACCTTACATTTTTCCAAAAATAAAGGCAATGATTGCCTTTCTGAGAAATTGTGTTTTTACAGTTTTAACTATGGAGAAATAAACTAGATTAATGACTCCTTGAAGGTATTTTTATCCTAGTCCCCTTTGGATGTTTATTGAGCATTTATTGAGCATCAGTCATTACTTAGCTTTTCCTCTTGTCTCCTTGAAGACAAATTTCCTTTGCTTATAAGATAGAATTTTTAACAGAAGCAGCATTTAAACATCCTGTCAGTAAAATAAATAGTACAGGGGAGAAAATTAGCATGTTAGTCAGATATTTTATCAGTGTGATCAAATACTTGTGACATTTAATGGTTGAGATTTGGCCCACACTTCCATAGGTCCAGCCAACTCCACTGTTGTTGGTCTATGGTAAAAAGATGTAGTAGAGCAAGACTACTTGCATATCACATATGACCCAGAAGGATAGAGAGACAGAAAGTGGACAAAATACCCTAGAAAAAATGCTCTCAGTAGACCCTAATTCTTTTTTGAACTATTACTATTTTTACTTATTCTTCTCTCAAATATTCCATCCTGACCTCCCTTAGCCCCCTCCCAGTCACTTCCCCTACACCCCCTATTCACTCCTCCTCAGAAAAGAGCAGACTTCCCAGAGATATCAATTGAACATTGTATGTCAAGTTGGAGTAAGACTAGACACCTCCTCTCATAATAAAGCTGAACAAGTTAACTCAGTAGGAAGAGAAGAGTCCCAAAAGTAGGCAAAAGAGTCAGAGACAGCACCTGTGTCCACTTATAGAAGTCCTAGAAGAAGATAAAGCTACATAACCATAACATATGTGTACAGAGCCTAGGTCAGAGCCATGAAGTTCTCTGATAATCAGTTCTGTCCCTTAGTTAGTTAGTTAGTTAGTTAGTTAGTTAGTTAGTTAGTTAGTCAGTTTAGTCTGTGGATTTTCTTGTAGTATCCCTTCCCCTCTGGCTTCTATGATTATTCCTCCCCCTCTTCTGCAGGATTCCCTGAGCTCTGCCTAATGTTTGGCTATGGGTCTCTGGATCTGATTTCATCAGTTACTGGATGAAACCTCTCTGATGACAATTTTGCCATTTTCCGGTCTATAGGATTATATCAGCATATCATTAGGGATCAATTCACTTAATTTTTTTTATATTGTTTAGTACTGTCCTAGCTCTCTTGACTTTCCAGCCTCTGATTCCGGTCTTCTAGGCAGTGTTAAGGTTGGGTGCTCTCCTATGGCATGGGTCAAAATCTGGAATAATCCTGGTTTGCCATTCTCAAATTTTCTGCATCAACTTTACCCCAGCACATTTTGCAGGCAGGACAAATTGTAGGTCAAAAGATTTTTTTGACTGGGTTGGTGTCCCAGTCCCTCTCCTGGTCTTGTCTGGTTACAAGAGATGGTCCATTCAGGCCCCTTATTCCTCATTGTTAGGAGTCTTAGCTAGGCTCACTCTTGTAGATTCCTAGAAGTTTCCATTGCACTAGGTCTCTAGGTCATCCCGAAGTTGCCTGTCAATTCCAATTGTTTCTCACAATACTCTCTCCCTCCACCTTCTCCCACCTGACCCCTCCTGTTCCTGTCCTCACCTGCCCTCAGTCTACCTGCAATATCTATTCTATTTCCCCTTCCCAGGGAAAGTCATACATCCTCCTTTGAGCTCTCTTTATTACTTAGTCTCTCAGGTCTGTGTTTTACAGCATGATTATCCTTTCTTTTACAGCTGATAGCTACTTAAAAGTGAGTACATACTATGTTTGTCTTTCTAGCTCCTAGTCCTTAGGTTATCATCTGACAAAGTAGTGGCATTCACCCAACTTCCATATTCTAATTCTATGTTCAAACTATAGCATCAAGGTGAAAAAATGTTATCATTCAGATGCATCATTCAGATGCACCAATACTTACTAACCGTTACATAAACATAAATTCTCCTAGCACCCTTTCTCTTCTTACAGATGCACACATCACTAACTCATATATAGGATGTCTCCACATTTCAATATCGTTGTGGGTAAGTACATTATTGTGATGAAATTCTGGCCAGTACATTCCTAGGTAAGTGTATGTCAACTTCCAGGATTTGGCATATATGCTCTTTGACTTTGTTTTTCTTTAGTATTTATTGTGTGACTTCAGGTTTACCCTCCATGAAGGTCTGGGATGATCAGCGTCACACTCTAAAAATGACAGGGAAAGAAACTAATGGGACCTTGAGTTTTGTGAGTTCTGTGAAACAGCTAAAATATTAGCCTTGGATAAGCTTTGGAACAAAAATGATAGAGGAATAAGCTTTAACATTATGTATGCCATTTTGGGATCTATACATTTGTTTGGGGTCTAACTAAAAGTAGGATTCATCAACTAATTGATGCATTTTCAAAATAAAACTTGAAAATAAAGCAGAAATAAAGAGCCATTTGCATTTGAAGCTAAGTCCAGCAAAGGACACTTAAAAGGGTCAACATTCTTCAGGTTCCTTTCACTCAAAGCAAAAATCCAATTATTAAATCAATAAAAATAAAATTAATTATAGTATCTTCTACCTCATCAAGCTTTGGCAAACTCTTCATAGAAATATGAAAAGCAAGCAAAGCATGATAGCTAATTAAAGATAAATACTTTATTATCATTTTCACCTATCATTATGTGACTATGTCTTAGCATGTGAATGTGTGTCTATGTGTAAGATGTACAAGTGTGACCTGAGCCTTTGTGCACCATGAGTGTATGGAGGTCAGAATGTAACTGTGACATTAGTTCTCTTTTTCCATCTTTTCCTGGATTACAGGGATTGGACTCTGTGCAGCAGGTGTTTTCTTGGTTTTCTCAATGAGTCCTTTTGCCAACCCTCAGGAGAATGATTGAAAAATGTTTTGCATACCATTCATCTTTTCCTCGTTTGTTTATGTCACTTAGGGTTTTAGGGTATATCTTTGCCACACATGCACGTGTGTGTGTGTGTGTGTGTGTGTGTGTGTGTGTGTGTGTTACTGTGTGCTTTGTGTATGGAAGTACCTATGAACTCCTGAAGAAGAGTTAGAATTATAGATGCCTTGTTTTGGCCCCAGAGTGAGGGGCCATTTGTCTGGACCTGCCAGATAATCCAAGTTTGTACCTGAGAAGGGGAGTGTGAATTGGGAAAAGAAACAGACAAGAAACAAGAGATATAGTCGGGAGGGCATCCAATGAATACTAAATTATCCAAGTTAATTGTTCAAAGTTTTTTTATACCCCCATCAAAAGAGGGGGAGAAGGCAAAAGACTTTCTTACCAATATACAAGAACCAACAGAGTAATTACCCCTTTAATACATGAAATGTCAAGTAAGTGAGCTAAGTAAATATTCTGTTGTTTAGGCAGGACATGCAGTGACCACAAACTTCTTGTTGCATTCACATCTTAGGCCAGACAACTTTGATGCTTCACCTTGAAAGAGCAGGGCAAATAAAAATTCTCTGGCCCTTAGTCAAAATAGAATGGAGTCAATTCTGTGGGCGCCCACAGTTACTAACTAAGTCCTGGGAAACTAACTCACTCATGTTCCCTGACAGACCAGCAAGTGTTTCTCGCTGGCAAAACATCTCTCTAGTCCTGAGGCAATATTTAATTTATGTCTGTTTCTGGGTATGGTGCTGCATGACTTTAATCCTAGTAAGAGTAGGGCTATGTGAGTTTGAGGTCATCCTAGTGATGTTCATGAACAGCCAGGACTGCATAGTGAGAACTTATCTTGAAATTATTATCATCATATTATTACCATAATTATTATTATTATTTGGAAGTTTAGACAAAATGACAAATAATTTAATATGACAAATGTATTTTAGCCAAAATCCTTGACTTCTTAGACCTTAGCTAGGTACTATGACAGGAAAGTTCTCCTTGGTGTATTTTTCCTATGTGCTATTCAAAGATTTAGTTTCTAACTCATTATTTCCACACTGATTGAAAATAGAAAGGGACATAGTGGCTTGAATCCAGCACACACTTATGCATTAAATATGTCTCTGATGATTTATTTTCAAACTAAAGAATGAATTTGTATCAGTAGAACTATAAATGCATAGTATCATAGGAATCATATGTTAGGCTAATTAACGAGATAGGCCGATATAGAGTGTACTTACTCTATTTAGGAAGCACTTAATGGATAAATACATGATTTCTATCTTGAGACATTAGAAATAGACAAGAAAATAAGGAATTCCTAGGAAAGGAATGTGCTTTGTTCAATACATAAATTCAACTCAACAAACGCATCTGAGGGAGCTCCCTGAGGAAAACTACCTAAGAGGAGAATACCCGCAGTTACTTCACACAATGAGCACAGCACTCCACAATTCACAGGTATTTGGTGAAAGAACAATGAATGGGCTTGTGCCCCAGAAGCAGGGAAATTTTAGCATCAACATCTTTCCAATATGCTCAAACTAAGACTTAAAGGATGAAACCATAAACACTTGGGATGCATTAAAAAAAAGTTTCGAAAAAAGTTTCAAACAATAATGGGAATTATGAGCACACAGATCCAAAGAACCAAAAATCCAAACTAAAAATATGAAGAAAACTTCACATAGGACATCCTAAAAATAAGGTAAACTTAGTAATAAAAAACGTAAAATAAACACAAAGGGGACTAGGGATAAAGATGGTATGAAATTTCTTGAAAGGAATTGAAGAAGCTTAAAATAAGCTGAAAGTTATCTGTAATATATAAAAGAAAAGACCATTAGAATTTTCAATTCTCAACCCAGACCAAAGAAATTCAGAAGCAAAATATAAGCAATGACTTATTCAAACATACCAGTGATGAGTAAGTTCACCACAAGCTGAGCTGCACTACAAGAAAAGTTAAAGGAAATCATTCAAGCAGAAAGAGGTACCAGGAACACCTCAAATCACTCAAAAGAATAAAACCACATGCAATCACAACATAGGTATCTGTAACTTCCTTTTAGTACTTGGAACACAAATCTAAAGCTTAAGCCTAAATTGATAAAGCTTATAAGAGTAAATACAACCTTGCGTTTGGTAATGCTTTTAGGTTTTATACTAAAAATATCACCCATTAAGAAAAGCAACATCATTTCTCCTCCAAGGCTCAGGACCATAGAGAAGAGGAAGCAGAAAGATTATAAGAGGCAGATATCGGAGAGGACTGCAGGGAAACAGCATCTTCTTGAAGTGGTAGGACCATGAATTTGTGAACTCTTGGAAGCTTTGACTGCCTGTACAAATCCTGTAGAATATAAAGTCATTTAGTATCCTAGCATATGGATAGCTGATGGCTTCTTAGGGAGAGACAATTTTCATTAAGGGTGTGCCCCAAGGTAGTTCGACAATGTTGCATTGGATGGCATCACACCCAGAAAGTGTATGAAAGTGTAAAAATTGGACTCAGTGATTCTCGGTGATTTAACAACAGGAGCGAAAGAGAGAGAGAGGGAGAATTTCAAGGTAAGGCAGTGTGAGTGGATCTAGTAGGAGTAAAGGGAAGGTGTGAAAGTGTGGGAAGCAGGTTGTGATAAAAATATATTGTATGAAATTCTGAAACAATTATACAAATATAGAACAGTATCAACAAAAGAAAGACAGCATTTGCAACACCTACTAGACCCACCACACTCCAGTGCAGACCTTGTACCTAACACTATTTAGGTAACATAAATTGAACCCAATTAGTTGAAGAAGAGGAGGAGAAAGAAGAGGGGAAAAAGAGGAGGAAGAGGAGGATGATAAGTAAGGGGAAGAAGAACAATACAGGGAAACCCTGTCTCGTAAAACCAAAAACCAAAAACAAAAAAACAAAAAAACAAAAAAAGAAAGAGGAAGAATTGATGTTGGGTGCTTGGGGACATAAAACAGATCTAGGAGGAGTTGGAGGAGTGAATATGATCAAAACAAAACACTTGTATGAAATTCCCAACAAATTAATAAATCATTATTTTAAAACTCAGAGTCAAAAGATTGGAAGAAAATGAATGCAAAAAAACTAAGGGTTTATCTCCAAAAATTATAAAGAACTCTCAAAATAAAGTATTAAAGAAATGATGAATATAATGAAATGTGCAATAAAAGTTTAAATATATTCTTCAGCAAAGTCAATCCACGTGACAAATAAATGGCTGTTAATCATTAAAACCAATCATACATGAATCAATGTAACTTTTCACTTGATTCCTTTTCATGAATCAATCTGAAGCCCAGTACGTATATTGAAAGTTGTAACAACTCTAAGTAATAGAAGGTTTCTCTGGAATATGTAAAACCCATAAAAGAAAGGAAAGAAATAGGAAGGAAGGAAGGAAGGAAGGAAGGAAGGAAGAAAGGAAGGAAGGAAGACGGGTGTGAAGGAGGGAGAATGGGGAAAAGAGGAGGTGACACGCATATACAGAGGGGCCAGAGAGAGAGAAACAAAAAAAAGTGAAAATTAGATATCTCTCAAATTATAAAGAATATGTGCCTATGACCAAGTGAAATATCAAGGACAGACTGACGGAATCACAAGGATATTGTCTGTAAGAGTAGCCTAATTTACATGATCAATAACTATTCTTTGAAACCTCACACCACAATAATTATCTGTAGGTTTTCTTTTTGGCCATTTCTCCTTCAAGAATATGTTTATATTAATATTAGTTGAGTTTTCTTTTAAACATGTGTAACTTTCATGTACCTTTATGCAAGAACATGGGTATTCCCTTCTAATTTTTCTGTATTTGATACTATGTGTCTTTGTTACTCTGGGTTTGCAAAAACCCTTTCTATGCACACTCCTAAACAGCCCATGCATTTGAGGGGAAGAAGATTGGTGATCACATAATGGTAATGCTATGTGGGTTTTGCTTGTTTTTCTCTATACTGGATATTGATCCCAGCACAACGATTTACCCTGAGCCAATTCCACAACTCTATTGTGTATCTTTTTATTCTCACAGACCCAGCAGTGTTTTCAAATTAGTCAGTAACGTTACTAACTTCAATTTCTTACAATATCCTGGTAACCATGAGCAAGAAGCAATGCCTTTCAGCTGAAGCTGCACCTCCACGGTATCATCCCCAACCTGGATTTCTAGACAAAAGTACAGTGCTGAATGAAAAATAAAAAAGTTTGAAAATTTTTGTTAGTGTAAGATTTGTTGTTTGGGAACACAATTTTTATTTTCCCTATTACAAAAATGCATAAGATATAGAATTTTCAGATTCAGCAGTGACTGAAGTTAGGTATATTTCATTAATAAAAGAACAATAAAGACAATTTGCAAGGTGCTTATGCACTCACCAAAAGGAAGCACATGTTAGTTTTGTTGTTCTTTTTTCTTTCCTTTTCTCTTCTCTTCTTTGCTTCCTTCCTTTCTTCTGTTCATAGCAGTAGCAAGAATCTGGAAGTAACCTAGATGCCCCTCAACTGAAGAGTGGATAGAGAAAATGTGGCACATTTACACAATAGAGTAATACTCAGCGAAATAAAAAACAATGGAATCTTGAAATTCACAGGCAAATGGATGGAACTAGAAGAAACCGTCCTGAGTGAGGTAACCCAGTCACAAAAGACAAATATGGTATGTCCTCACTCACATATGGATTTTAGATGTAGAGCAAAGGATTACCAGTCTACAATCCACACCACCAGAGAAACTAGAAAACGAGGAGGACCCTAAGAGAGACATACATGGTCCCTTGGAAAATGGGGAAGGGACAAAATTTCCTGAGATACTTGGGAGCATGGAGGGAGGGGAGAGGGAGTTAGGAGAAAGAGAAGGGGAGAAGAGGAAGGGAGACGAGGACAGGAAGGAGCAAGAAGACTGAGTCAGGGCAAGAATAGAGGAGAGCAAGAAAGGAGATACCATAATATAGTGAGCCATTGCAGGTTTAAAGAGAAATCTGGCACTAAGGAAATGTCCAGAGATCTACAAAGATGACCCCAACTAACAATCTAAACAATAGTGGAGAGGCTACCTTAAAAGCCCTTCCCGGATAGTGAGATTGATGACTGTCTTATATGCCATCCTAGAGGCTTCATGCAGTAGCTGATGGAAACAGAGGCAGACACCCACAGCTAAACACTGAGCTGAACTCCTGGAATCCAGTTGCAGATAGGGAGGGGTGATGCATAAAGGGGCCAAGGCCAGACTGGAGAATCCCACAGAAACAGCTGACCTGACCAAGGAGGATCTCGTGGACCCCAGACTGACAGCTGGGAAAACAGCCTAGGAATGATCCAGACCTCCTGACGGTGGGTGTCAGTTAGGAGGCCTGGGCAATCTATGGGGCCTCTGGTATAATATTTATCCCTAGTATAAGAATGGACTTTGGGTGCCCATTCCACACAGAAGGATACTCTCTCAGCCTAGACACATGTGGGGAAGGGCTTAGGCCATGCTCCAAATGATATGACAGACTTTCAAGATTCCCCACAGAAGACCTCACCCTCCCTGTGGAGCAGAAAGGGGCTGGGACAGGGGATGGTGGGGGTCAGGGGATGAGGGGAGAGAGAGGGGACTGGGATTGTCATATTAAACAAGCTTGTTTCTAATTTAAATTTTGAAAAGTTTAAAAGAAAAGAAAAAAGTCACTACGTAACAATTTGCATATATACAAACATATGTGTAGAACTGCACCATGGAAACAAAGTTTGGAACACACTAGTTTAGGAGATTTTTCTTTTATAGTGACTTCTGTCATTTGTACAGTGGAGTTTCTTTTCTATATGCTATCTGTCTTGGCCAATCTGATTTTACTTTATCTGAGCAAAATAAAAGTTTTATCTTCACCTTAATAAGAAAAAAAAAGAAAATCATCTACAATGTAAGGAAAGAGAAATGCTATATAATATATTATATAATGCCAACATGAAGTTAATTTTAGAGCTAAGAAGAATATCTTAGGCTGGCAAAATGTAAAAAAAACCTTATGCAATATGGATGGAAAATATCGTGGATGAAATATTAACAAAGAAATCCCACAGGAAGAAATACAATGCTGTTTTTTATCTGAATATTCTGGAGTGGTGTTGTTCCATTTTAAAATGTGTCAATATGGTTCACTATTGTTAGAAAGAAAATACCCATGTGTCTCTCAAGTCTTGACATACCTTGCAAATGACAGACTTATTCCAGACATACATAAATTGGATAGAAAAATGGTATATTCCTTCAGAGAAAAGGGCATGTTTTCTTTATTTTCAGCATATTAAATATACCATCTTACTTTGGGGCAAGTTGTGGGTATGCTTACTGCTCAGATTACATGAGTTTTAGGTTATCTCACCTACTGACTGTTCTCTTTTTAGTTCACATAAATGTGTTTTGGTATTTGATTATTGAACTGAATGAAGCTCAGGGTACCAGACCTAGTGATCCTCTGGTAATTGCTACACTGTGAATAATAAGCCATCTTTTCTCAAACTCAAGAGTCTGATCTATCATCTGTAAACTGTGACAGGGTAACGTCTAAACGTAGGATAGGCTAAAATCTCAGGCATTTGTGACACCTGTATTAACAAAGGAAGATTTTTTAAAACTATTGCAGAAAAATCATTAATACTATTGAAAAAAATGTATAATTTAAAATTCTTACTAAGCAAGGGAAAGAAAGGAACTCATTCTGTATGATGAGACAGTGAGACAATATGTTACTAAAAGAGCATATTAATTGTGGAAAATTAACATTTCCCTGAATTTAAGACAAAACTATAAGCTGCTAACGCAGTTGTTCATTTCTTTTCTAAATGATACACCTAGTCAAGTTACACAAGAAAAAATGAAAGTAAAACTCTAGTAGTTTGGTAAGGAAGAAATTAAAGTGATTTTTTTCCCAGTGGCAGCATGATGGCACACATAGGAGGGAGAGGGAACTGGGATTAATATGTAAATAAGATTGTTTCTAATTTAAATAAAATTTATAAAAAAACTAAAAATGTTCAAGTCAAGGTTAATATTAAAAAATAACTGTAAGAGAGCCATGGGACACAAAGTCAATATATGAAAATAACTACAATTAGGTATTCCAGGAATGAATAATTTATAACTAATAATAAGTGCAGAAACTACAAGTTTTAAAATAATAAAATATAGTAAAATTAAAATTATTATTGGTGGAAAGATTACAAGGTCCAGACCACAAGGAAGTATATGGTAAGAGAGTCTCTCCTAGAAATGTCTACAAAGCAATACTGAGACCACGACAATATAAATAGACAAGTTAACATTGATGGGGGATGGTTTTGGGGGTCTTACCCCTAGACAAAGAACTGTATACTACTAACAGACTCAGTGGGTTTTATTCATATATATATATTCATTTTATATATATATATATATAAACACACACACACCCTTCCGTGGGTTTTCTTCAAAATTGTCAAATGATCCTAAAACTTCCAATAAACAACCTACTTCTCTGTCAGGAGCACAGTGTCCATATATCATGGGTGTTTTCAACCTTTTGTATGAACTTTAAAGTTTTAGGATCATTTGAGTTTTGGGATCAGTTGCTGCATGATCTGACTTACTACAAAAATACACTGATGTATGATGGGTAATGATGAAGTTCTTTATAATTTCTAGTAAAAACACTTCATTTTTCCACTTTCCATACCTCATACACAATAATTAATTTTACAGGATAGATGAGAAAGTTAAAGGATTAACATGGACAAAGGAGAACATGGAAGAGCCCTGTTATAGATTTGCAATAAACAAAGCTTTAGTAAAATATTGGATAATCTATAAATTATGAAAGATTTCATAAAGCAGACATTGCTAACCACAAAATAAAAGATTTTGGTACATATTTTACTTCATTAAAATTGAGAACTATAAGCCGTCAAAAAACATTATAGAGATAAATGGGAAATGAATCTCCATAGAAAGACATGAAACTTGAACCTCAGAGGACAATGGGGAACTATTTGCCAATGGGGAAATTCACCCACCTAGCTACCACCAGTGGCAGAAACATGTTCCTGATGCTAGGGTCTGTGCCATGAACATAACTCACAGAGATCTGCCTGCATCTGCCCCCCAAGTGCTTGAATTAAAAGCATACTCACTAAGTGACCACGCAACTGATTTTCTTTTTAATGTTTAGTTCTTCATATATTTTAAATAAATGAAGGTTTTGTTAAAAATGCCTATGATTATTGAAAAAACATGGAGTGCCTTTGGTCATATAACCTTGTGATATCTGTAATCAGTGTTCTCCATATCACGCAGGACACTGGAGTGCTGCCCAGAACTCACTTATGTCTTCTGTGCACGGGTTCTTACTGTGCTAGATCCTCTGTACTTGATCTCCTCATATTATCCCATAGCTGGGCCCATACCGTAGCTCATGGATACTTTTCATAGCCCACTCCTTCCTAGGAATGCTTACTTTCTGGACAGCCTGCAGTTATACTCACTGTAGTGTTTTAAAACAGTATATCCTCTCTAACCTAAGCTGAAAACGCTAGTCTCTACCCACCCCCATTCTTGATTTCAGGTTGCTTGAGAACACTTAATTGAAAGGTTCTTTCTTTTCCACTCTAAAAATATTCCATTAATCCTCTCAGGTTTTGAGACCTCCTTTCCCTTCTAAGGGACATCCCTTACCTGTTTTTATTCCCTCTTTCCCTATTTCTCTTATATGAAAGTTCTTTATTATATATCCTGCAGACATATATATATATATATATATATCTATTTCTGGAGTTACTAATATTTGTCCAATTTTATACTTCTTTGCCAGGAATCTAATGATTTGATTAACATTCTTCAACAAATTTGGGGAAATATATAATTTTGAAACATGATTTTTTTATATCATTGTTCGTGTTTCTGAAAAGCTCTGGGGAATGTATTGCTTTTGTTGCCTTGTTATCTCATCTTCTTTTTCATATTTTCCCCTTATCTCTTGGTAACCATGTACCAATAATTTCTCAAATTTTTCATTTACTTTCTCATTTCTTGCTTTTAGGTTCCCATGATCTCTTCTTAAACATGGTCACAGGAGCTACATCTTAGCGTGACATTATTGCATCTGAAGTTCTACTTCTTCTTCCATTCTCCTGCCTCTAATCTCCAGTTTTCTGATACATGTTTTCCTTCTAATAACCTTCCAGGGTTCAATACGAAGAGGCCATTTTGTTTAGTCCTTCATAAGTGAATTTGGAGTCTGTCACATAGTGTAAAATCAAGTTGTGTTTGAACATGAATTCTCATGAAAGCTTACTATAATATGGTATAATTTTCCCATGTATATTGGTCAGATTTTTTCTAGTCCTTCATTTTGGTGTCTTTATATCCTGTTAATGGATGGTTCACATTCTACACAAGTGTTTCACTTGTGTTTTCTTGTGTTGTGACAAATTCACTTATTTTTTCCTTTCTTGATCACAAATATCAAGTCAGCTGCAGTTCTAAGCTTGGCAAGCTATCTCTACCCCACCACCAGAGGGCAGAATTTCAAGTGATTAGTCTTTGAATTTCAGTTTCTTCCATGGCAGCACTTAGGTATTTTGCTTTTCTTAACTTGGCTAGAAGATTTTTATTCATTTGGTATTTTTAAATTTTGAAACACATTATGGTGTGTGTGTGCGCGCGCGCGTGTGTGTGTGTGTGTGTGTGTGTGTGTGTGTGTGTGTGTGTGTGTCCTCCATGGTTGTGAGATCTCTACATAGGTCTGAGATTCTGAAGAACATAAATAAAACCTCACCACCTTACTGACATGCCATTTTTTAAAGAATATGTATATCAAAAGCTGACTTGTTGTGGCAGTGTCTGTTGTTGAAAAAACCAGAGAATACATTTCCCTTTAGCAATTGGCATGAATAAGAAGGTTGTATTATGGTCACCTTCAGCACAAAGAATCAGTCAATAAACCAGCACATTTATTGAGTGCTCAACTTCAAATAAATCCCAACTTTAGAAGCTGTGTTCATTAATTCCCAATATATCATTCCTCTTAGAATTTGAGTATAAATTCACAGGTCAGAAGACTCCATACTAATGATATTTTATTTTGAATATGTTTTCTATTTCCTTTAATTTTATGAACTTATGTGGAATCTATCATAGGTATCAAAATCATAGCAATGTATTTGATATTTGGTACCATTTTTCCAAAAATCAGAAAGCATTGTGTTGAGTGTTTTTCTTATAAATTATATATATATATATGTAGGTATATATATATATATTTGTTATAAATACTTTTGTTTTAATTCAGCAAAAGCAAAAGAAACAAATAAAATTAAGGTACAATGTGTAGTGAGCTAATACAAAAAAATATAAATTGGTTTTGAAATAACTGCTAACAAGCAAATTAGCTCCTGAATGGAAAGGCAGTAGATCAATAATGACAGTAAAACTACAGAGTTCTTGCTGATCTCATATTGTCTGTGAATGCAAACTGTAAAAGAGGTCCCCAAAGGCCTCCAACAATAACCTACAAAGAATGAGACACAAAGAGTATCGAGCATAAAGATAGTTCAATTTCCCAAGACAACCAGCTCTTGTCACATCAAACCACCTATTAGTCACAAACTCATACAACTAAGAATTCCCTGGCCTCCTGAGATTGCCTGTCATCTTGAAGGAGATAATACAATGAAAGGCTTCAGTTTCTTCGGTACCTTGTTTAGTTTATTGTTTTCAATAGATCAAGCTATTTATGATGTTGCTATCACATACAAACAAGATGCTATGCTCTTAGATTGGAATATGACACCAGTATGCCAATACTGGTGGAAAAGAAAAGGTAACCAAATGTGCAAATAAAATAGTATAACTGAAAAACATCCCATATATTTCCTGGTATTTTATAAATCTGCATGGTATCTAAAATTACTCAAAAGATATTAATTGGTTAATTTATGAAATATGATTCTATAAGAAAAATTTTAAATATGACTTTATTTGAGAATAGTTTAAAATACCTGCTCTAATATCTTTCTGATTGATGTAGAAAATAGACTAGAAAGATATAAAGTTGGTAGTATAACAGAGCTGGATAATATAATATATTGGCAACCTCACAAATTCATGTGGGAACACCATTTAATGTGCATGTAATATTTCTCCCATCCAAGCACTAGCCAAGTCTGACACTGCTTAGCTTCTGAGGTCAGGGTAGTGTGGTAAGAGACTATACGGAAACATTTCTAACAAGGGTTCAGTTTTTCCATAAACGGGAAATGTGGTACAACAGGAAAAAGAAACCATCACCTCTCTACCTTCCTCTTTCAAAGTATGTGTTGAGTAGCTTCAATATGCAGGGTTGTTAGTTAAATGCTGGAGTCCTAAAGTTGATGCCTTTCTTGAAGAGTGCCTAATTTATCCGGGACAAAGCAGACAAGTATTTCAGTGGGAAAATAGTTGCTGAGTTCATGATGACAGAATGAACAAGGTGCAAATTTTATATAGATGAGGGACATTTGAACAGGTCATTAGGAAACTTCTAAGCAAACTTTCTTGAAAAGGAGATTATTTTTTAATATTTATTTTTAATATTCTCTGTGAGTGCACATGTGTGTTCACATGTGTGTCTGGGTGCTCAAGGAGCCCAGAAGCATTAGATGCACCAAAGTTGGAGTTATAGGTGGTTATGAGCAACCTGATATGAGTGCTGGGAACCGAATTGGGTCCTCTGCCAGAGCAGTACAAGTTCTTAACCTCTGAGCTGTCACTACATATCACGGAAAGGAAAACCTTAAGCTAGATTTTCCTCCTTCTGGGTTGCCTCATCAGCCTTACTATGCGGGAATGTGTTAGTTCTACGGCAACTTCTTATGCCATGTTTGGTTGGTATACCTGGGAGGCCTGCCCTTTTCTGTGGGGACCAGAAGATAAATGGATCTGGGGAAGAGAAGAGGTGCCAGGAGGGAATGGGAGGAGAGGAGGGAGAAGAAACTGCAGTCAGGATGTAATATATGAGAACAATAAGAAATAAATATAAATAGAAAGAAAACAAAAGGAAAGACATAGATGGTAACAAGAGGCTCTGAAAGCACTCCAACAAGACATGAGTGAAATGGAGAAATGAGAGATGTGAGGTGAGCCATAGTGGAGGAGAAATGTGGAGAATCAAAGGCAGTGAGTGGTTTCAGGAGTATTCTCTTTGTTTATAATATGAAAATAACACGATTTTTTAAAATGAAAAATCATTCTGGACAATCTGTGGCTAGTAAAGGAAGGGCAATAAATCTACATGCAGAAGGAAACTGCAAAGTCCTAAGGGAAGCAGCCTGAAGAATTGGCAATGGATAGGACAGTCAGGGGCATACCATTTATGGGTTTTGGTTGCTAACACTGAATAAGTTAGATGTCTACAGCCACAACCAGCTTTCTGGTTTGCATTTTTTTAAATACAAACAAGTAAATATAATTAAACAGAAGTTTTTCCAAGAAAAAATGTAATATTTTAATTACTTATGATCACGAAGCATTTTAGCTGGAAATGGAAGAAATCTTCAGCAACTTGTGGCATACATACTTTGAATAATCAAGAGTTAACGGTTTCCATGACTCCAAAGAATGGACGCTGCACATTTAGGTGAAGAGAATATGCAAAGTGTAGGACAGAAAGCCTTAAGAAAGGGCTAACCAAGTCTTAGGGGAAAGAGCTGGACAAGGGATTCAAAATAGTGGGATGTCCTGAGAATCAGGAGGGAGAAAAAATTATTAGCATTGTGGAAACCACAGGGTTTGTTGGAACAGAAAATGGTCGCTGAGCCTGAGGTAGAAGGCTGGATAAAAAAGTGTCCAGCAATCGTTTGAACTATAGGAGGTGCTAATAATACAAATTTTAGTGTGGTCTTTATATGACTGGTGAACATTAAAACAGAGACATTATATTATGTGAATGGCACTGCCAACAGCTTATCCATTAAGAGAGAAGCTTCATTTGCTGAGGAGTTGAGGCTTCATTGTGTGTGTAAACCAATGTATTTCTTGTGCTTTTTGGCTATGCATTTCTTTGGATCTTTTTGTTGTTTGGTTGCTTTGTTCTAATTCTGGTTTGTTTGTTTTGTTTTATCTTATTGTATTATATTATGTTACTGTCTCTTAGATGCCTGTGTGTTTTCTAACAAGTGACAGAAAGGGTATGGATCTTGATGGGAGGGGCAGTGGGGCACACCTGAGAGGAGTAGGAACAGGGGAAGCTGTAGTCACAATATATTATATGAAAAAATCTATTTTCAATAAAAGAAAAAAGGAGTTTATCTGTGAATTAGCACTGTAATAATTGTTATAATACAGTTAAGCCTTTTGAGGTATTGCTATGAACCAGCTCCGTGCCACATGTAGTAACTAAACCATCAAACAGGAAACTCCTTTTAAGTATCATTATTCTCACTTAATAATGATAAAACCTAGACCTCTGAAGATTACACTGTGTGTCCCAAGTCCCCTAGTTAATAATTTATCTTGTCTTAATTGCTATTCCAATGCCCATACACGGGTGGGGATTTTTAAGTCTCAGAGAGAAACAACAAACCAAAGGGAGGCAGTTTTCTTTAATTTGTGGTCACAAGTATTTACAAATAAAAAGAATCTGGTTGAAGGGGAAGGGATTAACCTAAATAAAGAAATTAGAAGAATAATCCAAGGGAAAACCAGTGGCTCTTGCATCTACTGTATGAGTAAGGAGACTGCCTATTCATAAGTGATTATATTATGCCTTCCAGGCTGGCAGGATTGAGACTATCTAATTACAATCATTCTTAAAGCTCCCAAATATCTTCTTTGAAAGACCACTTTATGACATTTTCCCCAAAGTTTCACTTTCAGTTGCTGCAGAACGATAGGAGAATTTGAAGCATTGGCTTGAATTGTGCAGTTTAAGCACTGGTTCAAGCAGTCATGTGTATGTAGCTCTGCATGTGTACATACTCCCAGACATCCCACAGAGGCAGATCAGGAGACGACCTGACCTGGTCCCTGCAGTTGCAGTTTCTAGATAACCTGCTTACAGGTGCCTGGAAGACTTCCTGTGCGGCTTTGTTGGCATTCTAGGTTACTCTTTATCTCTCTCTCATGATTAGCATCCCCACCCCATGCTGCATTTCCACATCCAGAGTGTTCTGTCTTCTCTCTCTCTCTCTCTCTCTCTCTCTCTCTCTCTCTCTCTCTCTCTCTCTCTCTCTCTCTCTCTCTCACACACACACACACACACACACACACACACACCATGTATTTCAATTCTTCATGAGTTAAAGAGGTGTGGTTCATACTAAACATTGCTTTAACAACCTGTGTCCAAGGACATGAATAAACAGTAAACACTTCCAAAGGTAGCCCTGCTCACATTGCATAGTGAAACATGTGGATTGAGACAGTATCCCAACTGAATTTGAAAGTTCTCAATTTGTGAAATGAGGATAATATTAGTCAACTATATCACAGCTTGTAGATTTAATCACGTGTTATATTTAGAAATGTAGGAACTGTGAGGAGCCTTATCGTCTCATTGTTCTATCTTCTAATCCTCAAGTTTGCATAATTTTTCTTTCCTAATTTTTTTTCTCTGCACCAAACATCAAATCCAGGACCTTGAGCATTCTACCAAGTGCCCTACCACTAAACCACAACCCAATCACCCTAGGAATCTTTTTATCTCCCTTTTGGTGTTGCTCTGTTTTCTTTCCTCCCCATTTAAAACAAAACAAAAGGACAACCATATTTTCAATTTTCCTATTCTTTACCTCTTGTTCTATATCGTCTTCTGTCCTTGAGAATGAAGTTTTGAAGTAGTCAGTAGTCAATCATTCATCTGCCACTTCACCAAAATAAAATCTTCTTTAGACCTCAGCACAAGGCAGGTGACATAAGAGGTCCTTGTTGGATTAATGAATGGGCAGGGATTGTGTGTTTACACATTCATTTTTAAACACTTCAGTAAACTATATCTTGATTATAAAATCAATAAGCTAAGCCACACATTTGGTTTATACAAATGAAAACACAAAATGGCTTATTATATCAATATCAGTAAATTTAGATGTCAGCAAAGGCAGAACAAAGATCATCTCTGTAATGGCCCAGCATTTTACACTTTGCTAGTTACATTGATTTGGTTCAGCCTGCCAGCTATTGCTGGATCTGCAGGAGAGGAAGGACATGGCTAAATGAGACCACAGAAGAGGGAAAAGGGAAAGTAGCTTCCTTCTGATGCCTGACGTTATTGGCATCCTTTTTATCAGCATCCACCCAACACCATTAAAATTCTTTAAAAATCTGTAGCAAATGATTCTGGCTTTCAACAAAACAATTAGTTTCCAGAATCCTACTTAACGGTTGTGTTTAATGGTTTTGTTTCAGTATACCATGGAGTTTCATTTCTCCATTACACACCAAAAGGAGACTGTAAAGTAAGTCTTTAAGGAACTCTGAAGGAATTTTGGTGGTGTCCATGGCTCACATTTCTCCTGACCTACCTCAGAAGACTACTTTCTTAGGCAGCACCCATATTCCTAGAATGAACGACAGACCCATTGGCATGTGCAGTGACTTGGGAACAATTCTCGTCCAACACCAATAATTTTCCCACCAATTTAGTTGACAAAAACAAGTTAACAACATATGAGTTATCCTCAGGAGAGAGAGCTCAAAATGTGGCTGGATTGATTGACTAAATCACATAACATGTAGTACTGAATGCCTATCTATGGCTTATGCAAGCTGAGTAGGCGAGAGAATCACTCTGGAAAAAGACTAATAATAATTCATAATATCTCTGTGTAATTAGTCTGGAGAGGAGAGAAGGGGTGGGGAGCTAGGAAATGCAGTCACTAAAATTGTCCCAGAGGTAGTTTCTATAGCATATCTCAATTCCCAAGTAGCACAATACCCACAATCCAGAGAAATACTACATCATGATCGGTCTAAAAGTTAGTGGTCAGTGTTAAGACTCACTAAACAGGTGGTAAAGAGGAGGGGAGGGGGGATGAAAGCATGAGGGAACCAGATGGTCAAGTTGGAAGAGGGACAGAGAGGGAGAGCAATGAAAGAGATATATTGATAGAAGAGCCATTATGGACTCAGGAAGAACCTGGTGCTGAGAAAACTTCCAGAAATAAAAATATTATAATAACATAAAAGGCTCATTAAGCAGACTTAATGTGTCTGTGTGGAATTAAGAGAGAGCATCTGAAATTGTCTTGTAAGAAGAAAATTTGAAAATCAAGATACTTTTAAAAATTTCTATAATGACATGTTACATAGCCTTCATACTGAGGGAAAATCTCTGGGCATCTGTTGTTCAGAGGTTCATCATGTTATAAACGGAAGTTTGTTCACTGAACACTTACACATAATGGGACATGGACATAGAGATATATCCTGCTCCAGTGGCAGTGGGTACAGTGGAACCTTCATGAAGCTTACCTCACCTTACCCATCTAACTTGAAGGATGCTTGTCAGTGTGCCAGTTGCTCAATTAACTGTATTGTGATTGAAGCGCTAACATTGCAACGATTTTATCATCACTATTTTCTAGACAAGAAACCCAATTTTAACATGCTTTAAATGTGTGCCAACATGACTTTAAAATATGATTCCTCATTTGAGATGGCAAATCAATGCCAGAATCACAGCTAATAATGGACACAATGACTGTCTCCTCCAGCATACAGTCCTGCTGCAGCATAGGACAAGATTCTGTCCATCTGTTTATCTTTATGCAAGGAGGAAAAAATAATTTCTCCTTTCTTACCATACATATTCCCCCAGCTGTGTCATTTAAAAGAACAAGCACAACTCAAGAAAAATAAAAAAGTACAAAAGCTCGTGGGGAGAGGGGTGACATTGTAGAGGGATGTGTTCCTTTCTGGTCCTTGCAGTGATCCAACCAAGATCTGTATCAGTAGTTGTACTTGTATTCAGCTTAAACCAATGGCAGAAGAGAAAAGTAAAACAGCATGTCCTCTCCCTCCTCCCTTTTAAAGTCACAGGCTCACTGCAGTCCTGACCAAAAGTTAGCATTGTTTTACGTCTGTTGAAATCCTGAGTTTTACAGTGGTCAGTGGCTATTATGTTCTTTCTCTTTTTTTTTTTGACTTAGCAGTGCAGAAGCATACATCAAAATTGCTTGTTTTCTGATTTGCTTATAAATTTCATTGTTAAATAATCCTGTCTGCAATATGGACACTCAAAAGAAAAACGTAACAATGGATTATGGCTTTTAGAGAAGGTTTAGATAACATAGTCATGTTTGTGTGTAGTGGGTGTGTGTATGTGTGTGTGAGAGAGAGAGAGACAGAGGGAGAGAGGGAGAGCGCATGGGAGATGGTGGTAAGGAGTAAGCACAGGAGGAAAGTAGCGCCTGCCTTCCTGATGACCCTGGCTAGCTCAGTGAGGTCTTCTTGGGTGGATGGGCTGACCTCAGAGTCTATTTGATGTGCTTCTCCTGATCTAAGTGTTTGCATAGCCAAATCCACTGGGTTCTTCTAGCAAGCCATAGTGTTGAAGGTCTGTTCCAAGGAGCAGTTTGACCCTCACCTCTGCTGAGCTTCACTGCCAATTATTTTATGTTTGCTGTATTACAGTAAAAATAAATAAAAAACAGTACTTGGCAGAATGTTAATGTTACTATTTTTATTGGGTCAATGGAGGATTTTTATATTAACCACACAATATATCTCTGCAGCACTAATTGGGCAGGGGATAAGTTTAATATATAATCAGGTTCATCTCTTTGGAACTTCAATCTCTCTTTTATAATGTTTCCCACCATTTTACTGTGGCATATTTTATTAGATTTTCTACCCTATAATTACCTCAGCTGAGAAACTCAGATGTCCCTGGAACATTTGTCTATTATTCCTCTTTATAAAACGACAAATAACACAGAAATATCCAATAATAATGGTAGGATAAATAATGTGTATCAAGTATAAACCAATACATGCTTTTTTGGGTCTCCGTATAAACTAACAACATGGGAGATTCACATGAAAAACTAAAAGTGATTCTTATGAATAGAAGATGTAATTTTAAAAGTATAGTCTTTATTGGTGGCTTATGTCTGCACTTAATTAAATTTGAGCCCTTTGCAGTTTGTGAGATGTCGTAACAACTACTCACATAGTGACTTTTCTTTCTAATGATGATCAGTCTGGGGTGTCTGGTTCCCTTGTTTTGAGAGTAGCCATTCAATTTCTTCCTTTTGATCTTAAAGAACAGTAGTCCCATAACTGCGAACTTCACCGAGTAGCCAATTTGTACTAGAAATTGGTGCCCAATCATATGCATAGCCTCTTCAAGCTAAACATTCCTAATCCAGAAGACATACTGATCCTTTACCCTTCATATTAACTTGTCAAATAAATGCCAGTTCCTATATGACTGCTCCTACTCTAATATCTGAGAATGCAAACTAAAGGTGTGTGATTTCTAAATGCAATCGTATAAGAGTGATTTATTCCACATACCTTTCTGTAGTTTCTTTCACATAACCATTCAGCTCTTTTGCATGGGTACTGACACATTTCCAGGTGAGGAAACAGGGAACTAATAACAGAAACAACTTTGCATGAGTTCTGTAGCTCGTGAGTCGGGATCCTATCTCAATCTGTTACCAGAATATTCCTATTAAAGTCCATCATGCCCCTCAATTATTTGAATATAAATTTGATGTGAAAACAAATTTTTACTTTGCCTAAACTCTTTTAGAAAGAGCTCACTAACTCTGGGAAGCTCACTCATAGCTTCCTTCAAAACAGATGTCTAAACTTGGTAATAAAGGGCCACTTTCCTTACCAAAGACCCTGTTTAGCAAACTATTGCCACTCAGCCAACATGTTGCAGAAGAAAAATGGGAATTCTTAACTTAAGTGAACAAAAGAGGAGCATCCTTCCAGAACATTGTGATGATTAAGTGATTAGAGAAACTAAGTGCAAATGGTTGTATAACTACTTGACAGAATTCTAAGGCATAGTGTACATGGAGGAAAATGGAACTACATTAAACTGCCAACTTATACTCCTTATATGTGATATGCAAATAGTAGCTGAATGACTGGGAAATATGGGTCATCAAAAGTAAATGCTAACACTATAATCTCGGTATAGATAATGGGTTCTGGGTATACAAACACATATCTCATCTGAATGTTGAAAAGCTCTTAATTAAAATCAGGAATTTAACTTGGTTTTGGAATGTTATTAAGTTTTGTGAAATGTGATGCCTCTCTTTTGCTATTTTTCTGTCCCATCAGTCTCCATCAACAGATGAGCTGATGACGTTATCCCGTCACTGCCTCCAGCATTATTTTTCTCATATTTACATCTCAATACTGAGATAAATATTTTCTTTCAGTAACCGTGGTCCTTCTGGTCCCTTCTTTTTTATGCAGTTACTTTTCTGTGTGTTAGGCACAATGTGTGATTGGGATGTATTCCTGTGTGTGAGAGTGCAGAAACCTATGTGTGCATAAGCAGAAGCCAAAGGGAGATTTGAGGTCTCTTCCTCTATCATTTTCTTTCTCATTTCTCTGAGGCAGCATGTGTCGCTAAGGCTGAAATTTCCAAGGTGGGTTGGGCTCAATTCCCAAGTCTTCCAGTCTCCATCCCCAGTTTGGGGTTACAGACAGATGCTGGAGGTACAAATATGCTTTGGGATTACATGTAACATATTTATGACATGTTTTCCTATGTGAGTGCTAGAAGTTCAAATATATTTCTATAGTAAGAACTCTTATCCATTGTGCCACTGCCCTCGCCCAGATTCCCCTTAAAGTGTTCATTCCCATGATGTTCCATCTACCATTGTCAACAGCTTTCTCTTAGCTGTTTGCTTCCATTCTTATTAGCAAATAAACTTCTATTTCATTTCAAAGGATCTTCAATGACTATTTTAAGGTACTAAAGAATACTTCTAAGGCACTTGAAATGGCCCCATCAAAATAACCAACCAAACACAACCCAACTTATCTTCCCTACTTCAGAGAAGAAAGGGAAATTATTTATATGCCACAAACCATCTCTTGAAAGATACGTGTGTTCCCCTTAGATTTTCTAAATTGCCTCAGGTTTCTTTATCCATGCAAAACACTCACTGGAAAAGTAAAACCTAGCATTTTCAAACTGGCATCTGTGTGAACAAAGCCTTAGTGTAGTTTATAGGCCTGGACCCAAGGGGCACTGTCTCAGATGCCTCTAGAATGAAATGGAATTAGCAATTACACAGATCTTCTCCACTAGAGTTGCATTAAAAATAATTTAGCATACTTGTTACATATACTTTAATCATATTATCCTAAAAGTAACCAGGCACTGATCTCAGAGGTCAGTATGTAATTACAAGAAATGTTCAAGGGGGAATATAGTCCTAGACATTGGAATGGAATGCTGCTCTGTAATTCATCTGCCCTCTCTTTCTTTCCTATGAAGTCTGTTGGCAGATGTCACCTTCTTCTCTCCTTACAAAGTGTGAAGAGGAAAAGCATTATCAATTTGGTGAACTGCTCAAAATATTTAAATGAAGAGCTGACATCACATAGAAAGATAACCTCATCTCTCAAGCATCTCTGTGTTGTTGCTTTTAAATCTAGCATGCAGTTTGAGAATAACTGTGTATGAATATCCAGGCTACCCCTTGAAGAAGAATCTTAATTAGCCATGTACATGTATATTTAACTCATGACCTTTGTCTAAAATGCAGAAAAAATATGTAATTTTAAAACACTCTTTGTTTCATGTTTCCATAGCAAACCATATTTCATCTTTACAGATTTTTTAGAACAATACTTTCTGCTTTTTGAGTGTAGTGGACCATATTTCTGCTATCCATTTAGGCATTTGTCTGAGCCATTCATCTCTTCATGTTGATGATCTATCTCACTGTGCCTAGTCTTCTTTTCCCCAAGGTTGTGCATTTTCCACCAATATCTATAATCCTATATTTCTAAAATGTATTTCTCTACTGAGTAAAACAGATCATTGATAGATACATAGAGCATCAGATAAAAATCTAGACACCGGGTTAGGTAGGGATAATCATAAGAATTCAAATTTAGGACTTTGAGTAGAATGTTTTCTTTTTTTAACAGCAAGAGAAAACATCTCAGCCGATCAGAACATTGTGTTTTCATATAGTTGTAGATTTGTTTCATCTCTTGAGTCCGATGCTTTGAATATACAAACAGCAGTAAGCTGGCCGTTGTCTCACACAGACCATAAGCAAATGCTTGTGCCTTTTACAATACACTTTAGCATATAATAATGGGTGATCTCACACTTTTTAATATGAAGACATAGGCAGTACAATTTTCTAACATATCTTGCAATGTCAGTTTGGCTCTGTTTTTGTGTCCTTTAGAGTACCTGGCAGCTTGTTGATCTGTGTGTCTCTATTTTTGGCTGTTCCATTTCAGTGTGAGTCATCTTAATGGTTTTAGCTGCAATGAATCATTGTTTGTCAAGCTTGCTTCTTATCATGCCCAAAACATTATCAAAGAGCTCTCATTCACATGCATGACCCTTAATATTTGCACATACGATGCACCAAGTGGCCATAATGACTTCGTGACAGGGCCCTTGTTGGGTGTTGTACGTATAACACTGGTTGATTTTTATAATTCTACTCTTAATTTTCATCAACTGTCTTTTTTCCTCTCAGCTCAGAGACTCTATTCCCCCTGACAAACTTTTAACTCTGTGTACTTAATAACGGGCTTCCCCACCTACTTTCTACATGTTACTTAAACAAGTCTGTCTTTACTGTAGCCCCCTGTCCAAGAACACAGTCAGACTTCATCCATTCAGGAAATAGACACATGTTTTGTTCAGTGCTGGAGATTGAACCTAGGGCCTTCTACATGCTAGACAAGCACTGTATTACTGAGCTCTCTCCAGAGTCTGGAAATTCTATTGGTACTATTGTCTGTCTTACCTGAATTATTACCATTGCTTCCAGCATTTATTGTTTCCAGAATATGGTTATTCCAGCATATAGTTTTATTTCATGGGCTATATTCTTAATATAATAACCACAATAACCTTTTTAATGCTAGAAACCAAATTCTCAGTTTCTCTCTGAGGATTCTGCGGTAACCCTCCGTTAATATTACACAGTCTGGGTCAGGTACCCCTACGCTGTGGTTTTAAAGAACTCACCATAAATACCACAAAACATGCTTTTCTCTTTTCTCCTAAACTCCTTGAATTAAATTTACAGCCCATTGCCTGTTTTTCAGAGAAACAACATAAAAATTGCACAGAGGAATTTGTATAATCAAATGGTTAAACGTATTTTGAAATTGTTGTGATCCTTTTTCTATTGTCAGAAGGGCTGTGTGTTCTGTCTTCCCTTTTAGTATTTCCACTATCTGGTCTAATTTTCACTGTTTTTTTAACAATGAGTCCTATTCTGTCTGTCTATGAACAGTCTCTAAAAATAAACAAATACTTGCCTCAGGGAAAATGAGCCTAAATACAAACCTCCATCAGACCTTTCAGAATTTTCTCATAACTTTTTGGTAAAATTCCTTGCTTTTTAAAGTTTGTATGCCCAAAGAATGTATTTACAGTTTCTGAGTCTGTGAATTTGTGTTTGAAAAATCATATTGTAAAATCTCAATTTCTGCACAAGTAGTAACACATGTATGACAACTACTTAAATTTATTTATTTCTCACAGTTGCTTTACAACTAACTTCCATTAGTATTCCCATTTAACACAGAGGTAAGTAAAGACACAGAAGCCACACGAAATCATAAGAAGATAAAAAAGAAAGATGAAGAAATCTGAGGCTTTAACCTAGAGTCTTTGAGTCCTCAGCTTCTCTCTCATGTTAAGACTCAGTATGGCCTGATTTCCTCTCTGGGTCTCCTAAAGCGTCTTCATCTGCATTGATGGTAATGTTTTCTTCTCTTGCACTGGTGGTAATGCTTCCCTTTAAAGTTCTGCTATAAACTTTTAAGCCTTAACATAAAGGCTGGAAAATGTATAAAACGGTGTAATCACAATCACATACAAGCCAAAGCACATAAGCAAAGTTCACAGGGTTGAAAGACACAAGCAATGGGCCATGGCCACAACCTCCTTCATGCTCATTGTAAAATATTCTGAAGTGGGTTAAGGTGCATTGAAGACTATAAATCATAACTTCTTTCTTTTTTTTCAGTTCCATAGACTCTAGTCTACTTTTTTTTTTCCCACGACAGATCTCCTGAGCTTTTTCCCATGTGCAGTTCACAGAGACATTGAGCCAAAGGTGATGGGTGGGGCTGTAGCCTGCAGACAGCTGTCAACAGGGCCTGGACCAGCTTTAGCTGCCAGCAACACCAGCTAGCTCTAGGTGTAGCCCACTGAGCCGTGGGCACTGCCTTGTGAGCACACCAAGAAACAATCAGGAATACATTAGAGAGATACATAAAACTTTGAACTTGCATGGTGCAGCGCTTTCCCTGTACTCTAGCTGGTGTAGCTCAGAACTACTAGAGCACGTCCGTTTCCATGACACAGGACCACCACACTTGGGAAAAGGTAAGCTCAAGCAGGCCTCAGCAGTGACTCAGACATCAGCCAAAAATCTTTGCACAGCATCTGTCTTAAGTGGTGGGGAGCTTTACAAGTATTTTATTTATAATTTTTAACACCTTATAAACAACAATAAAAGGATGTGCATGACAAAGGAGTTCTATATAATAGGAGGTTGATAAGATAATTTTGTAATGGTTTCAATATGGTAGCCTAAGAAATATGAATATAATAAACTAACAAAAATATGCTTGCTAATTTGAATAAGGAAATTAAAAAGAAACAGTATTGGAAGGAGAAAACAAAAGTCAATGATGCAAGCCAGAAATGATATGCCATATTTTTTAATGAGACAGTTTTGTTGTATCTTTACTGGCTGAGGTCTCAAGGTCATGTTCAAAGTCTGCATGAGAAACACAGTTGAAGCTTCTTACTACCCATTCTGAGATTGCGCTGTACTACAAGGATAATCATTATTCTTTGGAGCTCTGGCAGGAAAGAGAAGACGAAGCTGCAAAAGAAATTCTTTAATTGCTAGTTTGAAGCAGAATTCAAATTGGCAAATGAATTTTTATTGTCTTCAGTATTCTTAGTACAAAGCAACAAAAAGATAATATTAGATGTATTAAAAGCCAGGCCTGTGCTTCTATTTTCAAAAATAATTTGATACATATTCAGGATGTGTTATTTAAAAATAATCCTGAGTCTTAAAATTTGAATAAAAGAAACAAATTATATACAATGTATTTTATTATTTAAATTTAAAGCAACTGGAAAATAAAAACGATTGGAGATTACATAGTGTTTTTCTCCCCTTATAGGATCTTGAAAAAGATTTTGTCTCTACCTTACCTTACTCCAACCATATACAGAAAACTGACTAGTGTTGAATATTTCTTTTATGACCACATTTTAGTAGTTTACAAGTAAAGGACCTATCACTATTACAAGGTAAAATCTTTAATCGTGATCTTATTAAAAATGAGCACAAATTCTGGAGCAAACTTACAACTAATTGAAATATTGAAAGTAAAATGAAGTATTGTCAAGAGATCAGCAGCCTAAATATATGAATACAGTAAAATGATAACCCAATATCAATGTATCCTGAAGAGTAAGCTATTATTATTATTATTATTATTATTATTAGAGTCTTTTCCACATCCAGGATCTAAATGAGCATTGACAACTGAACATGAACCGTATCCGTTTGAGTTTTGTCACAGTTAACAAGCCAAATTGATACAGATCAAAAACACCTTTTTCATGTCAGAAATAGAGCTTGGTTGTCAAAAAAGCATAGTGATGAGTGACCACGGGGAGCCATCCAGTAATAATCAATCGTCAATCAGTCATGGAAAGTGCTTACTCTGCTCTCGGAGGCGCCTCTTCATTACTCTCTGTATACCGACCTCAAGAGAGAGAACTGAGGTTCCTAGCCATGAATAAAGCATAGTCTCTGCACCGTGGAACCGCAGCAGGGAAGCAACTTAAATTGGGATCAGAAGCCAGTTTGTTTTTTTCTGCTTTGGATTTTCCTTTCATTTAAAAAGTAATTATTTCTTCACGAGGCCTTAAAAATAACTAAAGTGACGCTGATCTGCTTTCTTCCAAACTGTAAAATCAACGTTTCATAAGCCAGAGATGAAGATAGTATAGTAGGGGCTGATTCCCTTACGTAGACCTGCTTCTATAAATGTGGATAAGAGGGCTATGCTCTCTGGGGATATATGGTGAGTGTAGAGATGACAGCAACAGTTTAAGAATATCCAGAGTTTAACATAATGTTAATTTCAGATAAGAGCAGAAGAGTGAACTTCACAGATTGGAGTTCGAACACAAAACACGTCAGAGCTTTGAATTGCAGGGGTGTGTGTCAGGGGTTAAATTCTGTCCTCTGTCTATGCAGACTAGGTTTGAATCCCAACAAGAAAGAAAAAGACCCACATCTTCCCATCTGCTGCCAGTTCTGAAGTGTGTGTTTTCTCTTCTTATGCTGGTACCTGCCCTGTCCCCTTCAGCAGAGTGCATGCTTAGGGGAGGCAGGAGAGTTGGCAAGGGAAATGACTCTGGTTCAGAGTGAAAAACAGGTTTGCCGAAATAGTTGGACTTCATGAAAGGGGGCAACAGCTGTATTTGGTTTATAATAAATCTTTCACAAATCAGTAAAAGCAAATAGACAGCACAACTGCAACCTATAAAAATGGAAAATATTAAACAATGGGCAGTGAAGTTGTTAAACTTTCCCACAGACAAGGCAGATTTGGGGTGGGGGTATAAAAGTGTCTAGAAAATCCACACGTGCAGCTCACATGAAAAAGTGAACCAAATCACATCCGAAGGGGAGGAGAAAATATTGCTGATCAGAGGGGAAATCCTGTTAAGGTGACTTTTCTGGGCATCAGGATGGTGTCCACAGCAGTTTCCTGCTCCTATTACTGAATGTTAGTGCAGAATAATTACTTGCTTGCCAAAAATGACAGGACATTGACCCTGCAGACTTATTGAATTCTCATTGCTTGCCTCCAGGCCATGTCGGGGGTTATTCAATTTTGCCTGAGGAGGACAATCTATTATGAGAGATGAGTCAAGAAGGCCTCCTTCTTGATTGCCCACCAAAACCATTATCGCGGCACAGAGAGGGTATCGGCGGGCAGTGGACAGACAAGACAACACTGATCTCGATTACCCAGGGACAAGATACAATTTACATTACTTGAAGCCACAGGACAGAGGGCAATCAGCCCTGGGAATAGGGCGGCAGCCCTGGAGTGAACAGGTATTAACAACAGCACAGCATCGCAGCCACTTGCTTATGCTAGACGTGACCTTTAGTCCTACAGGGTAGTAACTGATTGGTTTGATCTGTAATTATGTAAATAATTTTACACTGATGTGCAGAATTGTTCTTATGGGCTAGAAGGCACGGTATCCTAAAATATGACCAACTTTGGATCCTTTTTAATTTTACCCGATCAAGCAGAGATTTTTTTTTTTCACGAAGCAATTTCAAAGCTATAGTGGTTGTTTTTGACCCAGGGTACTTGTTGCAATCAAAATTACTTGCCAGCTGGGAGAACACAGCTCCAGTTTTGCAGCTGTCATTTTTTCTTCACAATTCTGGATAATGAGTGAGTGAATCCTTTAAGCAAAAGCCCCAGAGTGCAGTGTGTTGAGAGTGGTGTTGTAAAATTTTGATTTGAGGCTCTGCTCGATAAGTCAATTTTACGGGGCTAATGATAACGTATAAGGAAGTCCGGTAATGCTTCTGTTTAGGCTTGATCGTTAGCTAAACCTACTGGATCCCAATATCCTGTTAAACTATTCTACTAAATTGGAAAATCGTACACTATTTTTATTTCAGTCGATGAGAAATGCTTTATTACATGTTTTAAAAACTGATTTAATTGAGAAAAAGAAATGCTCTCTCTTTTCTCTGGATTATAAAGGTCAGGGACTGTGGTATGGGTTCTAAATATAATGATATGTTCAATTTAACATATTGGAATAATATTATGCTCAAAAGACCCAGTAACAGGAAGGATTTTGTAGTCTTGGGAGTTCCTGTCAGCAGGAGATACAATTCCAATAGAAACAGTGGATCACGTTGTCTAGATAATTGTGTAAGAGTCCATGGGAAAGTGCCGCAAATATGAAAACCTGCACGTATTATTTCTGAATTCTCCTGCTATGCTATTAGTATATCTGCAGAAGCTGAAAAGCAAATAGCCTCGCATTCCCCCATGAACACTGATTAATTAGGGCACAGAACCATGGTGATCTATGAACAAGCCTCACAAAACAAAAGCTCCCTGTGATTCTGTGCTTGGAGTTTATTCTCAATCAAATTAGCAGTGAAAGAAGATTATATTAAATCATTGATTTAACATTGTAATATGTCAGAAAAAGAGTAAAAACCAACTGCCTGTGCCTCTCTTAAATAATCTAAGTGCTCTGTTTGGGTTCAATCCTAGTTGATACACAAGTTGATAAACTCACAATTCATGTCTAGGACTCATGACATTGACATTGAGCACAATGGAAAAGTAATGTACCATTAAATACCATACAAAATAGTTACTAAAAAACATTGCCTCATTTATTATGGAAAGCACGACTTTTAGTAAAATGAAATAACTTGAATTTAAGTCAAAGCGTATTAAAATATGTAGGTGACTTTAAAATGAACTACTTTGTTCTTGTACTTTAGGTGAAGGGAATGAGGGCCCCAGTGCTAAGCTTGCAAAGAATTGTGTCGCGAAGTGGTCCCTGACAGAGCAAAAGGCCAGCTGAGACTCTCTGAGCTAGAATTACACTACATAGCCTATGCAAATTACAGAAACTCTCTATGCTTCTATTTCTTCAGTCATGAGATGGGAATAACACTGGCCTTACTCTACAAGGTCACTGAAAGTATTAATTCATAATAAAACTATTCAGGGGAGATGTTTATAAGATAGTCACTACAAATTTTGGATTCAATGATATTATTTTTTATTAAGTGTAAAGAAAATTTTCATTTCCTTGAGTGATGAGATCATGAATTATCTACATTAAAATTCTGAGATGCACTGTAAATGAGATATCAAATGTTCAGTTCCATAAAGGATGTATTTTATGGCGAAATTAATAACGGCTGAGGCAAACCTACCCAGTTAGTCTTGGGGGCAAGGTAGAAGTCTGTAAATCAAGTGTCAGCCATAGGAGTATCTCCCACAGAGTCTCACACATTGTGTCCTCACTTGTGCATGTGTCTGTGCTCCATTCTTCATAGATTTACTTGGAACCACACTGTCACTGGACACTTAATTTCTCAGAACAACACATAGTTGATACCATTCTTTATCAAATCATCACCATTCTAGTTGAAGATTCTGATTCTGGGTATAGAGAAAACTGGTTCATTTGTTGATGCTGTCACTTACTAGGTAAGCTTAACAAATACTAAGTTCCTGATCTACCAATCTCTAAAATTTATATATATAAATAATACCCTCAGTTCCTAGTATACACTTAAGTAGCTGGAACAATCAATTTTAATACCCAACAATATGCTCTCTAAAACCTTTACTCTCCAAATCATTTCCTCAGTTGAATTCTAAACACCCTAGTAACTGATCATTTTTTGTCTCCAGTATCAATATCCAGTCAACCATTTTAACATGGATAGAGGTTTTTCTTTGTTGCTTGCCTTGCTATCATAGAAAGAGTATTGTTCTGTGTATACATACATTCTTGCCATTTGTAAGATTTTTTCTAGAAAACCAACTACCAGAGACAAAATATCCTGGATCTAAATATACAATCATGAAAGAAAAGATGTGTCATGGTTTTAAAAAAAGACAACAGAAATTTACTAATGATTATTCCAACATTTTGTAAGATTCCCTTTTTTGTAGTGTCAATTTTCTGACTTAAAGTAAAATATACTATTAAGTTTCAGTAGTACATTCAGCACAGAACCAGATGTGGATGAACTTCTGCTTATGTGTACCTCTAAGTAGAAGTCACCCATATCAACATAGAGAACAGTCCAACATAGTCAAGACTTTCTCTTACCTCTTCTCATTTAATAACCTGTCATTTCAGATAACTCAGTTCTGACTCCTAAACCATAATATTTGTCCCTATTCTCTATGAAAATAAATATCAATACTGTATGTGTTCTTCATAAATGTCTCAGCTTGGTGTTTTTGAGATGCATCCAGATGTGAACCAGCATATTATTCTATATAGAGACATACCTCAGTTTGTTTACATATTTTCCAGTGTTTGGAATTTAGTCCCTCACAATTTGGAAGTTTTGTGAGTAAAACTAATATCCAAAGTATGAACATGTGTGTAGATAGTTGGGAGAAGCATTTAAAGGAGATAAGCCTTCATGCATTAAGAATCAATTTTTAAGTAGGATTGCACAATGGGAAAAGAAGATAAAGAAAGAAAAAAGTGTTCTTCAAGTTGAGTAAAAAAGGGATAAGAACTTGGAAAGGATGGTAAGGTAAGGAGTAATGATTGATGAATATGTTAAAATCCATTGTATGAAATTCTCAAGGTATTAATAAAAGTATTACAAAAATTACATTTATAATTAAATAATAAAATAATTTAGCAAATGCTGTTGAACATAAAAGATGTGTCTTCACATATGAAATGGTTGTTTGTCCTACTGGTATGAGCAAGAAGTTTAGGTCCTGTCATATTCTGAATATTCAGTGCCTTCCTACATGGGCATATGTTTTTATGCTTGGTCCTAGGAGGTGGTGCTGCTTGGGGAGGTTGTTGAGCCTTTAGAATGTGTGGTTTACTTGGAGGTAGTAAGCCACTTGCAACTGGGCCTTAATGTTAGATAGCCCTGCCCTGCTTGCTATATTCTCTGTATTACACACACACACACACACACACACACACACACACACACACACACGTATACATATATGTATGTATGTATTATCCGACCCACAAAAACAAAAAACGCAAACAAAACAGAAGCAACATCAACAAAACACCCCAGTGACTTGCTTATTAAAAGGAAAGGGAAGGTAACTGATACAGTTAGACTGCCAGACTAAGCGTTCCCCCTGGGCCCCTGCCAGAGTTCTGTGCTGTTGCTGGGACCTAGGACTACTTTAAGGAAAGCAGAGATTTTCCCCTCCCAAGTACTGCTTTCAAAGAGCTTAGCATCACATTTCCAATTTTCACTTCTGAGTCTATTCTATAATTAAAACTCTATCAGAACCTGGGAGTATTTAGCACCTGCAGTCACACTGTGAAATGCAGACCCTGTGATTTCTTTAGTCTTTCAAGTACACATGTTAGAGTCACAAGAAACAATTTAGAATCTGATCCCTTATCTTTACATTGCAAAATTTCTTAGTTATTTCTCACAGTTTCCATGTATTTAAAACCATCAATGAATTTCCTGGCTATATGCAGGGAATGACTTCAAGCTAATCATCCAAAGTCCCCTCCTCTTCTGCTTTCCTGGAGAATCTGTGACAAACATTTTTGCAGTATTCTAGGTCATTAGCTGTGCTTTTGTTGCTGGCTTTGCTTTGTTTTGTTTTGTTTTCTAACTTACAATAACAAGTAAAATAATGGATTTATTAGTGAACTGTATCCAAAACAACATGTGAATTTGGGTTTACACTTTAGTGAAAGTCACATCTAACTAACATCTTAGAGTGTGTTCATTCTTTCACATTTTAAAATGTTTCATGTGCTCATTTTGACATTTCACTACAATTATACACACCATAACTTACAGTTTTTTGAATTACAATGGAGTCTATGGTACAAAATGCACAAGCTAGAGATGACAGTTTTGTCTTATGCTATTTGTGTAACTACTACATAGAGAAGCTTCTCTGATGAGGATTTAGAGATGCTGTGATCCAAAATCCCATCACTGGAAATCATTTCACTCTTATAATATGTATTTGACATGGTCAAGGAAGTGGTCTTTCCATTTCAAACTTAAACATGTCATTCAGCTTATATATTTTATGCATAGCAACCATCAAATTGTTTATTTTACTGTGTCAGAGGAGCTCCAAGGCTTAGAGGTTCATGTTTATTGTTAGTATCTAGTATCACTGGGCTACTTGAAAGTGACCAAATGACAGGTACATAAATGTATGATATCAATTCAATAAGAAGACGTTTTTACAAATTAGAATATGAGAGTTATACACGGAACAGAGGAATACGATACTAGAAAGGTAAGGTAGGGTTTACAGGGGAGACTTGCTTGTTAAGATATGAACTCAAACTATAATTTGTCTACATTTTTAAGAACTGCCACAATAGTATTGCTTTGTCTCTAGAATTTTTCACAGCAATATTCTTGTCTTTATGAATATAAATGGGGTATGAATGGGAAGTGATTGACATGAAAGGAAGGAAAAGGAGAAGGAAATTAGGAAAAGACTACATTTAGAGGATTAATGAATGATTCAAAAGAGTTGATGAATAATCTATTCCAAAAATTATAGTCATTTGCATCATCATTATATATCTTGAACAAGATTATTAGCATCTGTAAAACTCATTTCCCCATTTATGTATGGAGCATCCTATTGCTTATCTGGATTTCTTTTGCTAGACACAATAATGTTTCTACAACTTTAATCTAGTATGTACAATATAATTAGAATTAAATAAGTGAAAAACAAAAATTGTGTTTAATATAGCAATTACTCAAACTAAACCAAATTTATCAAGAAACATGAAATTGTCAAGAAAGAGACAACAATATGTCATGTACCATAAATGCATATATACAAATAGTTAACATCCTGATTAATGAAACAATGGGTGAGTGGATAGTAGCTACATAATCTCTGTTTATAAGGAATAAATTATCTTACTTGCATGGCTTTAATTTATATAGGTTTAAAGAAGCATCTTTTATAACAATATACATAATGAGCATTAAATATCAAATATTAATAATGTGTCTATAGATAATACATTAAGATAGCCATTATTTATTGTGGTAGATACTTCCTATTACAGTGAGATCGGTAGATTAATAACTAAGTGCAATATATTGCAAGTCATACTCCTTCCAAAAACCAAACTAAACTTCATTGTAACCAGCACTACACATTAATTAATACTCATTGTTCTTTGCCTTTGAGCTGATGTATTTGTTGATCATCATATGACTCAATATACATAAATATTGACATGTGTTGTTTTAATGTGTATTACCTTCATTTGTATGGACTCTGAAATATTCCCTAGTACAGGAATTTTATAGAGACCTTAAATCCACAGCCTTTATGTCTATCTTAATTTTCAGTATCTCCAACCAAAACATGATCCTGCTATTACTTGATAAATATAAAGGCATTTTATTCAGTCTTTGGACTGAATACATATGCCTCTTTTTCAGGTTTAATTTGATTTAATCTTCTATATAAATTAGAATTTCAACTCTCAGTTTTGACATTCCAAGTAAGGAAATGTTATCTTTCTATTTTGGCAATGCTCATTAGGTCATATTCTCCATCATTTAGAAACATTTCCAGTTAATCTTTTTAATTTCCCATTTACTTTGTAGTTACTTATAGACAATTAAGTCCAGTATGTTAATATCACTTATCACTTATATTTTGTCTTTGCTTGTTGAACTCCCTTCTCTCTCCATTGTGCATGTTGAGATTATTTGGGCTAAGCAAAAGATCCTTTCTTAATACCCAATTTAAAGCCAACTTAATGAGCCTTGCCAGTTCTGAACACAGCAGGGAGTTTGGTATCCCATCTGGTTAAGTGGAGACTACAATAACTTCCATGATGAGGACATCTGTTTAGAAAAAGCAGAGTTCCACAAATCCAAAACTCCTTCCTGTGACACCAGCACACCCATCATGGGTGTCTGACTTTTATTCTCCTTCTTTGTGATGGCAAGGTCTTCAGGCCAACTTCCTTTCCTGTTTCTTTGTAAGTTCCCAGGGATATGTTCAACAAAATTTTACTAGTGAACTCATATTTTGTCAAGCACAGCTGTCTTCTGTGTAATCTCTTATGTTTATTATAATCATGCATGTTTAAACATGGGTAAAATGTATAGATTGATGGAATTAACATTAATAATTTATTCAGGAATCACCGTACTGGAGGCATCTAAATACATTTTTTGTCTTGATCTTGATTCTATGAGAGCATGAAGTATTTCATCTGTTTCTCCAAGACCCATTTTACTCTTCCTTCACTCTCTGCAACTAAGAAGAGCAAGTGGCACAAATCTTTTTGCCCTCTTTAGTGAAATGTTCACTTGATGGTGGTTATATTGTAGCAGTTGTTCTCTGCATTGTGACCAGTTTTGGCTTTTGGTAATTACCTTCATTTTCTGCAACTGATAAGCTGCTTTGATGAGGAATGAGAGCTAGACTCTTCTGTGGGTATAAGGATAAGAATTTAGAATTATGCTGGTTTAGGAAAGAGACAGCAGTATATTCTCTACAATTCACTAACCATGGGAGGTTAAATAGGTTTATGGTTTCAGGCATGAGTTCCCTTCTGCTGAATGGGCCTTGATCCAACTTTACAGCTGCTGGTCACCTTGAAGGGTATTTTTCCTTGAGAGGGGGGTCGTTGTTTTGGTTCCAAATCATCAAAGTCAGAGAACCGGGGAGTCTGGTGTGAGTTTTTTGCCTTCTACATGTCAGGGAAAACATACCAATGGAATGTCAACCATATGGCTGCCTAAAGAAGACCAACTGAACAAGGACACTACCAACTGACATGACAATATAATGAGTAAATCTCGTGAAGCCCCAACACTCGATGAAGAACATGGGGTCAGTAACATCTGCTGAAATGAGCCCCCTAATTGGTTAAGCAATACCGGTGGTCAACCTTAAAACTGTGTGCTTACATGCAACACTCAATGAACTTACCATGTTACATTTGTGTGTTATGGATATACACTGTGTGTGTGTGTGTGTGTGTGTGTGTGTGTGTGTAAAACTACCTGTCCTCATGAAGCCTAAGTTCTGGTTCTCATAAAGTTTGCCTGATCTGTGGGCTCAGGTAGAGGAGCACACAGCTTTTCTTAGATGGAAAGCCAGTGACACCTCACCTAACCAAAGGCAAAAAATAAATCAAAGCAAAGCAAACCTTTCATTCACAGCAACGGAATTTATTAAGAACTTTTTGGATTTCGATGCCTGACACTAACAATCACTAAACACACAAATACAATAGAAGGTGTGTGTGTGTGTGTCTCTTGGCAACAAGATCTTAAAAGATGCTGAATAACACGTCTCTCAGTCTCCGTGTCTCTGTCTTTGTATCTCCTCTGTCTCTGTTGCTCACCTTTCAACCTTTAATTATACACTTACATAAATTCAGGTGTACAGGAAGTAAAAAGAAGACATGGATTTTAAGTTAGAAGTAACTCTTTGCAGTCATAACACAGAGAACCAAAGTAGCAAGCAATTATAAAGGGCAATCTATGGAATTACTTAAAAGAATAAACGGGAACACAGAATTGTATACTGAAATAGTACAATACATTTAAGATGTCAAGCTACGGGAGCAGCTCATCTCTAATAATTCTTATCAAAATGAATTCCTTTTAGTACATTCATTTAGAAATGTTGATCATCAGTTGTTCAAAACCCTTAGCCACAGTAAATAGGATGGACTTACCTTTGAAAGTTAAATTGACTTCATAGTTGTGAACATTGCTTATTGGCAAAATGTGACTTTGAAATCATCATTGTATTGGCTCACCTTCTGATTTGTAGGTAATTTCCAGGAAAACCTTAAGAACAACATAATGCTTCAAACTTTACACCAAAGCAGTCTCAGAAATTAGAATAGTAATAAAATTAATAATAATAATAATTATTATTATTATGATGTGATGATGATGATACTTTAGGTAGTTCATCAGCCTGGTGTTCACAATTGTCTAACTTTAGCAACAGGTTTATGGCAGAATTGTCTTTATTTATGTGTTATAATTTCTATTTAATTTACTTTACAGCATCATTGAGAGTATACCTTCACACCAATAATAGTATCTCACTATCCACAATTTATACAAGAATGGTGTGAACCTATGTTGGTAATCATCATCATTTCAACTGTTACACTTTGCATTAACTCTCACAGATGTGTGGAAGCATGTGTCTGTGAATTTCTCATACAGAATCTTTACTTCCCTAAACTTTCTCTTTACTCCTCCCGTTTTTCCACCCGTCCCCTTGGGAAAACCCAGTCCCCTTATGATTTTCTTATCTCTTCATTTAGAATGACATGCAGTTTGAATCACATAGCATGCAGCCTTTCAGATTAACTTACATTTTTTCAATTAAATATACTTATTTAAGTTCATTCATGTTTTCTCATGATTTTGCAGCTTGTTTCCTTTCAATATTGACTAATATCTCATTGTTTAGGAATACTACAGTTTATTCATTGACCCATTGCAGGACAGCTCAGTTGCTTCCCTGTTTTCGGTGATTATGAATAAAGCTGCTGTAAACATCTGAGTTTTTGTGTAGACTTCTTTCTAATTTCTTTGTATAGGTGTGTTAATGTTGTGTCTAGTGGCATGAATATGTTTCATTCTGTAAGTAACTGGAGAGGCTGAAATTAAGATTCTTTCCTGGATCATAATTCATTTTCATTTTATGAGACAAGATCTCCCACTGACCCTTATGCTTCATTCAGATTGACTGGCTAAGGGACCCAACTTCCTTGCTGTTCCCCAGTACTTTGTTATAGAAGCAGATGCATTTTACCATTCTGGGACTTTTAAGTGCCTTCTGAGGATCCAAACCCACATCCCCATGTTTATGTGGCAATGCTTTATAGACTTAACCACCCGAAGCTCCATTTTGGTAAGTTCTTTATCCAATAAGTATCCTGTAAATGTTTTCTTCGGTTATGGATTATATTTACCTTCATTTTCATTTTAATATTTTCACCAAATTGAAATCTTCATTTTTCTGTGAAATCCAGTTATTTCTTTTATTGATCTGCTCTTTGATATTACAGCTAAAATGCCATTATCAAAAGCACAAGACTCATTTTGAATGTTATCTTACAGACATTTATAGTTTTGTGTTTGAGCCCAGCTTTGCCTGGTTTTCCTCTGAGCTCATCACTTGGATGCTTTCCTCATTAGTTCCATCTCTTCTTGTATCTGTCAAAAGCTCTCCAAGTTCAAAACAGCCCCAAATATGTTATCTTTCCACTGCCTCAGTCAATCAGTGAATGGTTAAATCAGCCAAAAAATTTGGGAAATTCATAAACATGTCTCTCTACTTACCCTAAGACTAGTTTTTAAGTCAAATTAATTTTATGTATGTAATACTTAAATTCTTAAGTAATTTAAAGTCTTAGTCCCTGCAGTTTCCATAGACCAAGCTGTTATCGTGTGCCTCTTCATTTAAATCAATTGTCTACCCTACTTCATTTTTAATGAAACCACCAGCATCAACAAATTTCTAGGAGCAAATAGGTATGCAGAATCACTTTGATTTAACTCCCCCAGTCCTTTCCCGTGTTCACAGCTGTTTTCACTAAGGGTGGCCTCGGATGGTTTCCCACGTCTCTCACAGTGTTTATGACTTCGAGTCTCCTTCCTTTCACTCTTATTCAGCCCTGCTTCTCTGTCCAGATTTCTTATGCTTTGGTGTTTTTGTCTTAGTGTCCTCTTAGTGTGCACACTATTTTCCCTCCTGCTTTTCTTTATCCATCATAATCTTCACATCTTAAGCCATGCCACATTTTACCTGCCCCTCCGTTTCTTTTCTGAAACAGGGTCTCACTATGCAAACCTAGGCTGTCTTCTGATTCATATCTCTGCCCTAAGTCTCCTGATTGTTGGGATTGTGCCTCCATGTTCGTCTCAAGTGTCATTTCTCAAAAGAGAAAACTCCCGAAAAGATCAAATTCCTAGTAACCCAATAGAGTTGATTGCTTCTGAAGATCTGGTCATTGTGACTTGGGGTTTGTTCATCGGAGAGACAGCCGCAAGATCCAGGAAATTAAAATTTCCAGTATGGTGGGAAGATGGTCTCCCGGTGCCATCTAAGGATAATGTTTCTTGCTGTGTTTAGAGGCACTGGCATCTTCTCTCCTTCGAGTGGATGACTGGACACACATACGCATATGGACAGCTTTAATTGAACTTAGGTTATAGAAAAATGACAGACGTTGGAAAGGAAACATGTTGAAGAAACTTGGGAAAGATGAAAGGAGGAAGTAGGGGACAGGTTTGACCAAGATATATTATGCATGGATGGGGTTGTTTTAAATTTTTAAATATGTAAAAGAGAATATTTTTTCAAAGAATGGAATGAAAGTCAATGAACATCTTTCAGAATAAGATCATGACCCAAAGAAGCAAATAGCTGATAGGTTTATCAATGGGTTCACCAAAACAAAGGCTACAAAAAAAAGAATGTTATTATTTCAATGATTTCTCATTATGCAGACCAAGTTGGCTCTATTAGTAACTTTATTGGGGTGCAATGGAAATGTAATGAATTCACCTTTTAAGTGTACAATTTAATGATGGCTTCTATATACACTGGACAGATTTTTTACTACAATGCAGTGTTTGAACATTTTGAGGTTGTTTTCTGAATATATTATTTGAAATTAGCTTAAGACTATAACAAAGGGAAGTTTGTTGCAATTTTTTATTTTAAAATATGCAATGATTTTGGAATATAAATATAGACTGAATTGATAGCAATTTTCTTCTTTTTTAAAGAATATTGCTTAGGTGAATAATTTTTATATAAATTACTTTGTTGTCAAATCAAAAGACAGTGTATTGTTATCAAAATCATGAAATAAATTTTATATAAATTAGATGAGATTATATACTCTTTTTAGATTTTTTAAAAATTAATTTGTTTTGCAAATTTTATTCATGACTACTGCTATTAAATCCTTTCTCCTCTATCTCCTCTTTCTCTAATTCTTTAGACTTTAAGATTTCATAAAAATGAATGAGGAGCTTAGATTTGACAGTGCATTAGAGAATAACCGTGTTACTCCATCAAGGTACTAGGAGAAAACTTCCAGGAAAAAAATGTATTTTTAAATCCAGTTAAAGGCAAGTTGGTTTTGAAAACCTAGCTTTGCCCCTCAATGAATATTCTTAAAACTACCAACACCACTCAGCTGCAGCAAACTGAGAGACTAATAACTATCACATTTGATCTTGTTTTCTCAAGAGTCCAACAAAATGGAGGTGATGCACCATAAAAATGGGTTTTCAGAAAACTTGAGTTGCATGAACTGCCTTTCCATCCAGACACCTATTATCAGAATGAAGTAAAGTTCTGATATTAAAAAAAATAATGGTGCACATCTAGTCCAACTGTTTATCCTAATAAACTCCATGTCAATCCATTATTTAAGTCAATGCTTTCTGACCATCTCTCTATAACTCTGCATGTCTGTATTAAAGCAGATAAGAGAAACAGGAATGCTTTACTTTTATAAACATGTATACCTTTGTATCTGCTTTTACTGTATGAATGGTTCAACCAATTGGCTCTAACATTTTGTGGCATATTGAAGGCTTCTGGGGAATTCTTGACTGCTGGTGTCTAGGTTTCATCTCTAGAAATTCTTACTTGGAGCATGGTGGGTTTTATCCCTCCTAGGATGCTATGGTTTGAATGTGTACAAAGGAATGTAACGGCCAATGTAAAATGCACCAAGAAATAATGACATCATGATGACTACTCCACTGCTGAGGAATGTAAAAAAGGCTTCATCCACTGTTCAAAGTGTTCATCCACCTACCTTAAGTTCTATGAGGACACAGAACTCCTCAACAGAGGTCATTACTGAAGCAGAGAGCAGCTCTGAACGGCAAGCAAATGTGGTGCTGATGGTGCATCCCTACCTCCAGGACTGTACAAAGCTACATGTACTATTGGGGGGAACCTGTACTAAATTAGGGTTTGACTCCTTTCCACCTGAGGGATTTTTACACCACCCTAGATTCCTGGCATATATAATTTCTAATTAAATTTTGGTCCCTGTGTGTTCAGAAACCTTTGACTCTATTGTCACCAGATTTGTTTTTTACAAACTCCACACTCATAGCGTACATAATGCTTAGTTTAGGAAATTAGATTCTGTACTACTTCTAAAACCAAAATTAACCATAAGAACACTTTATAATTTGTCTATGAACTAAATTCACTCTGAAGTCAACATGAAGATATGGATGGATGGATATATTCTTAATCTGAAAACAAGAGCAAGGATTTCCTTATAAATCTTAACCAATCTCTTAGTCTTTGATAGAGGGATTGACACACTTTTCATTTTATAATTTTCTTTTCTTCATAGTTCTCTACTCTCCAAGACTTATTTACTTCTATGATAGTCACAGGAAGTGTTGTTTGCATAAGTGCACATCACTTCTTGGTTAGGAGAAAATTAAAATCTATATCCTAGCAGAAGAAACCTCAGGACTAGAGAAATGACTCAGTGGTTTGCAGAACTTCTGCTTTTGCAGAGGACCAGGATTTGATTACCAGCACCCACATGATGGTTCTCAACTATCCTTAAGTTACAACTGGAGGCCCTCTTCTGGCCTTTGTAGGCATCAAGCACACACAGGGAGCATAGGCATACACACAGGAAAAATAAAAAATAGAATAACTCTAAAACAAAACAAAAACCAAGCAAAAATAATTCCTCTGTGGGTGTCAGCTATATTTGAGGGGAATATTTTAAAAGCAATTACTTCCTAATACAATCTCTTTTGGAAGATGAGGTTTGTGGTGGATATTGCTCACATTACTAACTTTTTTAAATGCTAAAGTGATAAAAGTTATAAAAGTACAATATTCACAGAAGATATTGGGATAAAATCTTTGAGTTTGGATTTATTTTGTCCTTTCTAGCATTTTTTACTTTAAAAAGATTGTTTTAAACTGCTTTTAAGATGAACTTGAAGTTTTTCTAGAACATCTATCTTTTTTTTCTAGCCAGCAGAATTCTCAGAGGCAAAAGGAGTGAAATATTTTGCTGGAGGGGATACTTTACTTTCAAGAAGCATTCCTTTGCCTCGTGAACAATACCAAGGAAAGAAAATAAATCAAAGATAATACTAAAACTTGTGCAGTCAAAACAATTATTACTGTCATGAGTGCTGTCTTAACTGTCCTACAGATTAAATCATGGTATTTCAGTACCTTTGTTATTCATTCAAATATTCAAACATGCATCTATGTAGCTTCCATTCCTTCCTTTAAATATTCGTGTTCTTCCCTTTGATGGTATGTCAAGGGAAGGCAATGCCCTTTCCAACTTATCTCAGACATCTGCTGCTGAGGGCCTCCTGGTAATTATCCTCCCACATCTACCCCTGCAAGGTTCGCTTTCTTCCTTTCTTATTTTATTTTGAAGACGAGCTGGAGACAGAGGTAAAACAAAAAGAGAAGTACATTTAAATTTCTCTATAATCTGATGCTATGCCAGTGTCATTTTCACACAGCTGCCTCCCCTCATTTGCATAGACCCATTTGTAGACCTTTTGATAACAGAAGTCTAAATATTCAGAGTGTGCCTTACAAGCTGTTGTGAAATAAGGAAGATGACCGGTCAAATGTATGATGTGATTTTGTCTTTGAAGCTTTCGATGTAGGAGATGCTGTATGTATGAGGTTTTTTTTTCCCTTTGCTTCCTTTTTCTCTATCTTTTAGCACAGTTAGTTATTCCCTTCCCTTAATAGAGCCTTGCATCCTTATTGTTAAGGAGGTTCTTGCCTGAAGGAAAAGACAAGGTTTGTTCCTGGGGGATTCTCTAAGACACAGTGCAGGTTGCACATGGCATAGTTTTACATTTATTGAAATTGTCTTTCCCCCTTGGGGCTTAACAAAATGTGCCTAAAGCTATTATCGCATCCATCGACTCTGTGGGATTTCATGGACGTGGCTCTTGTTCCCAAGTGGTTCAAAAATGACCTTTATGAGCCAAAGTTCAAGCTGAGTGAAGGTTTTGAGACAGAGATTAGAGACCTGTCAGTTGCCTGAGAGGATAAAAGTGTAAAATCATATGTGATGCTCAGCTCAGGCACATCAAACACTGAGAAATGTTTACTGAATGAACCATACCACCCCTCATCATGCTGTCTCCATAAGGATTCACATTAGCATGGGCCCCAATACAGAACAAGGCTGGAAAGAGAGAACACCTAACAAGTGAGCCCCAATTACAGAAAGCATGTGCTAGCTCCTTAATTTCTTACAACAATTACTCTCACTGTTCAAATGCATTCAACTTTTTCTTAGAAACACTCCATCCCCTTTCTCCCATTTCTTTTAATTAAGTTTTCTAAATTAGAGAAAAGGCAGATTTCATAGATACACATTAAAAATGATGGGAAAGCAGGGGAAAAAGTACGGCCATTTTTCTTAAGTGTGTCCCTGATAAAGAATAAGTGACTATCCCCTTGCACAGTTCTATGATAGAAAATTCATATTGGTAAAAGAGGAGCTTAAGTGTCAAATGCAAAACAGGGATCCATGAATATGCAGTGTATAACTTTTAGAGGTCAGGTATTAGTTGTTGCTGCTGCTGCTGCTGCTATTGCTGTTGCTGCTGCTGCTACTACTCCTGAGGCAGATAACACTTGCAAGCAAAATAAATCAAAGCAGTGTAAAATGACCAGTAGGAATACATGTCTCTCTCCCCTGCCCATCCCACAGCGCTGCTACAGGCTCTTAACTTGCCATTTCTTTGTTGAATTTACCATTTTATTCTCTGAAGTGCTACATATTCATCAGCTTGATGCATCACAAAGAAAAGTATCAGTATTCATTCTCTTTGATTAGTCATGCAACCAACGGTTTATGTATCTGATGAGTTCAGATATAATGTATTTTTCTTTTTGGAAAAGGAAGAAATTAGGATAAAGAAGCATTGGAGATAGTTATTTAACAATTAGAAGTATATTAAGGGAAACACATTAAAAATACACGTGTGGATCCTAGATAGCCTATTATTTAAAAGGCTGAATATTTGTAGCTGTTACTCAAAGCTAACAATGCTGTATCTTACATTATGAATTTGGATATTTAACCACTGCTCTCCCTGAAAGACTCTCAGATTATAATGAAATTTAGAGTTGCCTTATAGCAAATGTTCACCTTGAAAGTTTGTCTTTAAACAGTTTTCTGTCTTATTAGTAGGAACCCTTATTTAATGCTGAAAAAGAGTTCTTGCTTTCCTAAATTATAATGCAAATAAACCTATGTCCCCAGTGCCAAACTGCAACATTGTAAGATGAGGTAATAAAAACAGTAAAGGCCTCTCCTTTACATAATTATTTAACAACTAGTAACTAAAATCTTCTTTGATCATTTTATCTTTAAAAAGATGTAAATTTAGTTGAACTTGATCTGTATTTTATATGTTTATAAGCAGAGAATGGGAAGAACCATGCTTCAAATGTTGAAAACTAAAATATCTATCTTTACATTGAAAATTGATTAAATTTGCCCTTTAATATCTAAAACTAAGCCATCAACATTATTTAAATAACACATATATGTGTCATTTAATATGTTTACATAATATAATGCCCAGGATGTTTTGAAAATGTTTTTATTTCTCAAGAGTCTAAACTTATGTCTCATACTTACTTGTTTTCTGATGTCATGGGTTTAGGTAAAATAAGGAGTTGATAGTCAAAAGAATCATCAGCAAAACACTCTATATTACTGCAATTTCTGTATCTGAGTTATGCTTATCAAACCACAAAGTCACTGCTGGAAGAAAGTTTATTCTACGTCCTTACTGTTTAAGGACCATCGAAAACCCCTTCCTAATTATAGTAGGCTAAGGAAAAATTATATTTGGAATTTTACCCAGAATGCTTCATTTTCCTAAACAAAATATGTTCCAAGCAAGTGATTTGCCATGCCTCAACAACCAAGTTTTATCAAGGTCAGACATAACTAAAATATCATTAGCAAATCCAGAGAAACAAAACCAATAGGTGAGATACAGACAGACATGGGAATGGGAAAGTAGCTGTAGACATGGATTATAGAGACAAATACATGAGAATGTATTTAATGGGAAATAGTTCATGTTGTTGTTTGCAAGCTGGAGTCACAGGGAAACTCCTGTTATGACCCAAGTGTGTGATTGTTCTTGAGTCCTTGAGGCTCGTGGTGTAGGTCTTAGAATCCAAGAGGCCTAAGAACTTGGAAACTTGGATTTAGGATATCCAAAGGCAGAAGAAGATAAATTATTCCAGTGCCAGAGAGAGAGAGAGAGGGAGAGAGAGAGAGAGAGAGAGAGAGAGAGAGAGAGAGGACTCTGAAAGGCAGTGACCCAATTCTAATTTTAAAAAGATAATTACTTGACCACACCAATGATTTCTTTTTTTTCTTTTTTTTTCTTTCTTTGGTTTTTCGAGACAGGGTTTCTCTGTGACTTTGGAGGCTGTCCTGGGACTCGCTTGGTAGTCCAGGCTGGTCTCGAACTCACAGAGATCCGCCTGCCTCTGCCTCCCGAGTGCTGGGATTAAAGGCATGCGCCACCAACACCCGGTTTGACCACACCAATAATTTCTATGTCATTATAGGCAATTAGTTAAAAGACTAACAGGATTCATCCCATATATAAGATATCCCTAGAAAAACAAGAACACTAGAATAAATTGTAGCTTTTAAAAACACAACTACAGCAAACACAAAATACAATCTATTAGCCGATAAGCACAAACCTCAGGCTGAAGCCTTACCTGATCTCAATTCCTTTATCCTGATACGCTATGTCCAACTTCTATCAAAAAATCAGGGTCTGAAAAGAGCCAAGAATGTTACCTTAAAAGATAAGGCAAACATAAGAAGTAGACTTAATTAGAATTTGAAGTAACTAAGCTTAATATCTAAGGGTTCTCATCAGAAAATTGGCTAGCATATAGGCAGAGATAAGTAAGATATTTAAGGAAATAAAACTCTAAGGAACAAAAAAATACTATCTGTCAAAAATCACTGGGACAAACAAGTTTTTAAGTAAGACACATTTTGAGACTAAGCATGGCTGAAGAATTACTCAAGTTGAGGATAGATCTACAGAAATTTCCAAAGCAAAAGAATAAAGCAAAAAAATCTAACAAATATGGAATTACAAAAGATGAAACATATATCAGGTTGAAGTATCAAATGATAAATGTTCAGAATTCATGATAAATTTTAAGCTCCTAATACAGAGTGTTCATGGCACCAAGAAAGACACATGGCAGAGAAATATCTGATAACATCACACTGATAATGCAGACAGTTATAACAGAATACAAAACCAGGGACCTCCATACTTTTGGCAGAAAAAAGAGAGTAAGAGTTATGTTAGATGTCTTCTAAGACACTATGTAACCAGAATGCCAGAGGAGTAAATTATTTCAAGTAATAAATGAAAACAAAACGTCAGCCTAGAATTGTATTTTCCATGAAAGTATCTACTGAACTGAAGAGAAATGCTTTCTTAGACTGAAGTGGAGAGTGTTTGTGATCAGAAAAGTTAAGATAAGATACCCCTTAAAGACGCAGAATTGACACAGGTTAAAATCCATCTTCACACAGAGGGAAAGTGTGCCACATAAAGGGATCTTTTAAGCTGCAACTGAACCATCCTGCCGGGTGGTGGTGGCACATACCTTTAATTCCTGCACTCAGGAGGCACAGGTATGCAGAACTCTGTGAGTTCAATGCTAACCTGGTTTACAGAACTAGTGTCAGTACAGGTTCCAAAGCTATACAAAGAAGCCCTGTCTCAAAAAACAAAATAGAAAGATAAAACCCCCAATCATCCTTCCAGTGACAAGAGTCTTAAAAAATCAAATTCAGGAAGGATGGAATTACATATTTGCCTTCGGGCCTATAAACTGTGGCAATATCTGCAAAATCCTATTACATATTTGGTTCATATAATTCCACATTTATGCATGAACCCAGTGAAAGTACAAACCCACCTTGCACAAGACATGATAGGGATGTTCATAGAAGCACTGCTATGCTAAACAAAATCTCTTTTACTTTCGTGTGTGTGTGTGTGTGTGTGTGTGTGTGTGTACAGATGTATGTGAAGAAGGTCAGAGGGCAGTTCTGGGCAATGAGTTCTCTTTTTACATTGTTTCTCCAATGCACTCACAGTAGGATGATGGGGTACTCATCACTACATAGACTCTTTATGTGAATCCCAGGGATTTAACTCAGGTCAAAGACTTTTACCTGCTGTGCCATCTCCTATGCAATTCAACAGCCAAAATCCAAGTCATCCTAATGGCTGTCACCAGCAGACTGGAGAAAGAAAGCTTAATGCAGTCATATGAAAGGATACTATCCAGGAAGGGAACTACACTTTTACAAGTAATCCTTTAGCTGAAACCCAAATGTAGTATTGAGCAAACTAAACACATATAAGGGGTTGTACACTTAGTAATTTTGCTGTGTATATTTAAAAGCAAGCAAAAGTAACTTACTATACCAGATGGTGGATCACTGATGAAGTTTTAATAAGGATAATGGCAGGGATAATATATACCTGGGGCTTTAGTGATGTTGGTCATGTTCTAAATTTCACACAAGTGCAAAATTTATAATGTCTTTGTTTTTTCTATGTATACTTCTGTGTGTACACAACATGTACATTTTATAATATCACATGCTCAAAATATATTATGCAACAAAAAGTTAAAACAAATGTTTTGATCTTGAAGATAGTGTTCTTAGAACAGGTAGTGGTATTCAAATCACAATTGGTCTAACTTTTACCTCAATAGGTTATAAATAAGATTTAAGCAATAGCATATAAAGTTGGGAAAGGGACATAGAGCATCTAGAAGTAGTGGAGGGATGGGAGTGGGGGCTCCTGATGGATAAGATTAAAATGTGTTGTGTCCATGTCTGAAAGTCTCAAAGATTAAATTTCACCTAACCTGTAAATTGCATAGAAATAGACTCTGTATTAAACTCTCTGTTGAAAAGCCTAAACTAACCTGCACCCATATGGTCACCCTCCACCAAACTCTACCCTCCACAAAATGTTCCTACTAGTGACTTCAGGAGCTGAAGAGGAAGCAGTCAAAAACAGCTCACCCATGGCCTGAAAGTTAAGTGCTCTGCAAATGTGCTATCTGGTCAACATTCAGACGCTAGGGCATTAACCAGGCCTATTCAGAGTGTCTGGAGGTATACCGAGGCACTAGTGTCTGGATTTGACCCACAGGTAAGATCATTATTATACGGAGGAAAGTTTGGAGCATGCTGTTCTGAAAGTGTCTCAAAGCAATGCTTTCCAAACTTTCATGGGAAGATCCCTTGAGGAAACTTCTATAAACTATTTTTAGAGTCTCATGCAAAAATTCTTATTGAATGAGAGGGGATTAGGATACAGGAATCTGATCAACATATCCTTGCTTTAAAGTACACATTTTAGATATTCCATGGTCAAAGCCAAGGAAGGGCACACAGTCTTGGCGATGAAAGAAGCATAAACAGTGGTAAAGCTCCAGAGGGGCCAAGAGAGGAACATAGGCATTCCTGATTTAGAGTTGAAACAGCCTGCACAGCATCCTTGTGTCCATACTACTGTTACTGTACTATCGAAAAACTCAGAATCTAAGCAAATGTGCCCTCACTAGGAACCTATTACAAATCAAATATCATATTGCATTTCCTACTCTAGACAATTAATGATAAAGCACAAAACTTGGAAAAGGTAATGTTATCTGAACAAATAGAGACACCCTATATGTTTTCTCTCTCACCATCATTGCTTCCACAGCAGGAATGATTACCATGGTATTTTCCTTGATGTGTTGTGAGAAAGGAATAAGCTAATATGGTTTATAAGATCAATGGACTTCAGGTTAACAGTGAAATGTTTCTTAAGGAACTATTACTAGTGGACATGAAATGCATTTTCTTAAAGCAAATCTGTGAAAGAAAATTCTCCATCAGTTTCAGGGGTGACCTCTAGGACCACAAATGCCTCATGTAGTTTACAATCATTAAAGTTATGGAACAGATTTTCATCCCAGTGTAATTCTGCTGTCATATCATGTATGGAGATGAGAGGACAACTCTCTTGAATTCTATTTTACTTCCACTGTCAGATATAAGGATTGAATTCAGGTCTTCATCTTGCATAACAAGTGCTTTTCAAATAAATCGACCAGGTGCCCTGCTCAGAGTCACCTGAAGCCTGGGGACTGTGAACCTGGGATACCATCACAGGCCATCCAGAGACTGCTAAGGCTCCTGTACTAGTCCTACTTCAAACAACATGAAGAGGAGAGCCATCGGGATATTGGACCCCCTTGCACCCACCACAAGTGAACCTTGGACCCGTACCCAATAGGAAAGGAAGAGACTCTTTCTGTACCCACTGGAAGAAAGAAAGGGAAGAAGACAATATAATAACACATTCAACAGTAGAAAAATAAGTATGTCACCACCATAGTCTAGGGGCTCCACACCAGCAAGACCTGAACATCCCAACGCAGATGAAGCAGAAGAAGCAAAAGAGAATGACCTTAAAAACAACTTCATGAAAATGATAGAGGCCCTGAAAGAGAATATGAGAAAATCCCTTAAAGAAATGGAAGAAAAAACAAACCAAAAAATAAATAAATCAGCAAATCTCTTAAAGAAATTTAAGAAAAGCAATCAAACAGATGAAGAAAACAGTTCAAGACCTGAAAACTGAAATAGAAACAATAAAGAAAACACAAACAGAGGGAAAACGGGAAATAAAAAAGCTGGGTAAATGATCAGGAACTACATATGAAAGAATAACCAACAAAAAATGGAAGAGAGAATCACAGGAGTTGAAGATACACTAGGAGAAATAGATTAATTCACCAAAGAAAATCTTAAGTTCAACAATCCCTAACACGAAATACCCAGTAAATATGGGACACCATGAAAAGGCCAAACATAAGAATAGTAGATATAGATGAAGGTGAAGAAACCCACCTCAAAAATGCAGAACACCAAATAGAATAGACCACAAAAAGTCCCCTCTCCACATAATAATCAAAACCCCAAACATACAGAATAAAGAAAGAATGTTAAAAGTGAATAAGGAAAAAGGCAAAGTACCATATAAAGTCAAACCTTTCAGAAATACACCTGACATCTCCAGGAAAAATCTAAAATCCAGAAGGTCCTAGATACATATTCAACCAACACTAAGAGACCATGGATGCCAGCCCAGACTACTATACCCAGCAAATCTTTCTATCACTATAGGTGGAGACAACAAACATTTCAGAATAAAACCTTATTTAAATAAAACATATCCACTAACCCAGCCCTACAGAAAGTTGTGGAAGGAAAATCCCAACTGAAGGAAGTAAACTACACTCACAATACCATAGACAATAGATAATCCTACTTCACCAACAGCCAAAAGATAAAAGGGATGGAAATCCACACACAATTTCACCACCACCAACAAATTCTAAACAAACAAGAATGAACAATTAGTGGTCATTAATTTCCCTCAATATTAATGGTCATAACTGGCCTATAAAGAGACATAGGCTAACAGAATGGATACAAAGACGGGAATCGATCCTGCTGCTGAATATAAGAAACACACCTCAACTTCAAAGACAAATGGTATCTCAGAGATAAGGGTTGTGAAAAGATTTTCCAATCAAATGGAATCAAGAAACAAGCAGGAGTAGCAATCCTAATATCTATCAAATTAGACTTTAAACAAAAATCAATCAAAAGTGATGAAGTTCATTTAATATTCATGGCAGGAGAAATCCATCAAGATGAAAGGCATCCACATTGATAAAAGAAATATCACTGAAACTCAAATAACAAATAAAACCTCACACACTTATACTGGAAGATTTCAACACCCCACATTCACCACTAGACAGGACCACCAGACAGAAACTTAACAAAGAAAAAATGGAAATAATAGAAGTTATGACCCAATTGGGTTTAACAGACACCTATAGAACATTTCATCCAAACACAAAAGAATATACCTTCTTCTCAGTGCCACATGGAACCTTCTCTAAAATTGAACAAACGCTTGGCAACATAACAAACCTCAACAGGTACAAAAAATTAGATTAACCCCCTGTATCTTATCAGACCACCATGCATCAAAGTTAGAATTCAACAACAACACAAATTGTAGAAAACCTAGAAGCTCATGGAAACTGAACAATGCACAATTGCACCATTCCTGGATCAAGGAAGAAATAAAAAAAAGAAATTAAAGATTTCCTAGAATTCAATGATAATGAAGACACAACATACCCAAACTTATGGAACACCATGAAAGCAGTGCTAAGTGCCCACATGAAGAATCTGAAGAATAGTCACACTAGAGTATTAACACCACAACAGAAAGCTCTAGAACAAAAAGAAGCAAACCTACCCCCAGAGGAGTAGGCAACAGGAAATGATCAAAATGAGGGCTGAAATCAATAAAGTAGAATCTAGGAAAACAAAACAAAAAATCAATTTAACAAAAAGTTGTTTCTTGATGAAAATTAACAAGATAAACTTTTATCCAAACTAACCAAAGAGAGAAAACATACAAATTAACAAAATCAGAAATGAAAAGGGAGACATAGCAACAGACACTGAGGAAATCCAGAGAATCATCAGGGCATAATTTGAAAACCTGTACTTATCAAAATTTGAAGATCTAAAGGAAATGGACAATTTTCTGGATAGATATCACTTACCAAAATTAAACCAAGAACAGATAAGCAATTTAAATAGACCTATAACCTCTAAGGAAATAGAAGCAGTTGTCAAAATGTCTCTCTACCAAACAAAGCCAATTAACAGATAGATGACTTCAGTGCAGAATTCTACCATAAATTCAAATAACAACTAATACCAATTCTCATGAAAGTATTCCATACAATAGAGGCAGAATGGTTATTGCCAACCTCTTTTTACGAAAATTAAATAACATTGGTACCCAAGCCACACAAAGACACAACTAAGAAAGAGACCTATTGACCAATGTCCCTCATGAACATTGATGCAAAAATGCTCAATAAAACATTGGCAAAGACCTGGTGGGGAGGGCGGGGGAGGAGGGAAGGGAAAGGGAGCTGGGATTGACATGTGAAACAAGATTGTTTCTAACCTAGATAAAAAAATAAAATAAAATAATACCGCAAATTGATTCCAAGCACACGTCAGAAAATCATCCACCATGATCAAGTAGGTTTCATTCCAGGGATGCAAGGATGGTTTAATATATGAAAATCCATCAATGTAATCCACCATATAAACAAACTGTGAAAAAATCACATCATCAATTTACTGAATGCTGTAATTACCTTTGGCAAAATCCAACACCCCTTCCTGATAAACATCTTGGAGAGATCAGGGATAATAAGAACATAAATAACATAATAAAAGCAATATACAGCAAACCAACAGCCAACATCAAATTGAATGGAAAGAAACTCAATGTGATTCCACTAAAATAAGGAAAAGACAAGGCTGTCCACTCTCTCCACACCTCTTCAATATTGTACTTGAAGATCTAGCTAGAGCAGTAAGACAACAAAAGGAGATCAAGAGGATACAAATTGGAAAGGAAGAAGTCAAATTTTCACTATTTGCGGATGATATGATATTTATATAAGTGACCCAAAAAAACTCTACCAGGGAACTCCTACAGCTGATAAATACCTTCAGCAAAGTGGCAGGATACAAGATTATCTCAAAAAAATCAGTAGCCCTATTATATACAGATGATAAATGGGATGAAAAATAAATCAGAGAAACATCACCTTTTACAATTGCCACAAAAAACATAAAACACCTTGGGGTAATGCTAACCAAACAAGTAAAAGATCTGTGTAGCAAGAAATTTGAGTCTTTAAAGAAAGAATTTAAATAAGATTCCAGAAAATAGAAAGATCTCCCAGTCTCTTGGATAGGTAGGATCAACGTAGTAAAAATGGCAGTCTTGCCAAAAAGCAATCCACAGATTCATTGCAATACCTATTAAAATCCAAGCACAATTCTTCACAGACCTTGAAAGAAAAATTCTCAACTTTATATGGAAAAACAAAAGACACAGGAGAGCCAAAACAACCTTTTACAATAAAGGAACATCTGCAGGCATCATCATCCCTCACTTCAACCTCTATTATAGAGCTATTGTCCTGAAAACTGCTTGGTATTGGCACAACAATAGACAGGTAGACCAATGGAATCGAATTGAAAATCTTGATGTGGACCAACACACTTATGAACACCTGATTTTTGACAAAAAAGCTAAAGCTATACAATGAAAAAAGAAACCATCTTCAACAAATGGTGCTGGCATAACTGGATGCTGGCTTGTAGAAGACTGAAAATAGATCCATATCTATCTCCATGCACAAAACTTAAGTCCAAATGGATCAAAGACCTCAACAGAAATTCAGCCACACTGAACCTCTTAGAAGAGAAAGTGGTACCTTCGAAAGAATTGGCATAGGAGACAGCTTCCTGAACATAACACCAGTAGCACAGACACTAAGATGCACAATTAATAAATGAAACTCTTGAAACTAAGAAGCTTTTGTAAGGCAAAGGACACTGTCAACAAGACAAAATTGCAACCCACAGATTGGGAAAAGATATTCACTAACCCCACATCTGACAGAGGGCTGATTTCCAAAATATACAAAGAACTAACTAAAGAAGCTAGTCACCAAAACACCAAATAATCCAATTGAAAAGTGGCGTATAGAACTAAATAGAGAATTTCCAATAGAGGAATCCATAATGGATGAAAGACATATAAGAAAGTGCTTAATATCCTTAGCCATCAAGAAAATGTACATCAAAACAAATCTGAGATACCATTTTTCTCCTGTCAGAATGGCTAAAATAAAAAATACCAATGACAGCTTATGCTGGAGAGAATGTGGAGAAAGGCAAGCACTCCTCCACTGCTGCTGGAAATGCAAACTTGTATAGCTATTTTGGAAATCATTATGGAGATTGCTCAGGGAAAAAGGCAGTTAGTCTACCACATGATCCAGCAATTCTTCTCCTAGGCATATACCCAAAAGACACAAATACATACAAGGACATCTGTTTAAATATGTTCATAGCAGCATTATTTGTAATAGCAGAACCTGGAACAAACCTGGATGTTGCTCAAATGAAGAATGGATGGAGAAAATGTGGTACATTTACACAATGGAATACTACTCAGTGGAAAAAAAAAACAATGGAATCTTGAAATTTGCAGGCAAATGGATGGCACTAGAAGAAACCATCCTGAGTGAGGTAACCCTGTCACAAAAAGACAAACATGTGCTTGCTCATATATGGATTTTAGACATTGAGCAAAGGAACACCAGCCTACAATCCACACTGTCGGAGAAGCTGGGAAACAAGGAGGATCCTAAGAGAGACATACATAGTCCTCTGGAGAAGGGGAAAGGCACAATATCTCCTGGGGGTCTAATTGGGAGCATTGGGGAGGGTAGAGTGAGTTAGAAGAAAGAGAATGCAAGAAGAGTAGCGGAGAGGAGGACATGAGAGAGCAAGAAGATGGAGTCAGGGGAAGAACAGAGGAGAGCAAGAAAAGAGATATCATAATAGAGGGAGCCATTATAGGTTTAAAGAGAAATCTAGCACTAGGGAAATGTTCAGAGGTCTGTCTACAAGGATGACACCAACTAACAATCTAAGCAATAGTGGAGAGGCTACCTAAAATGTCCTTCTCCAATAATAAGATTGATGACTACCTTATATGCCATCCTAGAGCCTTCATCCAGTAGCTGATGGAAGCAGAAGCAGACACTCACAGCTAAACACTGAGCTGAACTCTGATATCCAATTGCAGAGAGGGAGGAATGATGAGTAAAAGGGTTAAGACCAGGCTGGAGAAATCCACAGAAACAACTGATCTGAACAAGGGGGAACTCATAGACCCCAGACTGATTGCTGTGAAACCAATATAGGACTGTCTCAGTCCCCCTTACCGTGGATGTCAGTTTGGAGGTTTGGTTTACTCTATGGGGCCTCTAACAGTGGATGTTGTTTATCCGCAATACAAAAATGGACTTTGGGAGCCCATTCCACATAAACGGATTCTCTCTCAGCCTAGACATAAGGGTGAGGGTCTAGGCCATGCTCCAAATGATAGGACAGTCTTTGAAGAGCCCCCATGTAAAGCCTCACCCTCCCTGGGGAGCAGAATGAGATGGCATAGGGGCTTGGTAGGTAGCAGGGGAGGAGTGGAGGGAGAGGGAACTGGGATTGACATGTAAAACAATCTTGTATCTAATTTAAATAAAAATGAAATTCTCCAAGCTTCGTAGTTTTTATCCATTATATATGGATTATGTTGTATGTGGTAACATACTATTTATGAATTATTTAAGCCTACCTGGGGTTCAGAAAACAAAGTCTGTAGATCTTACCTCTACCAAGCTGAAATGGCAATCCAGTCTCCATTAACCTCAGAGGCAAGAGCTCTGAGTTACTGTCTCCTCCTCTTTATATTCATTTCTCCACCGAGCATATCACTCCTGACTTTACTTCACTTGTGCTGGGATTAAAGGCATGTGATCTCAGATGCTGGAATCAAAGGCATGAGTTTTTTTACTCTTCACTCTTGTGTATGCCAGGGTAGTCTTGAACTCAGAGAGATTCAGTTGCCTGTCTCCTGAGTCCTGAGATTAAATGTGTGTACCACCACCTCCTAGCTCTATGGATGCTAGAAATAAAGGTGTGCATCACTTGCATGGCAGCTGACTTAGTTTGTTTTCCCATTAGCTGTAAAGTTTCCTTTTGTCAACCTCATCACTAGCATATTCTTACTTATATTTTTTATCTTTCTAATTACTGCTTCTCTGATTGGATTGAAGTGGAATTGCTATATAGATTTACTCTAATTTATCTGATGGATATTGAACATTTTTTTTTTAATCATTTTTTATTTTAATTTTAAATAGCTTGTTTCACATGTCAATCCCAGTTCCCTCTCCCTCCCCTCCTCCCGCACTCCCCTTCCACCCTCCCTCCCACCCTATTGCCAAATCCCTCCACATAGGGGATGTCTAGAGTCTATCATTTCACTCTTGGTAGGGTCAAGGCACTCCCCTAAGAGTCCAGGCTGAGAGAGCATCTCTCTTTGTGCCATAGGCACATGAAGACAGATTGTATACCAGGGATAGACACTGATCCACAGCTCAGAGCCCCATAGGTTGCCCAGGCCTTCTCACTGACACTCACATTTGGGGGGTCCAGATCAGTCCCATTCTGGCCTCCCCACTGTCGGTCTGGGGTCCAAGAGCACTCCCCTGTTCAGATCAGCCGTCTCTGCTGGTTTTGCCAGCCCATTCCTTGCCAATTTGCTCATCACTCCTCTCTCTCTGTCACTGGGTTCCTTGGGTTCAGTTCCGTGCTTAGTTGTGTGTTTGCCTCTGCTTCCATCAGTCCCAGGATGAAGGCTCCCGGATAGTTATAGACATCAAGTTCATTATCAGGAATGGGCATTCGAGGTGGTCCTTCCACTATTGCTTAGCTTGCCAATTGATGTTATACCTTTAGATCACTCGAGGTCACTCTGGTGCCTGATCTGTCTTCGATCCTATGATTCCCTCTTCCCCCTATTTTACCCCCACCCCCTCAGCTAACATCAAACTAAATGGAGAGAAACTCAAAGCAATTCCTCTAAAATCAGGAACAAGACAAGGCTGTCCACTCTCTCCATATCTCTTCAATATTGTACTTGAAGTTCTAGCTACAGCAATAAGACAACAAAAGGAGATAAAGGGGATACAAATAGGAAAAGAAGAAGTCAAGCTTTCATTATTTGCAGATGATATGATAGTTTACATATGTGACCCAAAAACTCCGCAAGGTTACTCCTAGAGCTGATAAACAGCTTCAGCAAAGTGGCAGGATACAAGGTAAACTCAAAAAAATCAGTGGCCCTATTATATACAGATGATGAAGTGACTGAGAAAGAAATCAGAGAAACATCACCTTTTACAATAGCCAAAAACAGCATCAAATATCTGGGGATAATGTTAACCAAGGAAGTGAAAGACCTGTATATCAAAAACTTTGTGTCTTTGAAGAAAGAAATCAAAGAAGATACCAGAAAATGGAAAGATCTCCCATGCTCTTGGATTGGTAGGATCAACATAATAAAAATGGCAATCTTGCCAAAAGCAGTCTATAGATTCAATGCAATCCCTATCAAAATTCCATCACAATTCTTCAAGGACCTGGAAAGATCATTAATCAACTTTATATGGAAAAACAAAAGGCCCAGGATAGCCAAAACATCCCTATACAATAAAGGAACTTCAGGAGGCATCACCATACCTGATTTCAAGCTCTATTATAGAGCTATAGTCCTGAAAACAGCTTGGTATTGGCACAAAAATAGGCAGGTAGACCAATGGAACCGAATCGAAAGCCCTAATTTTAACCCACACACCTATGAACACCTGATTTTTGACAAAGAAGCTAAAACTGTACAGTGGAAAAAAGAAAGCATCTTCAACAAATGGTGCTGGCATAACTGGGTAATGGTATGCAGAAGACTGCAGATAGATCCATGTTTATCGCCTTGTACAAAACTTAAGTCCAAATGGATCAAAGATCTCAACATACATCCAGCCACACTGAAACTTTTAGAAGAGAAAGTGGGAGATACTCTTCAACGAGTTGGTACAGGAGACCACTTCCTAAACATAACACCAGTGGCACAGGCACTGAGATCAACAATTAACAAATGGGACCTTCTGAAACTAAAAAGCTTTTGTAAGGCAAAGGACACAATCAAAAAGACAAAAAGGCAGGCCACAGAATGGGAAAAGATATTCACTAACCCTACATCTGACAGAGGGCTAATCTCCAAAATTTACAAAGAACTCAAGAAACAAGTCTCCAAAACACCAAAGGATCCACTTGAAAGGTGGGGTACAGAGCTAAATAGAGAATTCTCAGTAGAGGAGGCTAAAATGGCCAAGAGACACTTAAGAAAGTGCTCAACATCCTTAGCCATCAGGGAAATGCAAATCAAAACAACTCTGAGATACCATCTTACTCCTGTCAGAATGGCTAGAATCAAAAACACCGAAGACAATTTATGCTGGAGAGGATGTGGAGAGAGAGGATCACTCCTCCATTGCTGGTGGGAATGCCGACTCATACAGCCTCTTTGGAAATCAGTATGGAGATTCCTCAGGAAAATGGGAATCAATCTACCACTAGACCCAGCAATTCCACTCTTAGGCATTTATCCAAATGAGGCAGGTTCATACAACAAGGGCATCTGCTCCACTATGTTCATAGCAGCATTGTTTGTAATAGCCAGAACCTGGAAGCAACCTAGATGCCCCTCAACTGAAGAGTGGATAGAGAAAATGTGGCACATTTACACAATGGAGTATTACTCAGCAGAAAAAAACAATGGAATCTTGAAATTCGCAGGGAAATGGATAGCACTGGAAGAAACCATCCTGAGTGAGGTAACCCAGTCGCAAAAAGACAAACATGGTATGTACTCACTCATATATGGATTTTAAATATGGATCAGGATAGTGCCAGTCTGCACTTCCACAGATAGAGAGTCTGGGAAACAGGAAAGAACCTAAAAGATATGCATATATGCATAGTACCCAAAAGAAGAGGATGGAGACAAGATCCTCTGAATGGATGGGGAACAGGGCGAGGGGGGGGGTAGTGGGACCTGGGAAGAGTAGAGGGGGTAAAGAGGAAGGGAGTTGGTTATTGAACATTTTTTAATGTTTATTAGCATTTGTATTTCGACTTTTGAGAAGTATGTACCTATTCTTTCATGCAGTTACTGATTGTGTTGTTTGATTTCTTGTAGTTGAGTTTTTTCAGTTATTTGTATATTCTGGCTATTAATCATTTAACAGATACATAGTTAGAAAAGTTACCTTTTCATTCTCCCAACTGCCATCTCACTGAGTTGACTGGCTCATTAATTATGCAAAAGCATTTTAGTTTAGCAATGTATAGTTTGTCAATTGTTGGCCTTGTTTCCAGAGTGATTGGATTCCTTATAATGCTTGTATCTCAATGTGCTTTCCTTTATTTTTACATCTCTTACATTAATATTTAACCCAATTTCTCTTAGTTATGGTTACTACTGCTGTGATAAAATACCATGGCAAAAGAAACTTGAAGAGGATGGGGTTTATTTGGCTTGCACTTCCATATCACTATACATCATTTAAGGAAGTCAGGACAGGAACTCAAGCAAGGCAGGACTTTGAGGCAGGAACTGATGCAGAGGCAATGAAGGGGAGCATGCACAAAAGTCTGAGTTCTCCCCCATCAATTACTAGTTAAAATGCTCTACAGGCTGGCTCACAACCTGATTCTATGGAGACATTTTATAAGTTGAGGTTTCCTCCTCTTAGATGACTATAGTTTGTGTCAAAGTGATGTAAATGTAGCTATCACACACTTGGAACAATTTAATATAAGATGAGAAGTGGGGATCAGATTTTGTTCTAAATGTGGATATTCAGTTTCCCCAACACTAATTTTTGAAAAGTCTATCTTTTCTCCAGTGAGAACTTTTGGTATTTTTGTCAGACATCAGGTAGATGCATTGGAGTGTTTTTATATGTGGATCCTCCTGTTCTACTCTGCTCTGCTCATTGGTCTACATGTCTTGGTTCATGCCAGTATCATGCTATTTTAATTATTCTGGTTTTGTAGCATAACTTGAAATCTGGCATAGTGATATCATCTTATGGAGCAGGGCCTTTGATCCAATCAGGATGTGGTTGATTAGTCCCAGGTTTGGGGAACTTGAAGAAAGAAGGATGAAAAGATAGAGTCAAAGATGGAGCACGACTTCAAGGAAACAGTATTATTCTGGCACAACAGTAAAATTGCAATATGAATTCACAACGGTTGTGACAGCACACACAAGACTTATACAATATGAAGCTAGACAAAATTCCAAGATGATGAAGAGAAGGTAGGCATGAAATTCTAGCACTAGCTGAGGAGCTATTGATATTCGATAGCTTCTGGAAGAGGCAGCGTGAACTTACCTTGATGATGTGATCTTTGGTACAACAGAATGCTAGAAAATGTATGTACTGTATAGGCAAAAGTCATTTTGAGTCATTTTAACTCCATGCCCATTTAGTACAATAATTATATTAGATTCTCTTTTGGGATCTATGGACCTTTTAAACCACATGTTATTAGCCTTGTTAACAGTGGCAGGAGTGGATTCCATCTCATAGAACAATATAAGCAATAATAAGGGTACACTTAAGTAAACAAAAAATAAACTAGTACAATGGGTAGGATTGGAGAGATGGCTTAAAAGTTAAGAGCAACTGTTATCTTGGAGAACCTGGGTTCAGCTCCTAGCACTTATGTGACAGCTCACAACTGTCTGTAACTCCAGTTCAGAACTGATGCCCTCCTGTGACCTCTACAGGTGCTAGGTATATAAATAGTTCACATACACACATGCAGGAAAAGCTTCATACACATAAAAATCAGAGATGAATAAATGTGTAAGTCTATATGCATGGGAAGCCTGGGCGAGAGCTGTATTGTATGATTACTATAAAGTCAACTCCATGGTCATCATAGATCTAATTTACAGTGTTTCAGCTCAGGGTGGCTATTCCCCTCGAGGGGAGGATTCACTGTAAGGGAGCTTGATTGGTACTTCTGTGTGCTGCTCACATGTCCTGTGATCGGAGCTCTATTTCTGTAGATGAGTCCACTCTATGGATTCCTGAGTTTTATGCTAAGCTTTAATGTATCAGGAACTCTGTGCAAATTCCTCTTACATCCCTTCATTTTTGATCCTTGGGAGTTTAAATAACTCTTACTCTCCTTCAATAAAATGATGCTCAATGCACATTCATACAACAAGGACGTCTGTTCCACTATGTTCATAGCAGCATTATTTGTAATAGCCAGAACTTGGAAGCAAACCTAGATGCCCTTCAACTGAAGAGTGGATAGAGAAAATATGGTACATTTTCACAATGGAGTAATATTCAGCAGGAAAAAAACAATGGAATCCTGAAATTTGCAGGCAAATGGATGGCACTAGAAGAAACCATCCTGAGAGAGGTAACCCAGTCACAAAAAGATAAACATGGTGTGTACTCTCTCATATATGGATTTTAGGCATAGATCTGGGGAGTGCCAACCTACAATCCCATGGCCAGAGAGTATGGGAATCAGGACCTTCATCCAATGGCAGATGGAAGCAGAGGCAGACTCCCACAGCTAAGCACTGAGCTGAACTCAAGGAACTCAGTGACAGAGAGGGAAGACTGATGAGCAAAGGGGTTAAGACTGGGCTGCTTCAACCCCCAGTAACAGCTGACCTGACAAGGGTTAGCTCTTGAAACCCATACTGACGGCTGCAAATCCAGGGTGGGACTGATCCAGACCCCCTGAATATGGGTGTCAGCGAGGAGGCCTAGGCAATCTATGGGGCCTTGGGTAGTAGATCAGTATTTATCCCTGGCATACAAAGGGACTTTTGGTGCCCATCTCACAATGAGAGATGCACTCTTACACTGGACTCTTGGGGGAGGGTCTAGTTCCTGCCCTGGATGAAATGACAGACTATGGATAAATAAAATAAAATGATGCCCACCCATATCCAACACTGTTGGTAAGGTCATTGGGATTGTCTAACAGCTCATACACAGTGTATGCTCCCAGCTTCATTACTTCACCAAGAGGTATTTCTGTTTCCCTCCCAGCTATTGACCTTGATGGCTTACTGTCTCTTAGCCATCCCAATGTTGTGTTTGCTTCCTTGCTCACTCTGGTTTCCCTTATGTTGTTCCTGTGAAGGATCGCACTGACTTCCTAAGGGCTCAAAATCCCATGTGCTTGCCCACGTAGGAGAAAAAAAAACAACAAACAAAAAACCAAATACCTCTCCATATTTCTCTGAGCTCTTATCCTTTCTACTTTAGTTTTCTTTGCATTTGCATTTCCAAAATGTTTATAGGGTCTGTTTGTTTCTTCCTTGAAAACACTACTAATAAAATTATGGTTCCTTAGGAGTTAATGACCAGTTTTGCGATGCTGGGATCCTTGAAAGGCTTCATGAGGAAGCTGTGGTCACTGAAGAGAAGAAAACACCATGGGGAAATCACACGTAGGTTCTCTTTATTCTGCAGCATACAGTTTTCCAGGGACCTCTACTTTCATTTGTCTCTCTCTTCTAAGTCATGGAGGAGACAAATAACGTAGGAAAGGGATTACATAATTCTGATGCTTGGGCAGCTATTGCTTATTACCAGTATTTAGTTTTCTAAACAAAGAGTTACATAGTTCATCTAGTCACTTGTCTGTTCTATAGATGCACAATGAAAGATGAGTCCATGTTTTGTGAGTTTAATAAGCTCACAAACAGTGCCCTCACTAGAAATTTTCTAAACTTGTCACTTCAGTATGCATTTCAATGTCAAATCTGCATACTTGCCTTCCAAATGCATTTCTTCTGTTGAAGGTAACAGTATAATAAGCATCCAACAAAAGTGTGAATATCTTGGGATATTATGATGTATTTCTTTATAAAATAAAGTATTTGTGTGCCACTGGGTATGTAAACAGTGAAATAAAAATACACAACTATGTATTTGTAAGTGAACCTACCTAAATATGGGTGACTAGCACATCGGAAGCCCTGGGGAAATGTAAATTTTTAGGATACAGGGTCAAAATGAACTTTTTTCGCTTTAATACATAATAACAATAAATAGTTCATTTATGAATTACATATAAGGTTTTATGCTAATGGACTCATATTATTAATATAATATTATAAGAATATTCAGAAATGAACATAACAATAACCATGGATATGATATAAGTTCTAAATATGAATGACCATATGTGAAGGGATAAGTAATTAAAATTATAAATTAGAGGAATTTTAACAGCATATTTTACATTTGTTTTTAGTTTGCATAATAAAAAATTGTATTTTTTTAGCTTGTAGCTTTATTATAAAAGCTGGACTTTTGTAAGGTGTGTTCTTTAATTTAATTTTTATTTAAATTAGAAACGAGCTTGCTTCCCATGTCAGTCCCAGCTACCTCTCCCTCCTCTCCTCCCGTGCCCCCCAAACCTCCAGTCCCCCACACAATCCCCATTCCTTTCCCCAGAGAGGGTGAGGCCCTCCATGGGGGAATCATCAGAGCCTATCATTTCATTCAGGGCAGAGCCTAGGCCCTCCCCCAAGAGTCCAGGCTAAGACAGCATCCCTCATTGTGGGATGGACTCCCAAATTCATTTGTGTGTCAGGGATAAATACTGACCTACTACTTCTGGTGCGAGTTCAACCTCATACAGACACTTTGAAAATCAGTATGGAGATTCCTCAGGAAAGTGGGAATCAGTCTACCACAAGATCCAGCAATTCCACTCTTAGGCATATACCCAAAAGATGCACATTCACACAACAAGGACGTCTGTTCTACTATGTTCATAGCAGCATTATTTGTAATAGCCAGAACCTGGAAGCAACCTAGATGCCCCTCAACTGAAGAAAACGTGGTACATTTACACAATTGAGTACTATTCAGCAGGAAGAGAAAAAAAAGCAATGGAATCTTGAAATTTGCAGGCAAATGGATGGCACTAGAAGAAACCATCCTGAGTGAGGTAACCCAGTTACAAAAAGACAAACATGGTATGTCCTCACTCATATATGGATATTAGGCATGGAAACGGGAAGTACCAGCCTACAGTCCCATGGCCAGTGTGTCTAGGAAACAGGAAGGACCCTAAGAGAGATATGCATTGTACCCCAGAGAAGGGAAATGAGGCAAGATCTCCTGAGCAGATTGGGAGCATGGGGGAGAGAAGAGAAGGAACCTGGAAAAAGAGAGAGGAAGAAGATGAGGGGAGAGGAGGATGTGGGGGAGCAGGAAGGTTGAGTCAGGGGAAGAATAGAGGAGAGCAGGATGAGAGGTACCTTAATAGAGCAAATCATTATAGGTTTGAGGAGAGATCTGGCACTAGTGAGATTTCCAGAGATCTACAAGGATGACACTAACTGGCAAACTAAGCAATAGTAAGGTGTGTTCTTAGAGGAAACTTTCTGAGGAATTTTACCTTGTAATTCAACAACAGTTGAAAGGTTTGTGGTGGGCTTTCTCTAGGCTAGGCTAAGCTGAGCTAACTCTCAAATCCTGTTTCCAGCTCTAATATAACTTTTCCTGACTTGGGAAACTCTTGCTCCTCACATGGAATCCTTTTCTACTTTAATACTATGAGAGAAGTGATTAATTTTTCCTGGGTACTCTTACCCTTCTGAATCCTCTTAATTTGTTCATATTCCTATTGATAGAAGTATAAAATATTCTATGGATTAATGCCACGAACCAGTTTCTTTTTAGTAGCAATCATTTTATAAGACCATGCTGAACTGCCAATATTGTGTACAAAAAGCTATCAGAAGAGTCCTTGGTAAAACACCATTTTATCTCGTATAATATTTGGCTCCACTCATCTCAAACTCATTTCCTGGTTTTCCTATTTTGATGACACTTCTTTTTAAACTCAAGTCTATGCTAGGACTTTATATGGAGACTCCCTGGTTTCTGTAAATTAAAATATAACTCTTAAAATAGATCTTTCTGTAGGTTGCTGCTGAAAAAGATCGTTGCTATTTAAAAAAGTTCATATTTCTCAGAATGAAGACCTTACTTTGTGAAATATGTGTAGTCATGAATCATCAGACTGAGCTCACTTCTGAAAGGTGTAAGGTGTGAATGGTGACGCTGAGATGGGTCTTTTGGGAGAAGGGCCTGCCTGGAAACTGCCTAGCAAACCTCATGGTTCACAGAGGAAGAGTCACATTCCAACCTCAATGAAAGCAAAACTTGCAAGGAGAATGGAGTGCATAGCCAGGCAACATGATGGACACAGGAAAATTGTGGAAAGGTATCACAGCAAATGTTATAAATGCTGTGATGAGGCCAAGGCTTCAAACCCACATTCAGGAGATGTAGCCTGGGAAGTGTGTTACAAGTTATTTTCACTACTGAAGATGCAAGTTTTTCAGATACATCTAGTCTTGTGAAGACCCCCTTATTTTAGTGGAACTATTATTATGGTACATTAAGGATACTATATTCTTTGCAACTCCTTCCACTGAGGCAGCATTCTTTTCTCTACTATTACAGTCTGGGTTGGCCTTGCAAACTAATAAGACACAACTGAGAAAGCACTGTATAGGCACTTGAAACTTGACATCTGGTGGTCTTGTAGTCTCTTCCTTCTTGTTCTTAGAAACTGTCCTGAAGCAGCTGGGAGCAGATGTTTGCTTAATATACTGAAGAATGAAACATCATCTGAAACAAAATGTGGCATGAAAGGTGATAGAATCAAAAGCCCACTGAAAAACACAAACAGGGGCCCTCTGGACCCTTCCTGAGAATCCAGCCTACATTGAGGCCTAGTCACATGATTAGTCACAAGAAAAAGCAACTGCATTGCCCATAAGATTCAGAGAAATAATAGATTCTTACTACCTAAGCCAGTACATTTCACCACAGTTTGTTTTTATTCCTCAGGAAAAAAGTAATTGCAAAGGAAAGCTGTACTACAACTTATGAGCTAACTTACTGAACTTTACATATGTAGCACTGGCACTGGCCTGAGCAGTAGGTGGCCAGCACCAAGATGGACAGAAATCTACGGAGGAGAGTCAATGGAAAAGGGACTGCTAGAGGGTAGAGAAGGATGATCTCTGCTATTTAGCACAGAACATTTGTCAGACATGGCAACTGAAAGTCAGGAAATATCCTTAACCCAGTGGTTGCTTGTTCTTTGTTTCATAACTTGGATATCTGACACAGAATAGTGTGAAGGCCAACAGTCTGACAGTAGACCATTATAGTAAGCCACTTGAAGAGATACAGGAGCCAGTGCTCATTCGTAGCATATTTGAGAATTAGAAAATAAAGTATAAAAAGCTCAGGACTTACAAAGTGGTGAAAATGAAAGTTTCTTAGTCCTAGTCTCTTTGGCTGGCAAAATGTTTTAGTATAAATAATTCTTAGAACCAAATCCTAATATAAGACTGTTAAGAGCTAAGCCAAGAGGGAGAACTGAGAGAGCACAAATCAGAGTAGGTAATTTAGGGAGCAAAGTAAAATTAAATTCTCAAAAGTCTATATGATAACATGTAGGATTCTTCCATCCTAACCTCTCCAAAATGCCCCTGCCATTTTATGGACCTAGAGTGGTGCAGCTGGGGTGGTGTCAGATTAGAAATTTACTATACCAAGAATGGAGTAAACTGTTCCTTTGATGAGATCTCAGTAGGAGTGCTTGAGGGTGACATGAAGGTGCTAGATTAGGGAGGCCTCCATGGAGGTGCTGGGGCTAAGGGTAGAGCTGGGTTGACATTTTACTAGTTTGGCATAAATAAGAGTCATTTTGAAAGAGGAAAGTTTACCTGGGAAGGTTTCTCCATCACACTCGTATGTAGGCAAGTCTTTGGTGCATTTTATCGATTGGTTGATTTGGGAGACCCAGCTCACTGTGAACAATGCCAGACATGAATATGAAGTCCTGTGTTATATAAAAGGCAAGCTGATCAAGACATGGACAGCAAGCCAGTAAGCAGTGATCTCTCCTTCATTTCCTTCTTCCGGGTTCCTGCCTTGAGTTTCTACCCTTGCTTCGAACAGCTGTAGGCTATGACCAAGATTTGTAAGTCAGATAAATCCTTTCCTTCCAAAATTTCTTTTTGGTAATAATGTTTATTGCAACAACAGTGAAGCTTAGTAGGACAACAGGCAACAAGCGCCTGAGTCCTTTATTCAACTCCCTCATACCACTGCAATGCCTTAGCAGTGGACCATATCTGTTGGAACAAGAGCCGCGTCATATATGTCAGGTGAAGCCTTTGCAATTATCCTTGTGAGACCTGAGAGATCACATAGATTTTCATCAGTGTGCCCATTTCATAATTTCTCAACTTTCAGAGTGATGACCATGAACATTCCTCATCACCTGTAAGTGATGAGAAAATAGTGTTTCTAAGAACAAAGATTGAATATATAACAGAAATGTGATCTCTAGGTCACACTGTAGTTCTACTTTTACTCCAAACTTCCAAAATTTCTCCATAAGGGTAATACTATACTTAACATTTCTGGAGATAGTTAACCACAGGGACTTTGTATCTATGAACTTGTTTAATCTACACATCAAACTGACCAGTGAGAAGCATCATTATCTTTTTTTACAGATGAAGTTAAGAACAGAAAGGGATATTGGCTCCCCACCATCACATAACAAAAAGAAAAACATGTCACACAGATTCATTTAGTGTTCTATACTGTTTCAAAATACCACTTAGGAGATGTGACCCTCATTTTAGAAAAATAATTGATCTGAAAAAGGACAACTATTTTCAGGAGTAGAACACATTAATAAAGACAGCTTACGGAAATGTTTATCAATCTTCCAAACCAAGAGTAAGATGTTCCCAGAACAAAAGGGGTAAAGGATAAAGTTTGAAAGGACAATAAAAGAAAGACTGAAGGTGGTGGCCAGGCTTCAGCTGCTTTGTAACTGATTTGAAAGGCTGTAATAATATTGTTGATAATGCCTGGATTGTGTATTGTCTAGAGGATCCTGTATCACTGAGTTGCAAAAAGTTATTCTAAGAGCACTCTACAGAGAAATTAAGACATAATGCCGATTATATCTTAGTTATCACTATGATCTCTCCAACAATTCCTATACTGAAATTTAAACTGAATACAATGCTAATAAATGGTGAGGCCTTACGGAGGCTGTTCCATCATGAGGGTTCTGTCCCCATTAATGAGTTCAGTGGAATTATTAAATTGCCTGAAGAAAACTGCTTGCCTCTTTTTTCATCATATGGAAACATAAAAAGATACCATTTCTGAGCAATTAGCCTTCTCTAGACACCAAATCTACCAGTATTTTGGAGCATCTCAGCCTCTAGAACTGTGAACAATACATTCCTGTTTTTTTATAAATTGTACAGGGTAAAGTATTGCATTACAAAAGTCTGGTATGATTAAAAGAGAAATGAAAGAGATGAACTTAAACTTCTTTTTAATTCCAAAGAATCATATTTTAAAACTAACTGTAAATATTTTGCTAAGCTTTTTCAGATGTGTTTTGAAACAACTAAGGAATTAAACAAACATATATATATACATGGGACAGTAAGTTATCAGTGTAAAAGGAAAAATAATGAGATACTGGATATAGCAATCAAGGGAGATAAAACTGAAACAACTATTAGAAGGGTCGTAAAACTGAAACAGGAATGAGATTCCTAAAAATTTCTTACTATAAGTCTTGCTCTGGATGAACTGCAAATCTGTCTCTAGCTTTTAGCAATTGCTGGGAAAATAGAATTCTAGTCAGTTCCACAAGTTACAAGGAATATAAGATAATATCTGAACAGTTGTTAGGAGAAGTGAAATTATTGCTGTCACTAATATCCGAGAGAAATTTCTCCCGGTGGCCCTCATAAAATCAGTACTGTGTAATAGAGGCACTTATATCCTCAGAAACTCTTTCAGAATAGACAGAATGACAACTTTCAGGGCTGTTGGCATCATTCTCAAGCAAAACAGTCAATACAATACCATCCAGGTATGAAGCTGATTTTATCTGGGGGTATGTTTTGAGTATGGAATAATAGATACATGTCATCTTTAAAGCAATCCTCTCTATATATCATTTTTATCTGTATATTCTTTGATAGATGATAAGAAGAAATGAGTTCTAAATTATGGTATTGTGCAAGCTCTCAGAATAAATTGACTATATATTGATAGAAAAACATGGCCTCACACATTTTAACCATTAGTTTATCTTGGAAAGAGTCTTCTATATTTTAAAACATTATATAATAAGGGTTAAGAGAAGAGCCTACACCTAGACAAAAGTCCAATTTGTTTAAAGATGAAATCACAGATTAGTCCAAATATCTCAGAGAGTCCATCTAATTTATATGCGACTGAAACTGTGCAATACATACTCTATTTTCTGAATGGATGCCTAACTTTAGAGAAAAAAATCTTAAATGTTTTAAAGGGAAAATAATTTTGAATACTTTTGTAAACAATTACTCAATCAAAAGTCCATTATGAATAATAGGCATAGTTGTAGAGGAAATTTAAAAATATTGCTTAATCCAGTATATTTAATAAATAATAAACCTACATCCCAAAGTGATAAATAAATTTCATACATATATAAATCTATATAGAGAATATATATGCATATGAATATATATGTATACATGTGGAAAACTAGTCCTCTTATACCTCATTTTTGGTAGCTTCTCAGTCTGAAAACAAATGCTCACTTCCTCCCTACATTACCTATGTCATTACCATGAAAATTGAGCCTCAAGGAAAGAACTGCAGTATATTCTTCTTTGTCAAGGCTGATGTGTTATCACATTGAGCTTAAAATGGTTTACTTGAATGAATCAGCTAGTTACATCCAGTAAACAGATGATTATCATCACAATATTGGTGTGTGGGAATATTATTTGAATAAAAATAATTCATTTGATTAACAAAAAGGGAAAATACCTGACCCTTAGCCAACAACAGTATTATTACAATGGTCCATCTAGTCAAAATGAGCAGGAATAGGAATAACTTGATTAGTTTCTTTCTGTGAGTGTTTCAGCCTATGCGAGCTGCCAGATGCTAGCCACCAAAGTGTCTGCTGAAAGTCTCCTACAGTCCTCTTGGGCTGTTCTGTAACAAGAGCTTCCATTTCTGTCACTTCACATATTCCATTCTAAAGCTCTGTTTGTCGTTTCATTCTCCTCTATGTCTCCCCTAGGAGTACCTTCATTTTAATATAAATAGAGCATTTCATCATGCTATGGCAAAGAATCATGGAAGGCATGACTCTCAATATTCCTGGATACAATGTAAAGCTATATTCCAAAAGAAGTCCTATTTTAAAAAAAGAAAAAAATAACTAGTTTAGTAAAGTAGCATCAATATTATAAATCTGAGCATAATGTGACCCATACGTCTGTAACAGTTGGGAAAGAAACTAAACTGAAGATGTTCTGTTTACAGCATTCACCAGAACATAAGAACACAGCTATTTAGCAGAGCCTACTACTCCTATCTTTCTCTAAAATAACAGATACTCTCATTTTCTGCCTGGGGTCAGATGCCACTTTAGGGAATATAGCATTTTGAAATTGTACTATTACTTCCTTGGATTTAGGGTACTCAAAAACATTTAGAAAGATATTGTGAGATATGACAGAAGATATAATACTGACTTGACCTTGAAGTCTCATAGGTGTGGTGGGAACTTCAGGAACTGGCATAACTTTGGCAGCGTTTTTCTTCATAGATTTGGACTTTATACAACATTCCGGTGAGTCTCACTAGCTATACCAGTCAGTTTTGTCAACTTGATACAAAGTAAAGTCACCTGAGAAGAGGGAACTTCAATTGAGAGATACCCTCCATTTGGCTTGACTTTGGGCATGTCTGTGGGGTATTTTCTTGGTCGATGATGGATGTGGGAACTTCCAATATCCTGAGGGCCATGGCACCACTTGGCTGATGATCTGGCTGTATAAAGAGTCAAACAAGACCCAGGTCGCAAGCCAGTAAACAGTATCTCTCCATGGATTCTTCATCATGTTTCTATCCTGAGTTCCTGCTTTGGCTTCCTGTGGAGATGAACTTAGAAGCTGTACCCTAATTAAACCACTGCCTCTTTCAAGTTTCTTTGGGTCTGTGGTCTATTACAGCATCAGAGAAGCAAACTAACCTACCTGCCTTTTCAACTTCCAGTAGTGTCTTGGGAAGTTCCTTTCTCCTCAATGCCTCTGTGTGCCTTCATATCCTGGTACTGACAGTTCTATAGATATATCCTGCCCAGAATGATGAAATACAAAGGTCCTTCAAGCATGACCTGTTGCTCTCTTGGTCTTCTCCATTGGTACTGTTCCTTGGCCCCACTTCAAAAGTGATTTTTTTTCTCTCTAACACTGAAATATTTATCATAATCTCCCAGCATATACCCATGGTCTTTAATTTGTGGAACACTATCATCATAACACAAAAGGCAGACAAGCTTGAGAATTTCTACAGAACTAAGGTATAGAAAACAAGATAGAAGTGAAAATTTGGAATGGCTTAAAGACTTATTTACAGAAACACTGAATTGGTAGCACAGAAGATAACCCAAGCAAGCATCATAACTCTTGGTCATCTAGGAGGCAGATTAATGATTTCCTGGAAGCTATTTTCCTCCCTTACTCCAAAGATAAGGACCCTAAATGACATCTCATTTCATTTTAGCTTCTTTTGCTTCATTTTTTTCTTTTACTTTATTTCTAGTTAAGGAATCCAGCTAACATTTTCCCAGAACCCTCTCCACCTTTTAAAGCTGGGGAGCTGCTGACCTGCCACCAAAATGGTCAGGCTGAGAAGCTCTTAGGCTTTTCAATAGCTGTGTCCACAGACTGCATCTTCCAAACCAAACTGAAGAGATAGTTTGGCTTGTTTTGTTTCATTTTTTGTGGTTTAGTATTTGTTATTTAGTGCTTTATAATACATTGATATACTGTATTTATATGTCTCTATCAGCTGCTCAATAAGTGTAGTTTTAGTTTACCCTCCTCTCTCTGTGGATTATATGTGGTATGTTCTTGTGAGTGCAGGTGTGCGTGTCTTTGGGCATACAGGCAATAGAGAAGCATGTCAAGTGTTCCACTCTGCCGCCTACTGCCGTATTCATCTGAGAAAGTATCGTATTAAACCTTGAGCTTGGCTGATGGCCAGCAAGCCCCACCTATCTTCCTCTCATCACTCTCAAGATGCAGGAGTTACATGCCCTCCCCTGGGCTGCACGCTGAGATTTATCTGCTGGATCTGGATATTTGTTCAGGTTTCCAGAGTCACAGAGCAAGTGGAGTTACCAACTGAGTCATCTCACCAGCTCCACAGATGTCATTTTTCTAGACCTTTATTTGCCTATTTTCAGTTGCTATATGAATTATAATTGCTTATCTTATAAAGTAAATTAAATGTGTCTTTTCTTTGTAGAGTTCCATCAAAAGAATTTAGAAGACACAGCTCAAGTCAGGTTTGGTTCCAGTGTCAGGCAGTGAAAAAATGCTGTATGTTGTTTTTTTTCATCTTCTTGAATATCATATAAAAATTCTAAGAAATACCTTGCTACATAAATCTATTTAACTTCATTAAAATAAACATTTCCCCAATTTAGTATGGTACAGAACTTTATTGTCACATGAGAAAAAGCTTTGAAAGATAGCCACTCCTGCCATATTCTGTCACCTATGCTTCTGTACAACAAGATTGGGGGGCTTAAGGTTACTGAATATTTGTGGTCTCAAGGAGTGAATACAGTAAGAGGAAATATTATACATTCCTAAGCAACCATGCCAGCATGGAACAGAAGAGTTCAAAGCAGCACAATCCAATCTTTAGAAATAAATGGTACATATGAAAAAATGAAGACTGACACACACAGTATAGGATTAGGCAGTTTTAAAGAAGTACATTTGAAATGTTATATAAAATGTGGTAAGGCATAAAACATATTTATATTTTTGAAAAGTTGTTTTAATAGTTCTTATCAGAAAGCAGCTCATCTTCACTGATGGTGAAGGATGTAGATTAAAGATACTACACTTTGACATCATTTTCACCTATCAGTTTCCCAAGATCCCAATGTAGGAGCAATAGTCTCCATATGATTACATACCCTGCAAGCATTTTTGATATGACTATGATATGATAAAAAATACTTCCATGCAGCCAAGCAGTGGTGGTGCACACCTTTAATTCCAGCACTCAGGAGGCAGAGGCAGGAGGATCTCTGTGAGTTCAAGACCATCCTGGTCTACAGACAGAATTCCAAGATAGGCTCCAGAATAATACAGAGAAACCCTGTCTCCAAAAACAAAAAATATAATTATTATATTCACCAAAATAACAGTTATATTTAATCTTCAGTCAATTATTTTACTTCTGAAAATGTATTGATACATATACTTGCACTTTCAAAGATATATGTGTTTGAGTATATATTAAACATTGTACCTTATTGCTAAATATTAGAAATGCAATGCAGTCATCGATATAGAAAACCTTATTAGATTATGTCAGAGCATCTATCTAACAGCAGAATATTTTGTCTATTTGCAGAAGACAAATGAGCCACTGTTACAATGAGATAAGCGTTTATTGGGAATACTGAAAAATACTTCAAAGTACAAGAACTAAAGAAAAAATTAACATGTTCAATGATAAATTTCAGCACTCAGTAATCACAGCTTATTTTTTCTCACAATATGCATTTCCTCTGGGAATCAGCACAGTTTATCTAATCTTAGGCAACTAGATTTGCATGCATCATTTCGCCTAAGAACTATGGGCATAGAGACCTTCCAAGCCCTTGACAACTGCTGATACATAATTACAGGTACATGTAGTCTAAGTATATTTGACTAATATATTCAGAAGATAGGCTTGCATACTGTTAATAAAACATTTTCATATTGTCAGCCTTATGTGTTTCTCATGCGGCATGAGTTGCACCAACAGATGAAAATTTCCTTTTCCATATCTTGTCAGCAAGACTTTTTCATATAAATTGTCAGAGCAATCTACAATTCTTAATTTCAATATAAATGTATTTTAGCCAGATGAGAAGTGGAACGCTTAAGTAGAATTTCACTCTAAGGATTTAGTAGTGCAAAAGAAAGTCTGTTTGATGTCTTTTCATAATATTAATATAGTCCTGGGCATATGTGTCTTTCAAAATTGTTCCAGTTATCCTAGAAATCTCATCAACTATGGGAATAAAATAATAAGTTCTAAATTTATTCTAAATTCTGTTCTAAATTCAGATTTTTCAAAACCCAATCACCAAGAGAAGAGGTAAAATATTATAATAAGGCTTTAACTAAGAGCATACCATGACAGATGGCACTCTACTTAGAGACAATAAATCCAAAACCGAGGCACACCTACTGTGCTGCTATGTTAGTTCTGATATATTTAGAATACAAGATGTGCAACTGGGACATTAGGTGCCCTTCTTTAGCATCCTTTCTTTCTGTAATTGAAAGGAGTTATTGAGAACTGCAATTAGTTTATCCACTCTCTTTGAAATTGTTTTGATAAGGAGTATAATCTTTTCTATATGGTGTAATGTGTACTCTTTCCCACCAGCTGCCTGGGTTCCACCTCTGTCTCAGCCCCCAAATAACACACAAGACACTATATTAATTATGAAACTGTTGACTGTTTATTATGGTTTCTTATCGGTTAGTTCTGACTGAATTATCAACCCATAACTGCTAATCTGAGTATTTCCATGTGGTCTTCTCTTACCAGAGAAAGGGTCTGGACCTTTCACTTCTCTTGCATTCTACATGGTGACTGACTGTGCCTCCATTTCCCAGAACCCTCCACCTTTCCTAGTCCCACCTATCTTGCTTCCCTATTGGCCAACAGTGTTTTATTTATCAACCGATAGGACAAACATACACAGAAGAATTTCCCTTATCAATCTGGGATGCCTTGGTGATGATCCAGGATCTGGGAGGACAAAGAACCACCCCCAAAGCAATTAAGTTAAGATGACCCAAGTTCAAGGTTCAAGGAAAAGACAGGAGGAAGTCAACTGAAGCAGGTGAGCTGAAGAAGTTTATGTTCCTAAAAACAGAGCCTGAAACTGGTTCCTAAACCAAAGCATCTGGACAAATCCACACCAGGATGAGCTCTGGTACCAATATTAACAGGCCAGTCTTATACAGTCATTTCCTTAATGGAGGATCCCATCTCTCAGATGACTAGCTTATGTCAAGTTCAAACAAAAACAAAAAAGAGAGGAAAACAGCCAGCAAGTTAGCACAATTGACCTCCTGTAAACCTGATGCACAAAGAGATCAGAATTCAACTACAACTTTTCCTGTCCCATTTGTCCCCAACATGGCATGCTAACATTAATATTATAACTTAAAATATACATAATTTTAAAAGACCCACAGTCCTCAAAAGTTCAGTCTTTTTAACACAAAGGCTTTTATTTTCAATATTCAATGACTCTCCAAAATACTAAGTCTCTAATTCTTTGAAGTTTTTCTAAAATTCCAATATCTCTTAATGAGCAAAATCAACATACTTTCTTACTCAAAGTTCAGAGAACCAGGACCCAGTCACAACATGAGCAAAACCAAACCAAACTCTAACAGTGTGTGTAACTCAGTGTTCAGTGTCTGAATTTCACAAATGATCTTCTGGGCTCCAAAGGACTTAGAGAGTCATACCTCTCTTCTTCTGCCCCCACACAGTATAAACACCTCAATTCCTATGCTCAGGCTTACTCCAATCCATGGCTATTGCTGTCTGGTAGGTGCTCTGGGGTATAGACATCTCCAAAATGCTGGCATTGTCACTGAAACTTAGAGCCCCCTTTATCAATATTCTCTCCTGGGCTTCTCTTGGGGACTCTGCCCCTGCCACATTAAGCCTTTACTTTTCTTCATGATCACTTTAGTCCTGAGCCTTCATCTGCAACTGAGGCTACACAATCACAAATGGCTTCTTCCACCTCTCTTTGGGGACTTCAGCCCTAACAAATAGTGCCAAACCTCAGTTGTTCTCCATGACCCATCATGTCTTCAGACCAGGACTACTTGAGAAGCTTAAATTACCAAGTTTAGCCACTGGCTCTGGGAAAATATTCCACATTTATAATTCTTTGTCATGCTGGTCTCTTCTTAATCACTACTAATTTCTCAATTCCATCTAACCACCATATGTTGTTCCAGTAAAGCAAAGTTTTTGCTTCACTGGTGCAAGTCCCCTATTATTAAAGGGTAATTCTTCTACTCTAGTCAACCAAAACTACAGATCCGTAATTCAAATTATCAAGTGACTACCATAGATACTTTGCTTACTTCTGAAGCTTCACTGGCCAGGCATCCATCACATCATCTGCATTGCTTTCAGATTTGTTCTTCAAGTTCTTGTAACATCTCACCAAGCTTTGGACTCTTAATGAATTTTATTGCCTGAAGATCTAAAGTCTTTGCACTTTCAACTGAAAACATAAGTGTGTCATCACAATATCCTAAATTTTGGCACCAAATTTTGTCTAAGTTAGGATTTATATTGCTGTGCTAAACACCATGACTTTTAGTTCTGGACAGGAAAAAGTTTATTTCATCGTATAGTTTGAAGTTGGAGCAAGAACTCAAGGTAGAAACCTGTAGGCAGGAATTGATACAGAGACTATGGAGGAATGCTGCTTATAGGCTTGCTCTTCCTGGCTTGCTCTGTTTGTTTTGTTACACAATCCAGGAACACAGGTCCAAGGTTAGCACCACATGCAAAGGTCTGGGCTCTTTCACATCAATCATCAATCAACAAAATGCTCTACAGACATGCCATAGGTCAATCTTATGCAGTGATTTCCTCAGTAGAGGTTCCCTCCTCTCAGATGATCCCAGATTATATGAAGCTGACAAAAAAATCTAGTCCGCACAGTATGATAGGGCATTCATTTTTAAAAAAATCTAACAATAGCAAAATCCGTTTAGTCAAATGTGCTGGCTGTGACAATGTTTCTAGACTTCACATAGAAAACAGATGGAAAGAATTCACTATCAAAATTGGGCAGATAACTGCAAAAGACCAGTTAATCACATGTTTTCAAAACCAAATTTCAAAGATAACTCTCAAGTAAATAGTTGTATGATTCGATGGGAGGTGCTCCAAATAGGATGTCAACAGATGATACCCCTCCCAACTTCCATTTATTTATAATCTATGTGTCCTTAAGCAAGCACTGTATACACATGGAAAGCTCCTGACAAATGCAGATGGTAAACTTCTTGAATAATACTAATTTCTAGGTCTTGGATTTTTCTCAGTTACAATGTGAATTGAATGGATTGAGTGATAATTAATGTGACCATCAGTCCCAAACCTCAGAATATTTTACATACATTTGGATCATTCTCTTCATGTCTATATGATCCCTAAACTCCAGATATTACCAGGTCAATACTCTGATGTCAGATGGGAGAAAATTCATATTTCTTAGATATATTTGTCATAGAAAACACAATAGAAACCCTAATTTAGAACTGCCGCCTTACAAATAGGTTTGCTTTTGTGTCATGACGTTTGAGACTGCTTATGTCTTCCTTAGTGGTAATTTTACATATACCTGTATGTCTGATGCTTCAGGCATATACCTTTAAAACACAGAATGTATATCTTTGAAATGCATAATGTAGGATCACAATTATAACAACACATAAGCAGAAAGATAAGTGTTCATGGGATTTATTTTTCTTCATTGTGTTTGGTTAGTTCATATATCAACCTTGCTTCTTTGAAACCATAATATTTATTTTCATTGAAATTATTTTCTACTTGGTATGAAAATATACTTTATTAAGCATTAATACAGCTTAGGGGTTCAAATTAATAAAATCTTATAAGCAAAGGGGAAGATAGGTTAAATCCAGTGTGATATACTTCAAAATCAGAGGTCACAAGCATCACACTCTTCAGGGAAATCCTTTCCACTACTTGCGCTTTACTTCTTAAATACTTGACTGCACATTGGGTCAGTTCACACCATTCATATTAGGCATTTACTAACAAGTAATGATTTCTTGCCTTGTGATAGTCCCTTTCCTCTTCCTTCCCACCCAACTTCCATACTATCTCCATCCCCTCTATCACAAGGTACCATTTTTTACCCTTTCATAGTTCTTTCAGGATTTTAAGATGCAGGACATTGGAGTTCCACCGCCTGGTATCAAATATTAAATACAACCTGGTGGATATGTGAATTCTTTCTACACAAGTATCTATGCTGGTAAGTTCTTGGACATTTGCTACTCTCTTTCTCAGAGTCAGATGGGGGAGAGGACCAAGAAATCATGTAAATGCAGCACCATCCCCCATCCTTTTCCTTGTTGTATTCTGTTGCATGCTTCTGTCTTATGAAGAGAGACAACATTTGGACAACTGCCTTCAACAGTAATGCTTCAAGGAGAGGATTATAACTCACAGCCATGTGTCTATTTCAGCACTGACTCTTGCTATCACCTGTGTTAAAATATCACAATATTTCATGGTTTAATTGAAGCACTCTGGCGTCCAGAGTTATTTTTATAGTCAACTTGAGATGACATGTGATAGTTCAGATTCGCGGAAGCTGTGAGTCAGAAATTCTGTCTCTGGTTGTAGTTATAACTTTTAACATGTGCTAACATGTGATATCCTTAGATCATGTGACCTGCCGTTATTTCTGAAATGGGTGTTTGAAACATCAAACTTTTGTCATGGTAGTAACACTTTATGCTAAATGAAAGCAACACTTTGGTCTCTCATACTTTTTTTTTTCTCCTGGTACCACATGTCTTAATAAAAAGCAGCCATGCTAATGTTTTTCAGATGTCTTTAACAAACCCAGAGGTATTTAATGAAAATAAGCAAATGCTAGGTGAAATAGGCTTAGCAGTTTTTACAAGACTATTTATAAAATGCTGATCAGCAGTGGGGAAACAAAGAGAATCGATTTCGAGGGAAGAAAGTCCACCTGTTTTAAAGTTCCCCCAATATGGGAGCAGTAGATCCCTTCAAAGTCTAGAAAGCATTTAGAAAGCCAATGTGCAGAAAGTGTGAGCCTTCTAAGAAGTCAGCCCGGAGATCCTTTTAAGTGACGTGAGCAGGGAAACTCTTAAGATGAGACTAATTAGTTGTTTGATGTACTTGACAGAGAAAGATGTATGCAAGCAGAGAGAAAAGACTGCAAACATAGATATCCCTCACTAGGTTATTGTCCAAAACTTTAATTAATTTCTTGAGGACTACCTTTTCCATAATTTAAAATGGTTTAAAAGATGTACAACTAACAGGTTTAGAGTGTTTCCTTAACTAATCACTTGCACTGCAGGAGGTTGGAAATGATAGAGCACACTCCACACACTCCTCAAGCCATCTAAGAATTACTTTTCTAGGATCTGGATTATTTTCCTCCCTCTGTTTGCACAGTGGCAATGAGAAAATGTGTGGCTTGATTCCACTAATATGTAGCTTGAACCCCTAATCGCTGCAATGGAGCTCCCTGGATGCAAGAGGTGCAGCATGAAAATATGCCATTGTCCTTTGCATCCTAAGAGAGGTAAGAAGAAAATCCTGGTTAGAGATTGCTTAGGGAATATGTTTTTATATACTTCAAAATGCAACAATCACAATGGAAAAACATGGGATACAAATAAGGAAGGCACACACATAAAACCTCTTGGGTTCAGCTCTCATGCTACTTGGGATGAGAGGATTGAAAAGACAGCAAAAATAAGTAACTTAAATGTTGCATAAGTAGGCGAAAGTTCAGTGGAATAAGTAGAGCAGGCAATTGGGTGGAACCTTGTGGCCCACTGGCATCTACTGGAGGAGAGCTTTGAGCTCAGAATAACAGGATAGTTATTGCATCTTACTCACACTCTAGCTGTTGGGCTGTGGCTATTCTGCAATGTAACAGAGGTAGAAATAAGGAGAGGACTTGGGAGGATACCTTACAGTGATTCTACAAAGGGATAATAACTCCATTAAGGACTTCAACCACCACTGGGCAGGAGTTGGAAGAGATATGAGTAAACAAATGGTTAATATCCACAGGGGGCTGTGTAAGAGCTGGCAGGTGATGTTTTTATCTCTATCCTTGATCTTGTCCTGTCAGTTTCCTTATAGATGGAGTTCTGTCAATTATGCCAGTTAACAATTGTGTCTGGTAGTCTACTTTATTTCCCAAATGGGCTATATATATGTGTGTGTGTGTGTGTGTGTGTGTGTGTGTGTATGTGTGTGTGTGTCTGTGTGTGTGTATACACATATATATACACATACACACACACACACCTATCCCTTAGCCTTTGTTAATATCTAGAAAGAAGTTATGTCTAGATGACACTTAGAGAATGAGTGAGAACTGAGCATGTACACAAGGAACAAGAGTCTATGTCAAGGAATCAAGGAAGCTGTCATACATTTTCCAGCTGTCTGCTGGAAAAATGGTCATTCTGAAACGGATGAAGAGTCTGGTTTGGGTGCTATTAACTGGTTCTGGGAAGAAAAGAAGTGGACAGTCTGAGGCCAGGGCCACATACCATTCATGCTACCCTCAAAATTTGAGACTTTACAATTTTACACAAGAACAATGTCTCAAACTGATAGGGGAAGTTGAAAGTTTTGCTCCTTAACTCCTATCAGAATGCAGGAGGATGAAACCTGGAGACATTAGGGATATGCAGTCTCAGTAGACTCCTCTCCATGGATAGTTTCACAACGCCATCTTAGAGGAGTTATGCAGCAAGCAGGAACCAGCAGCCTGTGCAACAATGGGGGACGGGGAGCAAGCAATTGAGGTGGGCTTGCCCCAGTGGCTGAAAATGAGGCTCATGCTGCAAAAATATCCCCTGATTGTACTGAAAACAGTAGTGAAAAATCAATATCATAAATATTTCAAACACAGCTGAGGATTCCAAATTTGAAATATCATCTATCTTACAAAGAAGAGGCATCTGGCTACTTGCAAAGACAGTATGGTGACCATAGTCATCAGTTCTGCTTAAAAAAGTAGTTTTGCCAGGTCATCTTTGTCCTACTACAAGAATATCTCTCAGGATCCTATTGAAATAGATAAGGAGACATCACAAGATTTTAAAGGGAACTGGGGTAGAATTTGGAAAAATGCTTCGAGAAGCAAAGTAGATCCAATAGGCAGAAACTAGTTATGTTGTAACTTAGACACAAAAACGATAGAAATCCAAGTGTGACTTGAAACTTCAACAGGCCAAGCTATGTACATACACAGCAGTGCCATAAACACACATGGCCTAGAACCAAGCAGCCGTTTACAAATAAATCTAGGGGAGGGCAGCACAGCACTGGGAAATCCTGGGAGCACTGAGCCTCTTTAGCAGTAAGAAGCTGAGTACATTAAAGTTGCAATTTATTGGATGGGCCATTGACATCTGGCAGACTGGTGACAGCCTTGTTGCCAAGAGATCCCAGTTCCAGTCTCAGCCTGTGACTTTAAAAACTTCACTCGTGGAAAAATTACAGCCTGCAGCAGCAAGGGCATAGCCTACGGCACAAAATGCCAATAACTAAGTCCTAGGGAAAACTGATTTGTGGCTCCTGGTCACATGTGCAGAGAGCCCCCTGCTATTGACCAGCTCTGGTTCATCGGGATGTAGATCTATCTTGGCTAACAAGAAAGCATGAGAGGTCTTCATTTAGCCACTGAGCCCTGTCTCGAGGGAACGTGTGCAGCTGTCTTTACCTTTCTACCAATCAACACATCAAACGCTGCGGAATATATTTTCACTTTCAAAAAAAAAATGCAAACTGCAAGCGAGATAAAGTTGCCAAAGTAGACTTGAAAAGGGCTGAATGATTACAACACAGCTCCAGATATAAAGAATAAATCATGTGTGCCAAGCCAGAATTTTCTTATGTGTGTCAACAAGAAAGATAACCGAGTCTGTATCCATACCATATTAATTTAGCTGGAAGGGATTAAAACCATTTACACTGGATTTCTTACTTGAATTATTCTAAGCAACATACTTCCACAGGATCTCACTGAAGATAACTGCTTATAATGAAATGTGAAAATTCATCTTAGTAACCCTCAAATAATTACTTCACTTGGTTTTCTTTTTATCTCCTTCACTCAATCCGTATAGATTAAGGCAGAAATTCATCCCTCTTCTTTTTTTCTTTTTTTTTCAATTCATTTCAACAAGGTTTTCTTTCCTAGGAATGTGGAGCTCCATTGGAAATAAACTCAGTGTTTTCTCCAATGATCAGTTCTTTTGACATTGATTCTAATATCATGAAGACCTTTCCCCCAGATGTTTTCCAGGAAGACTCCCTCACAAAAGGTCATCGCTGTTTCCCTGCCTTCAAGGATCATTTAGGTTCGGCACTCTTGCTTTGGGAGGTGTGCAGGTGCAAGGAAGAGAGAGAAGGTTACCCTTCTGTAAGCTCTATTTAATTCTCTAAAATGAGCGAAAGGTCACAGTGGGGAGGTAGGGCTCCACTCTGTATGCATTTCAAGGAAAAAAGCCAATGCCTTCACTTTAAGTTCCAGGTGGCCTGGGATGATTGGAATGTGCGGTTTGAACTTCTTCCCTTTCAGTAAGTCTGAAGGGAGATGCCACTGTGATTTACTGCAATGGTTACACTGGTTTCTTAGGGGCTGTAGGCAGGGCAGGTGCTGGATGGCGGCATCCATGGAGGCAGCTACAGGTGCTGAGCTTTCTGTGAAGAGCCCATGATAAGGGTTCTATTCTGGCTCCCAGACCCTGTGCTTTCATAGCAATTCTTCCCAGTTCCATGACAGACTAGTGTTCTGTCTCCATCTCATGTGGGCATAGTAATGGCCACATGACATTAAGCACACCAAGTATACTTGCATTGCCCCCTACATTTAAAATATATGCAGGTTAATTTGATTTGCCATTGTGTGATACAGATTCAGGTTATGTCACCACAGAACAAAAATCAAGCATAGATTTGGCACACAGACTTGAAACATGAACTTCAGTTTGAGGAGTTTGGTAATCCTCTTCTACATATTTTTATATTTCAACGTAATCTTCAGGTCTCATTTTGTCTTTTATTAAGAAAATTGGCTAATAGCTTTCAAGACCATTAATTCCACAGAGGTTCCAAGGGAGAGTGAAAGAATGTCGGTCTCCCCGCAAAGGACCAGACAACACATAAACTAAACTTTCAAGACAAGCCATGTTACATACCTCTGTAACATCCGGATTAGACTATGACAGTACCTACTCCTGAGGCAATGCTTACAGACCACCCAGGTGGCTGCTACTGCTGAATGCTGCCACAGTCTGCTGCCTTAAGAATGAAGGACCTGCAATTGGGCCTGAGGGTTAACAGTAACCTGTGTATTTAGAGCATAATTGAAAATCTGAACACCAAAATGTGAATATTTGATTTCTCTGACCAGTGGCTCCCTCAGAGGCAGGTTTTTGCCTCCTGTGTCCTTCTTGCCTTCTCTGCACTTGTGAAGACTTCATCCTGTGTATGGTCAACCTATACGAAACAATTCAGTAGCCTCCACAAGGGTATTTTTCACTTAAGGCAATTCCTAATAAATCATACTCCCCAGAGTTAGCATAGCAATAATTATACAAGTAAGCAGATTCAATTTGTTTCTAAATTTCAGTGAATAAATAAGATAGCATTTAAAAAGATGTATGACAAAGGTTTCAGATATACCTTCATGCATGTTTTATGAGTATTTTTGTAAAGACCAAATGCCAGAGGGTTTGAGGAAAAAGTCAAGTTTTACACATTTCTCTAATAAACAAGTTATAGGGTCTACTGTATAGGAGATAAGGACTAGAGTTTAGATTAGGAAAAAGGGAACTGGCCTATTTCATTGTCACACCAATATAAGGTGACCCAATGCCACCAAACTCTTAGTAAAATTACAGTATTCTTTCTACAGGAAATAGATCCTTAGGACAGGCATCCACATCCAGGTACGACTTTAATGTCAGTCCTACAGAAGGCAGCCCGCAGTCAGCATTCCCCATGGTTAGGAAGACAAACAGATGAAAATTAATTTAGAAATTACTTTTTCACAGGGCCGGAGAAGCAGTAGAAAAGTGCTTTCCAAGCATGTGCAGAACCCTGGATAGGCCCCCAAATTACCAAACCAAGACCCCTCCAAAAACCAACCAACCAAAAAAACAAACAAACAAACAAAATCCAGGCCTCATCAGTTTTCCCTAGTAGAAAAAAAGAACATGCATGCATCTTTATAAAATGAATTAGCCTGGCTGGGTGATGTTGGCGCATGCCTTTAATCCCAGCACTCGGGAGGCAGAGGCAGGCGGATCTCTGTGAGTTTGAGGCCGGGCTGGACCGATAGCCTATGAAACAATACAGAGAAACCCTGTCTCGTAAAAAAAAAAATGAATTAGCCTGATAAAAATCCCAACAGTCGGGAGGCAGAGGCAGGTGGATCACTGGGAGTTCGGGGCCAGCCTGGTCTACAGAGCGAGTTCCAGGACAACCTCCAACCAATACAGAGAAACCCTGTCTGGAAAAAAACTGGATAGTTAACTCTTGAAGATAATTTTCATATGAATTATAGACCATGTTTTCAAAGCGAAGGTTTTGATAGCAGTACATAGATGATGCTGCAATATATTGGAAGGATTTGTTTTGTGCTGAGGAAGGAGCTATTGACAATATCAGCATTTGACAATCCAAGGACAGAGCTCTTGCTTGTATGCTTTAAGTTGGAGTCTAAGATAGATTAGCAAGAGCTGTCTGTCTGTTCATGACAATGTTTTGGATACAATTCTATTTTCACATAATTTGTACACAAGTAGAGTTACACTGTTTGGATAAGTAGTTTGAATTGTAAGGGAACTGCAAGATTACTTATGCATAGAAATACTAATGTGTACTAATAAACAAGGAAAACAAAGTACCTTGACTTTTCACTTTGAGATCTGAAAACACCCTATATTGGCAGGTAATCATCTGTAAGTCCTGCCTTGCTGTGATTGTCTCAGACTGGTAGGGACAGAATAAACCAAACCAAACTCCCTGAAATGAGATGGAGAACTTTGGGCAACTGAAGAGGACAAGCTACTACTGCCAAAGCCCAAACATACTTAATTTATTTATAACTAACTCCTGGCTCCATCCCTTCTCCACACGAGTATCTATTTCATTTTACCTTCCACTTTAAAAAATTGCTAATGCAATATGCAACTAAGATTCTACTAGCAATGTTAACACTGACAAAATACATTTCCAAAACTGTTTTCTCAAATGTTTGTATATTATCATCAACAAGCATTTTGCATATGGAAATGTGCAGATACTTGAGTATATTTCAAAGGCAAATGTAATAAATTATGTGCCTTATTTTTCACATATGGTATGAATACTAATTTAGTGATTTGACTTTTAATGTATATGCAAATAACCTGATTAATAGACTGAATCTGACCTTTGAAATAGAGTCACAATAATCACTTATGACTTTGTGGAAATTGCTAAAACTCTAATTTCATTTCTCAAGTTCATAAAATGGGGATGATCTGACCTGTCAGTGGAAGTTGCTTTGAAGGTTGGACAACACTCTGCTGCTTTGATATAGAATAGACATTTTTTACTGATCTTGTTATGTTATATAGTTATAGGAAGAAAATAAAATATATTGGGCTGAACAAGCTCTAACTGTAAGGATACAGATGGCATTTTAAGGTCTTTATATAAATTTTGCATAGCTGCTCTCAAGACTCAGTCACTTTAATACACTATAGTTTAAGTCCTGGCTTTAAAATAAGGTTTTATAAAAGAATATCATTGTCATAGTTTGGAAAATTTCTCTACTGTAAACAAATATCAAACTAAGAGAAGACTTGGCTACATGAAAATATGTGCATTTCTCCTTGTGTGTGAAATTGAACTGTAATTTGACATTAGAACCACTTAAATTATTTTAAGCAAATTAAAAATATCACTTGAGTATAGCTTCTCCACATAAAAAAGTGAAAAGGCTAAAATGTGTGATCTTTTAAAATAATGAACTTGATTGTTTTTTATTACTCTTCAAGATACAAATGGATCAAATACATTTTCTCAACAATTTCTTGGTAAGTCTTCAAATGGCAACCATTTCCGCTGCTTGTGTACAGAAGTGAAAACACAGCAGGCAAAAGACCTTGCATCCTGTGTTTTCTGTATAAAGTCATGGGGGCAGAAGTTATGAAAGGAGCATGGACAATTGTGAGTTGGTGTGCTTAGAGATAAAGAAGCAGAAGACAAAAAGAAGCAGAGAACCATTTGTCAATGTGACCCTAATTGAGAATCCTTGGTAGGAGATTCTCTGGTCAGAAGAAGTAAATGTCACCAGTACAACCCTTCCCATGTACACTGGGTTCCACCTCTGCTACAATCTTGCATTTACAGTTGAATCAGACTCTTCAAGAAAGGACCTGAGCAGTAAAGAAAGAGGGGGCACTGTTTTTTTATTCATTTCATTCAGAAAGTATTTATGTGTATACCAAGAAAGATTAAATAGAAGAAAGGAAGGAAGGAAGGAAGGAAGGAAGGAAGGAAGGAAGGAAGGAAGGAAGATAGATGAACGGTGGATAGATAGATGATAGAAAAGTGATGGATAGATTTTAGATTGAAAGGTTATAGATGGTATGTAGATAGATGATAGATAGATAGACAGACAGACAGATACAAAAGTATTACTGAGAAATATATACATATGTATGAATGTTTGTATAGCATTTTTCTAAAAAAAAAATCCAAAAAATCCTCCTTCGTATCACAAACGCATTGCAGTCAGTAGCTGTACTTCAGACCATGAACACAGTGAAAACTCCTATTTGTCTGTGAAACCCACAAAATTCCTTTTAAACTTAATATTGTTAGAAACATTCTATTCCAGATTTGAAAGGATTTCCATATTATTTCTACCTCAAAAGATTAAGTATTAAATAATGAGCTCCAAATAGATAAGCACCTTGTTTGTTAAGAAGCGTTCTTACACTTTCCTAACATTAGAGCCAGATTTCACGGTCACAGGAAAACAAAACACACATAATGGAGTGGTTATTAATTCAATAAATCCAGCAACTCTCATGCTCTCTGGGCAAAAGGCAAAGTTAAAAGCAGCTGTTCATTGAGGACATATGGGACATGGCCAGGGTGAGGGAGCTGCCTGGCACATCATCTACCACTTTTAAGGCTGACTGCACTCAATTTCTTAGACAATCTACACACCATTTTCAGTTCTGTACCTCCATAATTTATCACAACAATACCTCAAGTGCACGGCTCAGAGGGGAAAATGAAAGCAATTTACAGTATCGAGATGAAAGCGTCTGGGTGGAGGGAGAAGACCTACTATGTAAATCATATCCACGGCTTCCAGGAATGTTGACATAATATTCTGGAATTAATTTTTCCAGCATTCCTATGTAGGTCACACAAAGGTAAGTCTAGTTTCTCCTCTCTACCTCTTATATCTGGAGTTGTTTATCAATATGTTAAAAAGGAAATTGATTTTAGCTCTCCCTTCTACAGCGACAATAAGAACCTTATGTATAAAGCTTACCAAAACAATGAAAGGAATCACTTGAAACATTAGTGTGCAATCTTTATATATGTTTCCCAGTTAAAGGTCATAGGAAGACAGCAATAAAAAATACAGACTCACATTCAAATAAAGAATTGCAATCTATTTGAAATAACAGTTTTGATTATTCTAAACTAAACTCATCATGTTTTCCTTTAAAAATTATGTCCAGCAAATCTGCCTCAGATTTATATCAGCAAATTTCATTGATGACAAACACCTTATTACAGAACAAATTGGCATGAAATTTGTGTATTGTCATACAATGCATATTTCATGTGGAGGCCTGCATTTAATTCTAATGAGAATAGTATACTAATATCTTCATCAGAAGCTAGGCAAATGATTAATACCACCCCCCATCACCCCTTTGTCTTCTCTCTCCTGCTGTCTTAGTCTTTTCAGGGCTGATGGAAGCAAAGAAAGTATGAGAAGTTAAAAGACAGTAACAACTCTCAGTGAAAGCCAGTATCTTAGGACCAAATGTAAGCAAAACCAAAGATGTGTGAAAATACCTTATGGGTCGTTAGTGATAAGTAGTGTGATATCTTTAATTTTTATTTAATTTAATTAACAATTTTTGTTTTACCTACTGACTAAAGTTTTCCCTCCCTCTTTGCCTCTCATCCCCTCCCCCTGACTCCCACCTATCCTACCCCCTGACTCCCTATCCACTCCTCCTTCATCTTCATTCAGAAAGGGGAAGTCTCCCATGGGCTTGAACAAAGCATGGCGTATCAAGTTGAGGTAGAATAGAGTTCCTACCCCCTGAATAAAGGCTTGAAAAGGTAGTCCAGCATGGGGAACAGGTTCCCAAAAGCCAGCTAAGTGCCAGGGACAGGTCCTAATCTCACTGCTAGGAGTCTTACAAACAGACCAAGCTATGCAACTGTCACACACATACAGAGGGCTTCGGTCAATCCCATGCAGGCTCCCTAACTCTTGGTCCAGAATCAGCAAAGTGAGATGTTAATTTCCTGATGTTGTACATGGAAGTATCAAGTCCTTTAATATAGGTAAGGAAGGGAAAGTGAGTACTTAGAGCTGAAAATCTTGCCAATTTAAAATATTGCTTGAGTGAAATCAGAGTAAATGACTCACCAGGTATTGTTTTTTCAAATAGCTTAATTAATATAGGCAATTTGAAAACTTAAAATATCAAGAATCACTGTTTGTTATAATAATTAGGAATCAACTTGTTCTGTAGTTCTAGTTGCTTCATATATTGTTCAAAGTGCCAATTGTGTATTCATGGCTCTCGTGTCTGGGCCATCTCAACCTAGATGTATAAGAAATACTTGTAATATCAATGTTAAATCTTTGTGTACCATTCATATCATTATAAATATTTTACATATTAGACAATCAAGGTCCAGAAAAGTTCAATGCCTTGCTTGTCATTCATAGTAGAACAGCTATGAAAACCAGATGGATCCAGATTGAGTATTCTCGGTTACCAGGTATATTACTATTGTCATTAAAGTTTTTATTAATTTCGTTGTTTCATCTGTTTTATGAATTTCCCCCTTGTAGAAATGTTATTTACATCAGTATCAGACACAATGTCCTCACCATTTTATTTCAGTCCTTTATTTATTTATTTATATTCATTCCTTTATCTACCATTTATTTTAACATCCAGTGTAAGGCAGCCTTATTTTCATTTGTACTCAATTAATCTCAGGTGTGTAATAATTTGTCTTTTCCTAATCAAATAGGAATTCCAGACTTTTCAACTTTAGTGGCACAATGTATTTGTGTTCTGTTTTAATTGTCTGACAAAAGCATAGCAGAGCAAGTCATCCATTCATCGACTTTTAAACATTTTCACATTTAATTCACTTGTCTATTCTTCCATATAAGCTTCATAACTGCTTGAGAAATGTGTGAGAAGTATTCAACACTCGGAAAGAAATTTCATTGTTTATAGATTCATTCGAAAGAGGGAGCCCATTCTCTTTGGAGGGTTACTTTGCTCAGCTTAGATACAGCAGGAATGGCCTTGGTCCTGCCTCAAAGTGATGTGCCAGAATTTCTTGATTCTCCATGGGACACTTTATCCTCTCTGAGGAGTGGATAGGGGTGAGGTGGGGTGAAGGTAGAGAGAACAGGAGGAGGGAAGGGAGTGGGAACTGGGATCTGTATGTAAAATGAGAAAAGATTGTTTTAATTTATTTAAAAAAAAAAGAGGGTATCTATCCCCATAAAAAAAGACCACACATCCACCTCACATCCACCAATCGCCACACATACACCTCATACACGCAAATCACCACACATATACCTCACATACATAAGTCACTGTACATATACCTCACATACACAAATCACCACACATACACCTCATACACGCAAATCACTACACATATACCTCACATACATAAGTCACCATACATATACCTCACATACACAAATCAATACACATACACCTCACTATTTCAAGCAATAGTGATTCTGGGCTCAAGTCTTTTGCAGTGACACATTCACACAATCCCAGCATTTAGAAGGCTGAAAAAGGCTAGTTTGAGGATAGCCTACGCTGTATATATGAATAAATACATAAATTTGTACTCTAACAAGGATGGTTACCTATGTTCCCAGGGCCCTCCTGCAAAGGGGTGGGCCAAAATCAGGAATTAGCATTTAGACAATAAAGAGGAACTTGCATGCAGGCCTTACTGGGAGGAGGGAATGAGAATTGTTTTGCTAAAAGCTCCTAGTAACAAGACCCCCATGGGGGAAGGGTACAACATGATGTTTGGATATAAGAAAAGGAATTTGAAAGTAACCACAATACAAAGCAAACATTTGCAAACAGCATGAGATGGGACCTGCAGCCCAAGCAAGGTCCTCATTGCATACTTCACTCTTGGTACATTTAAGAACTTTATTTGGATGCAAGCCTAATCTGTTTATTTAAATTCTTTTTATACAATATATTTTGGTCATATTATTTCTCCTCCCCTAACACCTATCAGATCTACCCTACCTCCCTCTCCACCCAACTTGATATTCCCACCCATCCCTCCCTCTTTTCATTTTCTCTCAAAACAAAAAAGCACATACACAAAAAATCAAAACAAACCAATAAAAATAAACAGCATGACAAAAAAATGAAGCAAATGAAAAATCAAAAGAACAAAAGACCACAAACAAAACATGAAGTCCATTTTGTGTTGGCTAACTACTCTTGGGCACAAAGCATGCCTTGGAGAGTGGTTAATACATCAAGTTATATTCGATTGGAGAATTTTTTTCCTTTGCCAGTGTTGATTATAAATTCCAAATAGCCTATGATTAAAGGTAAGACATCATTTCCACTTTCTGCTCTCAGTGCTAAGAACCTGTGCAGGTCTTATGCATGCAGCTATAGTCTCTATCAATTCATAAATCCATCATTCCTGCTGTGTCTGGAAGACACTGTTTTCTAGGAGTCATCCAACACATCTGACTCTTACACTCCTTTCATATCCTCTTTTGCATAGATAACAACCAAAGATAACAAAATAATATTTAATAAGATAAAACAAAAAAAACGTATCTAAGTTGGGCAAGGTAAACCAACAGAAGGAAAAGAACCCCAAGAGAAAGCACAGGAATCCATGAGCCATGCATTCACACATTTAGGAATCTCATAAAAATACTAACTATATACAGAGAGAACCTGGTGCAGACCCACACAGGCCCCCTGCACATGCTGCTTCAGTCTCTGTGAATTTATATGTGCTTTCTCAGTTGATTTAGAGGATCTTGCTATCCTGGTGTCTTCCATCCCCTCTGGCTCTTCCACTCTTCCACAGGATTCCCTGAACGCTGAGGGAGGAATTTTTTTCTAGATATCTCATTAGGAAGTGTGTTACAAGGCATCTTTCTCTATGTTATATCTGGATTGGGTAGAGGTTCCTCTGTATTTGCTCCTTTCTGCTTCAAGAAGAAGCTTCTTTGATAATAGTTATAAATAAGACATTGATCTATGGGTATAGTGGGATATTATAATGCTATTTTATTGTTATTTTTAATTATTTTTGGTCAGTTATATTTGATTTTACCTTAAGTATCTGGGCTGTCTGTCTCTGGTTCTTGGTCACCTAAGCAGGGCCAGATATGGGTTTTGTCTCATCGAGTGGACCTTAAGTCAAATTAAAGAGTTTTTGATTATTCCCACAAACTTTGTACCATCAGTGCCCTAGCATATTTTGCAGATGGTACAGACTATAGATCAAAGGTTTAACCAACCTAAACTTACTCAATCCCATTTGTTTAGATTCCTGCAGGTCCTTCATATTCTTTGCCTTAACATGTTTTGCCACAATAGTTCAAATAGCAATGCTACATGTCAAGCACATTAATGAATCACATGTGCTTTCCCTGTACCATGAGTGTTTTAAGTTTGTGTCATATCTGTTAAACCAATAAAATGATGGAGAAGAAGAGAATACTGAACCAAAAAGATACCTAAGTAGGACTACATGTGTTCCTACACCTCAGCAGCCTGTATGCTGCGCAACACTAGTTTGCAGAGTGATGTGCAAGGAGAGGAGAAAATGAGGTACAGTTTACTTCAAATGACCTCAGATTGGCTCAGAACACAGCCTTACGGTGGACTCAGATGCCGAATTCAGAGCAGTAAAAATCATGGACTAGAGAGCCCTACATGCTGTTTGACTTCTGGATTGAAATTCTAGGTCTTTCAATTCATATGGCTTTCATTGTCAAACATTTAATATTATACATTCCAATCTATAAATGAGTAAGACTTAATCCAATTAAAGAAAAACTTACCGAATTTCTGTCTAGTTTTATCCTACTGATTAGGAGCCACAGAGAGTAACAAATTTGGATAATTCCTTACAGAAAATATGCCCAGCTTCCTGCTGCATTTTAGAAGTATTTCCTAAACTTTGCAAACCTAAACTATTATCTATTTTAAATCTACCTAAATACTTTATAAATAAATTATTTAATACATAATGTGAAGGCTTGAGAAGGAAATACTTTAAAGTTTATTTTAAGGATACCCAGTATTTTATTTGCCTATTATCTTGCCTATGGAAAAACATACTTTCCATTGGTATGGGAGAAAACTAGTATTTCTTGTTTCTTGAAAGTCTTAATCATTAACAAAATGTTTCATCATCTTAATGTTAACCATGGTGTTGCTTTGCATGAAGCTACATATCATGTCAGCAACATAAGCAAACATTCCTGCAATACTTCTGTAAATCAGGTTCAACTCTAAGCACCTTGTATCACTCAGTTAATCCAATGAAGTTAACTCATCTAATACACTGAGAGGTAGAAGCAGGGAGAGAAAGCAACTTGCTGTAGGACTGCATCAATTACTTCCTGGTGGAGGTGCGGTACCAACCTGGACAATACCTAACCAGTATCAATAAAGGCAACCAAGAGGGTGTAATAATAAATAAGAGACCCAGAGACAAACATTGGGATTCAACCTAATGATCAAGGAAGCAAAGAAGCCAAGCTACAATAGAGTTCTTACCTCTGAAAGGGCTAAGGTGTTCCTATTCTCAACGTGCCTAGAGACTGAATGCAGGATACTGAGACCTTGCTCTTGTCTTACATACCTCCCTAATGTTGGGATTAAAAGCATGATGACCCAGGTGCTGAGAGCATCATTGTGTGAGCTGTTTCTCTTTAGGACTGGATCAATCTTGTGTAGATTTGGGTGGCTTTGGATTCACAGAGATATTTTTACCTCTTAATCCTGAGTCCTAGGATTAAAGGTGTGTGCCACCACCTTCTAGGTCCTGGCTACTGGGATTAAACTTGTGTTTGGCTTCTATGGCTTGTGGCTGACTTTGCTTTCTGAATCCCCAGGCAAGCTTTAATAAATCACAAATAAAATATCATCCCAAGAGGTTAATTTAAAATGTTATTTTGTTAAATATTAAAACATATGCTTAGGTAAAGATTTAATTATAGGCCTCTGTTTCTGAATACAACAAAGTCCAATTCATAAACTGAACTAAAACATTAATATTTGGGTCATGTAAACATTGGAAAGCATGCTCTAACCAACTTCCTAATTGCCAGCAGAAATAAATTGTCCATCACCAAATTGGATAAAGAGTCAAGGTTGCTCTACTACTGAAAGGAAATATGATAAACAAAAGGATTTTATTTAAATTACTATTGGTGAAATGGCTTTTCTAGGTAGGATGTGGGCATTTAAAATTAATTTCATGCCTTGGTTTAATTACTAATGAATTTGTTCCAAGAAAGTCTGATGACAAAGATCAGCCCTATTTAATTTCATTGGGAGTATTAGTTATTGAATTACTTAATTAAGAATATTACAAAATCAATATTAATTTTAAAATTAGTCCCTGTGTGTAAATACAGTAAAAATTATAAGCTCCTTATACCTCTCAAAAATGTTTAGGGAAAGAAAGAATGAAGAAAATTTCATAATAATATTGGTTTAAGTTGTGATTCTGTTTTTTGTAACAATCCATTTTTCCTCAGTATTCTCTGAGGGGCCCTTTGATAACAGTATCAGTGCCATCTGCCAAGTGTAAGTTGTTTGAAACTCAACTGAGAGAATGTTTGTGCAGAGTTTTTGAAACTACAAATGTTAAATCCAAGGTACTCCAGTTCCTGTTAGAGATGGGTTGTGGGCAATTCTCATTCATACTTTAGAGTACCTGGAAGATATTCATTTTAAAAATTTGGGTAGAATAATTTTTAAGACTAAACTTTGAAAAAACTAACATAATATTTTCCATATTTTCCCTAAATTCTAGAATTCATTTTATTTTTCTGACAAATTAAAGCACAAAACCCTTCTGATTTGCAATGGCACAGTGAATATATAATCATAGAGAGAGGTCACATCACATACCTTATGGGTTGCTGTGTCTTGTGGGTGCTTTTGACCTTTGCTGTAGAAGAGCTGTTTTAGCGAATATCCTGGAACTCTTGCAAGATGTGTTACTTTTATCAAATGTTATTTATACAGAAGATGAGATTTTGCACAGGAGAGGAAAAGTGAATGTGTTCAGCTACCTAAAAAAAAGTCAGCTCAGTTCAATTGCTGGGAGTTGACTTTCATAGTGCAGGAAAATAATGAGATGACTAAAAATGTGTGTCTTGAATATCTAAAATTCACATAGTTCACTATATGATAAGAACCAAGAATGGAAGATAATGTTTTACTACATAGACTTCGTTTTACTCTTCACCTCCTAAAATTCACATTCATAAACATTATGATGCTATATTGCACAGACTAGAACATGTTTACATATACCAAATAATTATTTGCAGAGAGAGTCAGAATGGAATCAGGAAACTATATTTTATTCCTTATTGGGTGTCATATGAATGGTTTACTGCCTCTTCTAGTCTGATGAAATTATCATTTGTGATACACTGCTAAATTCCTAGTCCTGGTACAGGAGAGGTTGGTCCCTTTCTCTCCAGGTCCCTAATATACTTAATAAGGAGGTCTGGGTATGTATGTTAGGCATGTGATATGTGTCTTTAAGCCAGAAACACTCAAACCAACAAAGTAAGTGGATTGTCACAAGCTAGATACATTGTGAATTCCAGGCCAGCTTGGACTATAGAGTCATTTTAAAGAAAAAGCAACATAAAAGCCTTAAAATTCCAGCATTCAGAGACAGAGCCAGGCAGATCTCTGTGAATTCAAGGCTGTAGGTTAGGGAAAGTTTTATGAGCATGTTTCTTTTTTTATATTAAAAATTTTATTTTTAAATTTAAATTCAAATTAGAAACAAGGTTTCTTCATATGTCAATCTCAGGTCCCTCTCCCTTTCCCTCCCCTCCTCCCACCCCTTCCCACCACCCACCCAATACCTCCTCCTTTCCCCAGGGAGGGTGAGTTCTTCCATGGGGGTGTCCATAGTCTGTCATTTCATCCAGGACAGGGCCTAGAACCTCCCCCCAAGAGTCCAGGGTGAGAGTGCATCTATCATTGTGGGATGGGCACCCAATATCCATTTGTATGCCAGGAATAAATACTGGTCAACTACCAAAGGCCCTATAGATTGCCTAGGCCTTCTCACTGACACCCCATTCAGGGGGTCTTGATCAGCCCCATGCTGGATTCCCAGGCATCAGCCTGGGATTCAAGAGTTAACCCTTATCAGGTCAGCTGTTTCTGGGGGTTAAACCAGTCCAGTCTTAATCCCTTTGGTCATCAGTCCTCCCTCTCTGTTACTGGCTTTCTTGAGTTCAGCTCAGTGCTTACCCATGGGAGTCTGCCTCTGCCTCCATCAGCCACTGAATGCAGGTTCTGTTTCCCTGACTCTCTGGCCATGGGATTGTAGGCTGGCACTCCCCAGATCAATGTCTAAAATCCATATATGAGAGAATACATGCCATGTTTCTATGAGCATGTTTCTAAGGTAAAAATATATCTAAAGTGATATAAATATCCTTTTATGGTGGTTAAATACTTATGGTCTCCAGTTTTCTTCATCTCAGATCATAGATGACTAGTAGTTAAAATTAAAAGGCATGCACAGTGGTGGTAATTTTCCATTAAATGTCCAACTGCTAGAAGGTTGGCTAGGAGTTGTGCAGTTTTCTGTGGCTTGTGCATGTTCTAGGAGACATTATGGCAAGAAAGGGTTTGAACATTCAGGAGAATAACAACTCTTCATTTAGGATCAGAAAGAAGCTAGTGTTTTATTGAAATGTAAAAGGAGGAAGGGATAGGTTAATGTGGGGCTTATTCTTATCTCTGGTTCCCAACTCTGTATGTGGTAGTTCTGTAATAGTATAAGAAAACTATTTCTTGATCCCCTTCCTGGAAATTCCTGGGTCTGCTAAGAATGTAGTAAACATGCCCCAGCCTCCCGGACACTCTGGAGACTTCCCATATCGTAGTCTTGTCCCTCTATGCCTTCTGCTTGACCTTGAGCTTGAGTCTTGCCCCCCCATGCCCTCTGCACAAGGAGAACACCTGGAGAAGCTGGACCATCTATAGCTGGCAATATTGAAGTCTTGGAGCACCTACACCCACTGGCAAACAAGAGGAGGGGGAGAGACCCCACCCACATCCACTGGAAGAAGGGATGGAAAGACAACAGTATAAGAACATATTAAATGACAGAAAGATCAATATGACACCACCAGAATCTAGGGACTCAGATCCAAACATCCCAATACACATGAAGCAGAAGAGAAGGGACATAAAAACATCTTTATGAAGATGTTAGAGACCCTCAAAGAGGAAGCAAGAAAATCCTTTTAGGAAATGAAAGAAAAACAAACAAAAGATATAGGAAATGGAGGAAAAGACAAACCAAAAAATTCAAGAAATAAGCAAATCCCCTAAAGAATGCAAAGAAAGCCAAGAAAAAAAAAACAACCAAATAAGTGAAGGAAACAATTCAAACATTTCAAGGCTTGAAAACTGAAATAGAAACAATAAAGAAAACATACAATGAGGTAATGCTAAAAATACAGTAGCTGGGTAAATGATCAGGAACTACAGATGTAAGTATAACCAGTAGTATACAAGAAATGGAAGACAGAATCTCGGGTGCTGAAGCCTCACAAGAAGAAATAGAGTCATCAACCAAAGAAAAACTTAAGTCCAACAAATTCCTAACACAAAATATTCAGGAAATATGGGACACTGTGAAAAGTCCAACCTAAGAATAATAGGTATAGAGGAAGGAAAGGAAATAAAGCTCAAGGGTGCAGAAACCATATTCAACAAAATCATAGAAGAAAACTTTCCCAACCTAAAGAAGAACATGCCTATGAAAGCAAAGCTTTCAATCACTATAAATGGAGAAAACAAGCTATTCCATGAACAAAACCAGATTTAAACTACACATATCCACCAATACAGTCCTCAGAAAGAACTAGAAAGAAAAATTACAACCCAAATGAGTTAAACACACTCACAAAAATATAGGCAATAGATAATCCCACTTTACCAAACACCAAAAGAAAAAAGGGGGGGGATCTATACACAATACCACCATCATCAACAAATCCAAAACAGACAAGAAATAACAATTGATGATCATTAATATCCCTCAATATCAATGGTCTTAACTTGCCTATGAAAAGACATAGGCTAACAGAATGGACACAAAGACAGAATCCATCCTTCTGCTGCATACAAGAAACACACCTCACCTTCAAAGACAGACATTACCTCAGAGTTAAGGGATGGAAAAGATTTTCTGATCAAATGGACCCAAGAAACAAGCAGGGGTATCAATCCTAATATCTAACAAATTAGACATCACACTAAAATCAATCAAAAGAGATGAAGAAGGTCATTTCATATTCATTACATGAGAAACCCATCAAGATGAATTCTCACAACTGAACATTTTTGCCCTAAATACAAAGGCACCCACATTTGTAAAAGAAACATTACTAAAACTTAAATCACATATAAAACCTCACATACTTACAGTGAGAGACTTCAACACCCCATTATCACCACTAGACAGGAGTACCAGACAGAAACCTAATGAAGAAAAAAAAGAACTAATACAAGTTATGGCCCAATTGGGTTCAACAGACAGCTATAAAACATTCCATCCAAACACAAAAGAATATACCTCCTTCTCGGTACCACTTGGAACCTTCTCTAAAATCAACCAAACACTCGGCAACACAGCAAACCCCAACAAATACAAAAAAATAGGAGTAACTCCCCTGTATATTATCAGACCACCAAGCTTTAAAGATAGAATTCAACAACAACACAAATTGCAGAAACACTACAAACTCATGGAAATTGAACATTGCTCACTTGCACCATTCCTGGGTCAAGGAAGAAAAAAGAAAGAAATTAAAGACTTTCTAGAATGTTAAGAATGAAGACACAATATACCCAAGGTAATGGGACACTTTAAAAGCCGAGTCAAGAGGAAAGTTCATAGCACTAAGTGCCCACATGAAGAAACTGGAGAATAATCACACTAGAGAATTAACAGCATAAATGAAAGTTCTAGAACAAAAAGAAGTAAACTCACCCTGGAAGAGTAGACACCAGGAAATATTCAAATTGAGGGATGAAATCAATAAAGTAGAAACAAAGAAAACAATACAAAGAATCAATATAAGAAACAGTTGGTTTTTCCAGAAAATCAATAAGATAGACAAACCTTTATCCAAACTAACCAAAAGGCAAAGAGAAAACATGCAAATTAACAAAATCAGAAATGAAAAGGGGGGCATAACAACGGACACTGAGGAAATCCAGGTAATCAACAGGGCATACTTTGAAAACCTGTACTCCTCAAAATTTGAAAATCTAAAGGAAATGGACAATTTTCTGGATAGATATCACTCACCAAAATTAAATCAAAAAGAGATAAGTAATTTGAAAATCTTTAGCCTCTAATGAAGTAGAAGCAGTCATCAAAAATCTCCCAACAACAACAACAAAAAAACCCAGGGCCAGATGGTTGAATCACCAAATTCTACCATAAATTCAAAGAAAAGCTAGTACCAATACTTCTCAAAGTGTTCCACACAACAGAAGTAGAAGAATCATTGACAAACTCTTTTTATGAGGCTACAATTACCTTGGTACCCAAGCCACACAAAGACATAAGTAAAAGAGAGAACTACAGAGCAATGTCCCTCATTAACATTGATGCAAAAATGCTCGATACAATACTGGCAAATTGAACACAAGATCACATCAGAAAAATCATCTACCACGATCGAGTAGGCTTCATCCCAGAGATGCAGTTATGGTTCAACATATGAAAATCCATCAATGTAATCCACCATATAAGCAAACTGAAAAGAAAAACCACATGATCATCTCACTAGATGCTGAAAAAACCTTTGACAAAATCCAGCATCACTTCATGATAAAGGTCATGGAGAGATCAGGAATAGCAGGAATATACCTGAACATAATAAAAACAATATACAGTAAACCAACAGCAAACATCAAACTAAACGGAGAGAAACTCAACACAATTCCTGTAAAATCAGGAACAAAACAATGCTGTCCACTCTCTCCATATCTCTTCTGCATTATGCTTGAACTTTTAGGTCAAGCATTAAGACAAGAAAAGGAGATCAAGGGAATACAAATTGCAAAAGAAGAAGGAAAACTTTTACTATTTGCAGATGATATGATAATTTATATAGTCTACTTGGAAGAGTTCTACCAGGGAACTTCTACAGCTGATAAACACCTTTAGCAAAGAGGCAGGATACACGATTAACTAAAAAAAATCAGTAACCCTACTGTATACAGATGATATATGGGCTGAGAGAGAACTCAGAAAAACATCACCATTTACAATAGCCACAAACAACATAAAATATCTTGGGTTAATGCTAAAGAAATAAATTAAATAAGATAACAAAAATGGAAAGATCTCCCATGCTCATGGAGAGGTAGGATCAAAATAGTAAAAATTGCAATCTTGCCAAAAGCAATCTGCACATTCAATACAATCCCCATTAAAATCCCAGCACAATCTTCACAGACCCTGAAAGAATAATAATCAACTTTATATGGAAAAACAAGACCCCAGATAGCCAAATCAACCATGTATAATAAATGAACTTCAGGAGTCATCACAATCCCAGACTTCAAGCTCTATTAAAGAGTTATAGTCCTGAAAACATCTTGGTATTGGCACAAAAATAGACAGGTAGACCAGTGGAATAGAATTGAAAGCCTTGATATTAACCCCACACACCTATGAACACCCCCCTTTTTTTTTTACCAAAGCTAAAACTGTACAATAGCAAAAATAAAGCATCTACAACTAATGCTGCTGGAATAACTGGATGAGGACCTATAGAAGATTACAGATAGATCCATATCTATCACCATGCAAAAAACTTAAGTTCAAATTGATCAAAGACCTTAACATAAATCCAGCCACACTAAACCTCTTAGAAGAGAAACGAGGAGGTACCCTTAAAAGAATTGATACAGGAGATTACTTCATGGACATAGTTCCATTAACACAGACACTGAAAACGGCAATTAATAAATGGGACCTCCTGTAACTGAGAAGCTTCTGTAAGGCAAAAGACAAAGTCAACAAAACAAAACAGCATCCCACAGAATGGGAAAAGATCTTCACCGATCCCACATCTTACTGACAGTTGATTTCCAAAATATACAGAGACATCAAACAATTTAATTAAAAAGTGGGGATCAGAACTAAATAGAGATTTCTCAATAGAGAAATATAAAATGGCTGAAAGACACTTAGGAAGATATTCAACATCCTTAGCCATCATGAAAATGCAAATCAAAACAACTATGAGATACCATCTTACACCAGCCAGAATAGCTACAATCAAAAACACCAATGACAGTCTGAGATGGAGAGGATGTGGAGAAAGGAGAATACTCCTCCATGGCTGGTGGGAGCACAAACTTGTGTGTGGCCACTTTGGAAATCAGTATGGCAGTTTCTCAGGAAAATGAGAATCAGTCTATCTCATGATCTAGCAATTGCACTTTTGGGCATATACCCAAAGGATGCAAATTCATGCAACAAGGACATATGATCAACTATGTTCATAGCAGTGTTGTTTGTAATAGTCAGAAACTGGAAACAATCTAGCTTCCCCTCTACTGAAGCATAGATAGAGAAAATGTGGTACATTTACACAATGGAGTACTACTCAGCCGAAAAAAAATGAAATCTTGAAATTCGCAGGCAAATGGATAGAACTAGAAGAAACCATCCTGAGTGAGGTAACCCAGTCACAGAAAGACAAGCATGGTATATACTCATTCATATACAAATTTTAGGCATAGAGCAAAGGACTACCAGCCTATAATCCACATCACCAGAGAAACTAGGAATCAAGAAGAACCATAAGAGAAAAATACTTTGTTTCCAGAAGAAGGGGAAAGTGACAAGAACTCCTGAACAAATTTGGTGCATAGGGAGAGAGGGGAGGGAGGAAATAAGAAGAGGAAAGGGGAGGAGAACAAGAGGGATCAGGATGACTGAGACAGGGAAAAACAGGAGAGAGCAAGAAAACAGATACCTTAGTAGAGGGAGCCAATACAGGTTTAAAGAGCAATCTGGAACTAGGGAAATGTTCCAAGATCCACAAAAATGGCCCCAACTAAGAATCTAGGCAGTGGTGGAGAGGCGGCCTTTGATATCCTTCCCTGATAATGAAATTGATGACTACCTTAATTGCGATCATAGAGCCTTCGTCCAGTAGCTGATGGAAGCAGAAGCAGGCACCCACAGCTAAGCACTGAGTCATACTCCTAGAATCCTGCTGTACAGATGGAGGAGGGATGAGCAAAGGACACAAGACCATGCTGGAGAAACCTACATTACCAGCTGACCTGATCTAGGGAGAGCACAACGATCCCAGTAGTAAAGCTGGGGGAACCAGAACTGGACAGAACCAAACCCTCTGAATATGGGTGCCAGTTAGGTAGTCTGAGCAGTCTATGGGAATCAGTATTTATCCCTAGTGTACAAAAGGACTTCGGGAGATCATTTCCTAAAGAGGGGTACTATTTCAGCCCGAATACATGGAGAAGGGACTAGACCCTCTCCCAAATGATGTGACAGACTTTGATGACCCCCATTTAAAGCCTCACCGACCTTGGGGAGTGGGTGAGGGTGGGTTGAGGGGGTTGGTAGGTGGCATGGGATGATTGGAGGGAGAACAGGGATTGCTATGTAAAATGATTGTTTCTAAATAAAAAAAGAAGGAAATTTATTTCTTGAAGATAATATCTGAAATGGTACCTCTGGGATGGCACATGTTCTTATCATCACTGACTTTTAAAGACCTTTTGTGTGTAAATTTTCAAATGCACAGCAAAAGGGAAAAAAGAACATGAATTGGAGCAAGCAATGTGGATTTTATTCCAGACATTGTGAGTGCTATGTTATGGGAGCCATAGATTTTATTGCAGTACTTCAGAAAGTGCTGATGTTTTGTTTCGGTTATAAGACCACTGAATACTCAATGTCAGTAAGCAATTCCAGTCTCAATTCAGTGCAAACCTCAGTGGAGTTCCTTGGAATCTTCCCTGGGCATATGCTGTGCAGGAGCCCATACAGACCATTGCAGAGTGTTTAATTTCAGAAAAGGGGGTATTCCTCTCCTTCAACAATGCTGTTGTCACTTGCCAGTGGCTCTCGCCCTCAAGCATCAACTTACTTTTTATGTCACAAAGTGTGTATTTACTTTAGAAGTTTTAGTTGTCCTCAATAGTGCCAACCTGGTGCCTACCATCAAGCTAAAGCCATGAAAGCTGAAAATGTCACTCATGCTGTTTCCCCCTGTCAAATTTCGACTTCCTTCCAGAAGCTTTGTGCTGTAATCCATTGTGTAGATCCTTCTAGATTTTTTTTTATTTTTGCTTTTGTACTTGTCTAGACTACAAAGGTGTTCTCTGTAAGGACCTTTGTGGGCTTACAAATAATATTCACAGACTCCTGGTCGAAACATTGGGAGGTTTAGTGAATCTGGGTTTTTTTCCCTAAGATTTTCAATGATTTAGTGACTGAATTATCATCCCATGTTTCTCAGGAAACTTGTGACTCTTGGTCCAGAAGCGTTTACATTCTTGGGGTAAACAGTTCTACTTTGTTCACCTCTTGTTTTCTAGTTCACAGTACAGTATGTTTTTTAAAAGCACAATATTTGGAGCTGGGAAATTTAGATTTGCGTTGTAGTTCTACTAGTACATTTTGTGTTAACTTAAAATTTTCAGTTAGCCTATACTTCTACTGTATTACATATAGAATGGGTCTGCTCATACCCAATGTTCTCATGATGCTTATACCAATGGATTATGAGGCTGAATTACAGAACTCAAAGCAGCATGAATATGAATTCTTATTGTTTCTTGTAGGCAAACCTTCTAATTAGAGGGATTCCAAGGATAAGTTTATATTTACTTAGGAACACATATCCAGAGAATAGTGGATACAAGCTTTCTTTAATGAGTAAATCACTATTAAATATTGTATGCAACATTTGTTTAAAAACATGAGCAAATCACTATCAGTCAGTAAAGCAATTGCCAGAACGTGGCTACTCATTTAGAAATACTTAAAAGAAATTGGAAAGTAAGGTTGAGATCACTAAAAGAATGTCTTAGATTTAGAGAAAACATTGGCCTGGTATAATCTAATAAACCACAAAACAATTCGTATGTTGCCTCAGGTACATATAGAGAAGTCTGAGAATGTGAAGTGTCATCTGATGGGAAAAATCTATGAAAGCAATTACTGTAGTGGAATGATTATGCAACTAAGATGAATAATTACAAATATTGCTGCTATTTTATATGTGGGAAATTCAGAGATGTCCAAGGTCCTGTATCTCCAGTCAAGAAAGCAGTGATTTGAACTCAAGTCTGTTTGCTTCAGAGTCACTTACATAGGAGATTTTCAGGTCATCGTCTTCCAAGTTTTGAACTTAGGAAACTCTGAGTTTCACTTGATTCAATAGTGTATTCTGATGATAAATGTCCCAATAAATGTTTAAAATGTAATATAATTGGGATAGTTTAGTGGCCCAAATGGCTAAGTTGTAAAACATAAACTAGAGGATGACTGGGGAATTGGTTCAGCAGTCAAACTTTGCTGTGCAAGCAACAGGGTGGGAGTTAGCATCCTAGGCAAATGCTAAACGAGTGTGACAACTCACCTATAAATTCAGGCTTTAAAGCTGAAGATAGAGTAAGGGGATAAAGAGAGCAAACTGTATGGCAAAATGTGTGGTAGCAGTGAGCTCCAGGCTTGATTGAGAGACCTTGCCTCAAAAACTAAGGTGAAAGAGCAGAGCAGTCAAATGATTACTAATATCAACTTTGGGCTTCCATGGACCCATACGTGCGAACAACAAAAAAAAAGAAATAAAGAAATAAAAGAAACAGAAGTTACTGAAAATACTTTTGGATTAAGGCTTTTCACTTAGTACAAAACTGTGTCACAGTTATGCTTCAGAGTAAGTAGAAGGTTTGCATTTCACCAAAAAGTGATATTTTGATTCCACTTTTGGTAAAGAAAAATTTTCCCATAAATTCAAATGCATCAATCAGTTAACCAAGTGAAGAAATAAGTTGTAGCAATTGGCCTCCTCAAAGCCAGGAAGGTGAAAACAAATGAAAATGAGAGAGTAGGAATTTAGAAGAGAATATCAGGATACAAGTAATCTCAGGGGAGAAGTAGAAAAACATGAGAGGACCTCTATGATAGGGAGAGAGAGGGAGAGAAGTACAGAAGGAGGGTAAAATGATAGTAAGGCTGTCCAAAATGTCACAAGGAATAATAATAACTACCTAGGAATACCTACAATATGTATGCCAGTATGTAAATATATAGTTTAGATGAAATTTTGTTATCTGGTTTGACAATGGCTCTCCATGCCTCATGAGCTAGAGTCTATCTAACAAATCTCCAACACCAGGGAAAACAAGCCCTGTCAGAGTTGTCTAAGAGATGCCCTAAACAAGACAGGCTATTTGTATTGTCCCTGGACACCTTCCAGAGGTTCAACATAAGTCCCCATTGTTTAAGACACTGTACTCTCCAGACACAAAGCCCAAAGCCTGAAAAATTCCTCCCTGAGAACTGCCATGCATTGAAACAGAAAGTGCCATGCAAGATTCCAAGAGAGGGAAGAAGTCAGTTGTCTGACCCAGCTATGACTCACATGAAGCCCAATGGTGACAAGCATGTCATGATAACCCTAAGGGTTCAATAGTGGTACACACACCTTGATGATAACTAGCATCTCTTTAGTGGGACTTATTGCCTGTTCAACAAGAATCAAATCATTCTTGCTATTGGAAACCTAGCCATCTACCCAGTGGTTAATGAAGTAATCTATCTTATAAGAGCCAGGGTAATGTAAAGTTTGCTATAAAATTGTGTCTCCTAAAAGAGGCAGAAGCTACACCCATGAAGTCTCAACAAGATGGACACCTAAACATCACCTAAATAAGGATAACACCAACAGACATGCTAATGTGAAAAGAGGAAAGTCCAGGGGGCCCCAGCCCTAGACAGAGAACTAAAAGGAAGGCTGAGAAAGGGAGAAATAATCTCTCAGGGAAGTAAATACCGGTTGGTTATCTAATGCTAAATGGTCTGCACAAAGGTGTATGTACATATGTATGTATATATGTATCTATGTATGTAAAACAACAATTAATGAAACATATTAATTCAAATTTGAAAAAGAGGCAAAGGGGTAGATGTGAGGATTTGAAGGGCAGAAACAGGAGGGAAGAATGATGTAATTATATCATAATCACATACAGTAAAAGAAATTATTAAAAAAGAAATAAAAATAGAAATGGCTGGCTCACTAACAACTCCCATCTTTACCATCTTCAAAAGCTGTACTTTTTAAAAGTTTCTAACTATAAGAAAGACCTGAAGGTAGGGCGTTGGTGGCATACACCTTTAATCCCAGCACTTGGGAGGCAGAAACAGGTGGATCTCGAGGCCAGCCTGGTCAAGAGAGTGAGTGCCAGTTTAGTCTCCAAAGCTACACAGAGAAACCCTGTGTCAAGAAACCAAACAAACAAAAAAAAGCATGCTTTTACATAGTTTATGAAGCACACTTGAAAACACGTTTTCAATCTGTAAATGTCAAAAATAGATAATTCAAATGAAAAATATTTTATTACTTTGAATTTTTGAGGGAATAGTGTAGAATCAAAATATAATAACTTTTTTATGATCTCAATGAGAATTCACACTATATACCTGTCTTTCTAGGTTTCATTGTTCAGTAGTTGATTTACTCAAGAAAGGATATACTAGAACTTGAATGTAAAGTTCCCCAAATCTTAAGCTTTTCCTTGACTATTGATTATAACCCCTAAAATGAATTTGAATTCAATTTAATAGTCCACAAGGTAGCACTTTCCCAAGGAAATGAGTTTCTAGCATTGCTTTTCTTGCCTTTATGTGTATTTCTAAAATATATCACTGAAACATTTTTATGTATTTGAACATTTCTAAAATATTATAGTCAGTTTTCATCATCCTTCCTTGAATCCTGGAGACTTTTGGATGTTTCTAGAATGCAGTATTACATTAGTTAGTTTCATCATTGCTGTGAACAATTCCTAAAAAACACACCTTCACTAAGGAATAGTTCCTATTGGCTCACAGTTTAAGAGGGATACAGTCAATCAGGACAGACAGGCATGGTGTGACAACAATAAGGCACTTGGTAACCCTATAGGCAGGAACCAGAGAGATATGGCCTTAAGGTTTGTTCTCTCTTCATCCTATCTACTTATATTCAGGCTGGTATTTGCTCTTCAGTTAGACCTCTCTAGAAATACCCTCAAATATATACTCAGAGCTATGACTCCTAGGTGATCCCACACCTAGTCAATTTGACAAGGAAGATGATCATCACAGATATGAACGGGATGATATCAACTTTTGTTAAAAATGTTCTAAGTGTACTAAAAACTATCAGAAACAACAAATCACACACACACACAAATAAAGGTAACTTCATAACTTCATGTAATGTCACCATCAACATCAGCAGATATTTATGGATATGATTATTACAATTGAACCATCTTATTTCAAAGTTGACACATAAAATTCTTAATTTCAATTTGATATATAACTTTGAATTTCCACATATTCATTTGATCCCTTTAAAATTTGAACTCTGTGCACTATAAGTAAAATTGATAATATGCAAAGCATATTTTAATATCACAGATAAATTTTAAATGCTGCTGTGCTTTCAATCATAAAACAGCTTCTATCTGCATTTCTAGAACCTGACAGGAAAATTCTACATTGCTTCAGTAGATTAGTAGTCTTAGTAATAGCTGGAAATATTGTGACTGTCTAGAATCTGAGGCTTACAATTCAAGTATTTTTTGCAGATGTAAGATAGAGAGCAAGGAGAGGAAGGAGGGGATGAACACGTTCCTTGCTAGAAAAGAAGTATGTAGATGTCTCCATAGCTAGATGTTTTTGTCTGCATACCTGACTGCCAAAGTAAAAATCCAGAAGGAAATACCATAGCATTAGCAGTGATTATATTCAGAACTTGAAACTGTGTTCATGTCTTAAGTTTATGTCTATTTTTCTATGCTATAAGACCAAATTTTGTATAAGAAACATACAAATTTAAAACATGAAGACATTGTATGAGCTAATTATTGTATTATCCCTACCATGCTTCCTTCTACTTGTAGAATGAACAATGAAAGAAACCAAATCTCATAGCCTGAACCATACTAGAAAAGCAGTTTTTAAATATTTCCATAACATTGCCCAAACTACTGGGGAAAGTACAATTGAAAATTCACTCAGCAATGTCAAAGAGAAAAAGATATATATTTTGTAAAAGATAGAAAAACCAAAAGGAAAGGGAAACCCTTTATTGGGTGTTTTTTGTCAGTCTCTGTGCATTGACTTTAGTGGTCATCTGTCAATACTTCAACCTAGTCTGAGGATTGGAGGTGTGGTGGGAATTTCATGTTAACTAACCTGGAAAATTGTAACAAGTCATTTGTCTCCCAAAGGTTAATATAATAAACTTTATTGCTCTTTGGGGCACATAGTCATTCAATACAGATGGAGGAGATTGCAGAGTTGGAAACTAGAAAGCAGGGGAATTCATGTGAACTTAAGAAGCATACCCTTAAGAAGAAGCTATAGGAGATAGACTCCTCCTGTAACCAGATCCTAGCGTCAGTGTTTTGCTACATTCCAGTTTTCCCACAGCTGAGGCCATTCTTCATCTTTCAGATCTGAGGATCAACTTCTAAGATGCTGCTTACAAAATCTAGTTCCTGTGCTCCCCTTGTCTTTCCATAACTTGAAGATACTTCATCAAATATAAAAGCAGCAGATAGACTGGAGACTCAGATACCTAGAATGGAAATGCAGCAGCAAACAGAAGGCTCTCCCAGAGTCAATGTGACTGCATGCCATGTTGCTGAGATCAGCAATGCCTTGATTAAAGTCCAATCTGGATTTTCAGCCAAACATTAGCCAATGTTTCCAATTTGATAACAGGTCTGATTTTAAAGTATTAATAACTGAGACCATTATCAACCACCAAATGCACTTCTATGATAATCATTGACTTTAGAAAAAAAACTTTCCTATTTTATTTGTTATTTCTCAATAATATCAATCTATTATTTCTCAATAATATCTGTATCAATAACAACAGTGCCTCTGTACATGCCCATAAAGTCTATATGTCTGTTCTATGTTATACACATGTTGTTGCTTACTTTTTTTTTACTTCATTTCTGGCTCTTGATTAACTAGTCTATTTTTTATGGAGTCACTTCTTCTCTTTGTATATGGTTTATACCTGCTCTTGTTTTCTTAAGTGGTGAGTTAGCTAGGTGAAGACACATTTTACCAAAGCATATTTCTGCCCAGTGCCGCGACAGACTGAATGGGCCAAGAGACCCACACCCAGGCCTGTGCCGGGCCTTGAGGAGAAAGCACATTACTCACCTACACTACTATGAACAAATGTGCATTGTGTTATAGTAGAGGAAAAGAGAGACAGAATGGTTCATTTCATGTTGACAGAGGCATATCTGAAGAGGTGATAGTGGTGAGGGGTACGCTGAGGTGAATGTTTTGTTTGCCACCCAGGGCCATGATGCTACCATAGCCCATTTCTAGGTTCATGGCCCTGATGCAGCCATGGTCTCTGTTGATGTCAGTGGCTCCTGATATCACCAAGGCAGAGAGGATAGGGTTGTATAGAGTTGACCCTTCTCGTTACTGTTTACACACCACGGAAAACTTGTCCTGCCCTTCACCAACTGAAGCATCAGGAGAGAGGGTACTACACCTCACCTGATAAACACAATAGAGCAGATCTTGCTTTCAGGAGAATAGGTATCTGGCCCTGAGGGGTTGAGAATGACAGAGCAGGTAACACCCTCTTATCTGACACGTGGTGACATGGTTGGGGAAAGATGCCCTTCTCCCCCTCACACGGCAACGCCTGAAGCAGTCTGGAGAGCTGGTCCAACCCCTCACCAGCTGCAGCACTTAGGAAAATGGGCCCTGCAGCTTGCCTGGGCAGCACAGGAGATATGACCCAGTAGTCAGGGACATGGGTGAGTAAGTCCTGAGGGCATGAGATGGGATATCTGGTACTGCCTCCCTTGTCTGCAGTGGGGTAGTAAGGACGAGGGAAGGATGCTCCCTCCCCCCGCCGCAACTCTATTGCCTTGAGATGGAGAGGGAGCTGACCCTCCCCTTTACCAGCTACAACAATCCAGAAAGCAGGCCCTGGATTTCATCTGGGTGGCACAGGGGAGAGACTCCTATTGATGGGGGCACAGGTAAGCAGCTGGAGAACACAAGTTTGGGAGATCTGACCCTACCGCTCACCTGCCAAGTGGTGGCAAGGGCAGAGAAAGATTCTCTCCTCTGCTTCCACCCTCTGCTCCTCAATGCCTGAGGCAGGTGCCAGAGCTGACCCTGAGTTCATAGGAGATGGAGAGCTGTCCTGCACCCCACTAGCTGCAGAACTCAGGATATCAGGCCCTATACTTCACCAGGGCCCCACAATAGAGTCAAACCTGTTGGCGGAGGTGTGGGTGAGCCAGTCCCAAAACTTTAAGAGTGAGAGAGCTCTCCTCACTGCTTGTCTGTCATGCAGTGGTATGGGCATCCCTTTACTCCTTGTCCCTTCCAGCCTGTGACAGAAGTGGGATCTGGCTCTCCCTCTCACCAGCCACAATACTCAGAAAAGTGGACCCAATACCCCCCTGGGCAGTACAGTAGAGCTGTACTGACAAGGAAACAGATGAACCGTCCTAGAACGAGATACTGGGAGATCTGGTCCTACCTCTCATTTGCAATATGGTGGTGTGGGCAGGAGAGAGATACATCAGCCAGCCCCTCACTGCTTGCAGCAAGTGGGAGAGCTTTCCCTGAGGTTCTAAGAGCAGCAGAGCTGTTCTTGCTCCTCACCATCTGCAGCACTTGGAATAATGGCCCCTGCAATCCACCTGGGCAACACAGTAGAGTTTGTCCTGAAGGTGTAGATGTGGGAGAGCTGACCCTGAGGATGGGCAATCAGGCGAAGTGACCCTGCCCCTTGCTCATTTCTGCAAGGGGAGAACGAGCAAGGGCAGTGCTAAAGGGCTCACCCTGGTCATAAGACAAAAGAGACCTGGTGGGCTAACCAACCCTGCAACTACCCAGGCTCAGAACCAGGGTTATGATTTGGTCCATCCTGACATCCACCCTCATCTATGATCTACTGGAGAATGTGAAGGGGCTGGTCCTGTAGACCAAAAGCTGCAGGATCTCCACAATACAGGGAAACAACAAGATACCCAAGAGGAGTCCCATTGAGGGCCCAGCATCAATAGCACAGCAGAAACCATGGATTTCAATCCAGACCAATGATTCTTTGCAATGAACACTTGCACAAAAAGACATATGGATAAAAGGGCACATTATAGCTTCCATAACTAGGTTTTTCCTTTTTTTCATTAATTTTTTTCTCTTAAATTGTATTTTATTTTGGGGGACTTTGAGAGGTCATTGGTGAAATACAAAGAAATGGAGAAATCAAGATGCATTATGTGAAAGAAACAATGGATAAATAAAGTTTTAAAAAGAGAAAAAAGATGCATTTTACCTCAAAATATTTTCTGCGGGTTTTGATTTCTCTTGTTACCTTAAATAGTCTGCTCTTCTTTGTAGGCAATTAATTGTTCCCATAAAGTTGTCTTTCTTTATTCTTTGGGGAAAATATTTGCTGAGTTATTACTGTGTGACTGCTGTGCTATGGTTCACTCCTTCTCTGGAAGAACAGTCAGGGGAGGCATTTGTGCCTATGATTATAATTACTATATACACTCAATGCTCAAAAAGCAGTAAGAATGCTGATCCCATAGAAGGTTTGAAGATGGCCAGGTGAGTATTCCGGCATAAACAAAGCCAAACGCAGCAAAACCTTAAGATAGATACCCAATTCTATCTCAAGAATAAAACGCTAATCAAAGAAGCAATCACAAGTGAGAAATATGCTCACTACCAAAATAAATGCAGTAATAGTCATTTTTAAAGTCATCATTAATTCTATAAACCATAGTGGGAATAAATGAACAAGGGTGTTATATTGTGTACTAAGATACTAGTTACTAGTTAAGAATAGACAGAAACCAATTTTCATAAGATTATTGACTACTATTAGAGAAAGAGAAGATAGAAAAGAGGAAAATGCAAATAATGTGGGAGGAAATCACTTGTATCTGTCTGTTTTCCTCTCTACTGGTCCTCCCACAGTGGATCCCTTTAAACTTTCCTGGTTTTGATGACTACACGAGGTTATGTACTGACATCTGAGAGAATACATGTAGAGTGTTTCTTTCTGGGTCTGATTTATCTCACTCAGTACAATATTTTCTAGGCCCATCCATTTACTTGAAATTTCACACAACTTGTGTACTTCTGGCTCAGGAACAGCTGAGATGAGGAGATATGAAGATTCAGAGGACATGGAAAGAGGTTGAGAAATCGTATCTTCTAGAAATAACAAGGAAGCTTCACCCATAATGCGTCAACAATATGCCTACCTAAACAAAATCTGAACAAGAACATCACCTACAGATGTGCTAACATGAAAAAGGGGGAATCTTCTGGGTCCCCAGCCTTAGAAAAAGAACTACAGGAAATCAAGGAATGCTGAGAACTTGAAAAATAGTTCTTTCTGGGATAAACATGCTAATTGGTTAGCTAATACCAAATAGATGGTTGTGACTGAAATTTACTGCACAAGTAACACTAAACAGACTCAAATGTATATATTTGAACATGTGCTCACCATAAGAACTAAATAAAAAGATGTCATAATTTTTAGAGAAAGCAAGGTCAAAAGTACACGAGGGACTGAAGGAGAGAAAGGGAAGGCAAAAAATTGTGCAATTATATTTTAATTATTAAGATATACAAATAAGATGAGAGAACAACGAAAATCAAAAGAAGACATAAACAGCACCATCCAAAGGTAAAATACAAAGATAAAGAGAAGCAACAAGATGCAGCCAGGTAATTTAAAATAATCTCAGCCCTTGGGAGGCTGAGTCAAGGAAACACAGCACTCTCCCAGCCCCAGAACAGCTTGTGATCATTGCTACACTTATTTAACAAAGATTCAGGACTGAAGAATGCTGCCCACAGATTTAAACTTGGATATTCGAGTATGAAATGAAGGAAGGAAAACTGGGTGGCTTGTGGAGTCTGTCTTTATGTACTAATTCCTGATACGGGTGTAGTATCAGTCACTCACATTAGGCTGGCCTGTAGACAAGCCTGTCGTGTGTTTTCCTGATTGATGTTTGATGTGAGAGGTCCCAATTTGCTGTGGGTAGTACCACCACAGACTCATGGTAGTGGGTGCTATAAAAATACAGGCTGGACAAAGCAGGAGGGAAAACACAGTGAGCAGCAATCCTGTACAGTCTCTGCATCTGCTCCTGCCTCAAGGTTCCTGCTCTGTTTGAGTTCTTTCTCTGACTTCGCTCAGTGGTGGACTATGATGTGGAAATAAGTTAAAATAAGCACTTTCCTCTGAAGTTGCTTTCGGCCATGGTGTTTGACAACAGCAGTGGAACCAAACTGAGACAGTATAATATCCATTATTTTGATTCATGGGTTAGGCACAGGCTATAGACTCAAATGATGCTCTGTCTCTAGGTACTGGTAGGCTTCTGGCAAACTTTCGACTGGTTCATCTTAGCCCTACTACCTTTAAGTACTTGCCATTTATCAATCATACCTCTTCCAAGGACCTAAAGAGTCTTACAGAGCCTGTGTCTCAGACTAGATTGCCACCTTGTAGAGCACAACATAGGCCTGACTCAAAGTCTTTCTATTGTATCTAAGGGATTCTGGAGCCAGATCTCAGAGCATAGTCCTGTGGCATTTTCTGTGGGTTCCAGCATGAAGCTAGATAAGGAAGGAATATAGCTGCCATCCACTGACTAAAGAGTGATCCTTTAAAAATGCTTTTCCCAGGCAAGTGACAAGAAAAGAGGATTTCCTTCATGATCTATTAAGTTTGGAGACCCCAAGATTCCTCTTTAGAGTAATAAGTACACTGCTGTGCTTTTTTTCTTTGCTCCCCAACACCCACTTTTGGCCTTCCTCTGTTGCTGCAAGGGACCCTTTTGCATTCTCTTTCATTTCCTGGCACCAATATTACAGTGTGAATTTTCTGATACTCCCTTTGTATTAGAAATTGTTCCAACTCTCTTCAGTTACACTCACTCTGCACAGAGAGCGAGGCACTTCCCAATATAGCCCTCCAGAATACTTCCCACCTTCTTGCCTTCTCTTCTGCTTTAGGAAGCTTCCTTTATTTCTTCACAGCTAAAACTAGCATTTTTCTGACACTATCTACCAAATCTCCCACTATCCCAAGAGCATCATCCAGAAATTCTATCAGTCCACCAATTGAGACCTCCATTCTGGTTGGCAATATACCCTTTTCACCACCCCCAACATGCACCACAAAACAGAACAAAGCACCAGAGTGTGGATGCCTTTAACAAATAAAATGCATTTCTGAAGTTTGAGAAGGACAAGATTGAAATGAAAACAGATCTGATGTGTACTGAGACTTACTTCCTTGTTTTCAAATGGCTATTTTTTCATTATAACATCTAGGTACGAGAAGTCCCACTGAATGCTTTTCAATTTGACATTTTCTTTCTTTAATTGTGTTTAATCCATGACTTGTCCTCACAATAATGTTCACACTTATACATTTCAAATTTTTCCATTATAAAATTTCTGCTTAGTATCTTTTAGCTTTTAGCGATAGTTTTGAAAGTCTAATATATAATTATAGGCATGGATTTTCTTTAGAACTACATCTTGATACTTATGAGATCAAAACTTCACATATCTTAGTGTTTTGTTTGTATTATCTATAGACATTCACTTATAGAATTGACTAAGGATATGTCATAGCTTTAGATTGATAACTAATGTTCAAAGAGTCCAGATTCATTTCTAGTGATATTCAGCAAGTGTTGCGCTAAGTTTGTGAAATCAGCAGTGTTTTAACCTTCTCCAATTTCAGATTTTTCATAATTTCAAATGCCTTTAACCATACTTAATTGAGGCAATTGATAATTTGACTTTAGCAAGCATTTATACATGCTTTTTTTAAACTAGTGAAGTTTCAGGGGGAAAAGGTCCACAGGCAATATTGCCCAATTTTATATTCTATTACTTTACTTTACCTTAGAATGAACTAACTGATGCTACTTATCTTACTACAAGATTCTTGCCACATTTTATCTTGTCCCAGTCATGACAACCTTAGGTAATTTTATTATAGAAAATATTACTAATAAAATAAATATTATAAAATAAACTAGATATTGTATTGTTGAAGATATATATATATATATATGGATTTCAAACTATTTAAAAGTATAGTATTATGGGAATACTGTGGATCTGATACTACCAAATGGACTAAGGTCTTTGAGTACAACTACTTACACATTTGCTTTATTATAAAACGATAAGAAAAACATAACCTATTTATACACTTGTGATTATATTATTGTGATTATTGAAAAGTCAGTTACTGAAAATATCCAGGGTTCATGAAATGTTGTTCTGATCAATTCTTGATTTAATAGGCCAAATGCCATCATATCTTGCAAAAGAAAAAGATTTTGCTTTATATGCTTAGGTCAGGGCTCACAGATGAAGAACATAGAAGGTGTCCATTAGTCTTTTAGAAATGAAAAGATGAAGCAAATGAAAAATTACCCAGATCTTCTTAGATCTGCTGGGGAGCGGAGCTGGCATGCAAACCACTTCTCAGAACTAGAAAAACAGATGGGCAGATACGGAAGACCACAACTTACTGGAGCAAAAATGTGCACAGAATCCAGCCCCAAATGTCTAAAACACTGAGAGATATGCTAAATACTTTATACATTATCTAATACATTATGAGAATGTATTTAAATATCAAACTGTACCCACAAATATGTGGTTTAATAAAAAAATAAAGCCACCAAAGCAACTATACAAAAACTGAGTGACAACTTCTTTGTATTAAACTATAAATCAAGAAAGCCTGGAACTGGGTAATTAAATTCAGTATAGGCACAACAGACAAACAATCAAGTGAAACATATAATAATTATAAATAAAGATGAATAAAGTCAGACAAAAAATGAGGGTCTGGGAAGAAATCCCAGTTATAATCAATTCTCTCTTCAGTTCTCAGGGCACGGGCAGAATACAGCCAGGTTTTTCACCAAAATAAAGCAAAAATAATCTCTAGCCCAGTTCCAAATAAAATCCTTACCTTCCAAAATCCCACTAAAATAATCTATTAATGTCTGTTTATAGGGTTTCTTTAACCTACAGCTCTAGGCTCTTTCACATTCCTCCATAAAACCAATTCCAAAAGTTTAAGGGACAGAAGGTCAGGTTTATTAAAACAATGGTTTGCATTCTTTATTAATTTTTTGGGGGGATTCATTTTATATTCCAAACACAGTTCTTCTTCACACCCCCTCACCTCCTCCTACCCTCCCTCACCTTCTCCGTAGCCCACCCTCTTCACAGGTAAGGGCTCTCATGAGGAGTCAACATAGTCTGGTACAATAGGTTAGAAAAGGGCCTGATCCTTCTTGCATGCACTAATACTGAGCATGACATCCCACCATAGGGAATGGCTTCCAACAAGGTAGCTCAGGTATCAGGATTATATCCTGATTCACTGCCTCAGAGGGGCCCCTGGCAGTAGGGACACGATACAAAGCTGGTACATGAGCTAGCTTGTTGGAGGCCATTCCGTAGGGTGAGTTGGTCCCATTTTTTGATACATTTATTCTGTTTTGTTTGACAATGCTGTAAAAATGTTAAAAATAATATATAGAAAGAAAGGTTTTTGGCTTACAGATTGTGAGCATAGCCCATCATGGACCAGAAGGTAGCCCATTAAAAGTGATTCTATGTGTCACAGTGAGGCTATGAGACAGCTATTCACACTGTACCTGCAGTCAGTAAGAAGAAAGATGAATGCTTATTCTCTCTTATTTAATTTTACTTTCTCCTTTTCCATTTTATTTTCTGCCTGAGATCCTATTACTACCTACATCCAGAGTAGGGATTTTCACCCTAATTAAATATCACCTATTCTGGTTGTTGTGTGACAATTTATGGTAATATGTCTAATCCCAGCATGTGTGCAGAAGAGGCAAAGGCAGATGGACTTCTGTGAGTTCAAAAAAATTCTGGTGTACATAACATATTTTATGTTATCCAGGGATATATAGTAAGACCCAGTCTAAAGAAAAAAGAAAAGACAGCAAGAGTCTTTAAAAGTCCTCTCATGGGTACACACAGAGGTCTACCTCCTAGCTAATGCTAAATCTAATCAAATTGACAATCAGTATTATCTCTTATAACCAGATAAGCCATGAAACATTTATTGACTAATTTTAAACTATAGAAACATATAGTATCTGCTCCCAGGCTGCAGTGGAATTATTCTGGAAATCAATAACAAAAAGAAAGATTTTTAAAAGATGCAGAAATTGTGAAGATTAAGCAATATACTTTTAATGAAAATGTGCATCAATAAAAATAGGTAGAGAATTAAAAATATGTTGATTTGAATTAAAATGTCAAAAAATATGCTAGATTCACTAACATCAGTAGTTTGAGGAAACACTAAGGCACCCATGTATATTTTACTAAAGAAGAAAGATTTAAATTATTATTAAAACACTGCATGAAACTAGAAAAAGAAGACAAATAGAATCCAAAGTATGTAGAAGAAAAATAAACATTTAAAAGGAAATCATTGAAGCAGAAAATGAAAAGAGAAAATTCAACAAAACCCAAAGTTGGTTCTTTGACAAGACAAATATAACTAATAACCCTCTGGCCGTGGTAGTTAAGGAAATAAAGAAAAAGAGTACAAATGTAATATTTTAAATACTAAAGTGTAATAGACTCAAGACTACTGTATATCATAAATTACATTTTTTTACTATGTGAAATTTTATCTTACAGAAAACAGAATAGCTTAATTATAGAAAACAAAGATCTAATATTTTCCCACCACCATTGTTGAGCATGTAAGTTTTACATTAGCATATCTTTGGATTGCACTGAATTAGAATGTTTGATATTTTTTTAAAAAGGCTGATTAAATTGTTCGCTTCAGTTTCTTAAACAGATCATTCAAAGCATTGGACTTGTTGTTGGAACCGTATTTCCAGCAATTTCTGATATGGCTCAACACATACTTCTGCGCTTTGCATTGCATGGGTGTATGAATGCTAGTCTCAGTATTGGACAGTCATAAAATCAAAATTTAATAAGCTCTGAAAAACAGTGGAGATCCTCTATTTTTTGAAATATCAAATAATCTGGATAGGATTAAATCTTTATATGAAAATAAACATCATCTCATCACAATGCAAGTTTGTTTTCATTTTTAATAAGTAGTTATATATATATGTGTATATATATACTAAATAATTATTTTTAAACAAACTTAATTATGATTTGTTGTCAGTGTTTTATTTGTACACTTATTTTATGTACCTAGCTATATATGGTTGCAAAATTAATTTGATGAAAAGGAGTAAGAAATTTAAAAGTTTAAAAATCCCAGACTAAGCACATATTTTGCTGATATGCTAAGTTATGACATTTGAAATGTCAGAGCATTTTCTACTTATATTAATTGCAATTCCAACTTATATTTTGACATTCAATGGGTTTACCTAATATAAAATTTTTGTAAGTCAAGAACCATTTGGGTAATAAAAGAACACTAGGAACTGCTCCATGCCCACAGATATGCTAACCTCAATGAAATGGATCAAATTTTTGAAAGACTTGATTTATCACAGTTAAAGAAATAGATAATCTGCATAGATCCATAGCTGCTTAAAATTAATGAATAAAAATGATATTTTTAAACAGGTTATACATGACCAGTTACAAAGTATTAAGTAACTTTATTCCCTACAATGTCTTCCAGAAGATAGAAGCACATAGATTCTTCTTAACTAGTTCTATGAACTCAAAATACCATAGCAGCCTAAAAAGATGCCTCAAGAAAATAAAAAAGACTAATATCTTTCATGAGTATTCATATAAGAATCTTTAGCAAATGCAAACAAATCTATACCATCAGTGCATAAGGAGACACACACACCACAAGCAAGTAGAATTAGTGGCAGGTATACAAGAATACTTCAACATTTGAAAATCAAATAATCTAATCCATCAACAGGCCAAATAAGGAAAATAGCATGTTCATATTAATAAATGCAGAAAAATCATCTGTCATAAATCAAATTAAAATCAAGGGAAATCTCAACTTGATTAAGAAGATCTAATTATAGGGCATTCCAGTAAGTTCAGTGTTGCAGAAGGTAGAGATCAAATTGATCAGGACTGATTTTCTGCTGGAATGGGTGCTGGAAATAGAGATTCAAGTCATTTTATTGACAAGGAACTAAAAGAATCTAGGCCTAAGATGATGTAATACTAAGCATCTTCAAGATAAATGTAATTATTGTAAAGAAAAACCTATCTATACTTATGAATTATACGCTATTGGAGAAGGACCTAGGAGAACTGGTTGCACATTATTATTGCAACTATAAATGAAGTCAAAGAAGCAAGAATTAGGGGGAATTATGAGCATGGAACTTGAGGGTGATGCCAGTGGTGAAGTGTTACAGATAATACCCTTCAAAAATATTAAATTGTGATGTGAGCACCAATATTTGCAAGCAGAAATATTAAATAAATATAATAACCACTGTGAACTCAGAGAAAACATCACAGAGCTCCTCAAGGTAATGTAAAAATAAGATATTTGACTATAGAGACCTCTCGCTTTAGTGAAAATGTGTAAAAAGAAATGAAGGCACCATTCTTGGCCAGAAACAAAAAGTAGAAGAAATTAAAAACCAATGAGTTTTATTTGCCCCATAAGATAAGTGAGTTATGAAGGGAAATTATACAAACTCAAAGAAAAAATAAATCTGGAGCTATAGCCCATATCTGGTGTGATGGTTATTGTCAGTTGTCGACTTGACAGGATCTAGAAACATCCAGGATAGTGTTTCTCAACCTGTGGGTCGACCCTGGGGTTGAATAACCTTTTTACAGGGATCACCTAAGACCATTGGAAAACACAGATCTTTATTATTGGAAAACACAGATCTTTACATTACAATTCATATCAGTAGCAAAATTACAGTTATGAAATAACAACAAGTAACTTCATGGTTAGTGATAACCACAACATTATAGGGTCAACATTAGGAAAGCTGACAACCACTGATCTGGGAAACAGATTACTGGGTATATGTGTAGGGGATTATCTATAGAAGTTAATTGGATGGGAAGACTCATAAACTTGGGTAGAACCATCCGTACAACAGGGAATCCTGAACTGTAAAAAATGGAAAAAAAGCTATCTGGGCACTAGCATGAATGTATTCATTGTTCTCAGTCTTCTGCCCTCAGATACAAGGTGACCCGCTTCTTGAAGTTCTTTCTGTCTTCATTTTTCTGCCAGGACGGACTCAACCTTGAACTGTCAACTAAGATAACCTTTCTTTGCATACACCACTCTTTGTCAATGTGCTTTATTACAGTTATAGGAAAGAAATGAAGACTCACTGTTGAGCCTATCAATGGGTAGAAATAACTAAAGAGAATCTCCCCCACACACACCTTTTTGACTTTTCAAGACAGGGTTTTGGGCCCTGTCCTGGCATTCACTCTGTAGACCAGGCTGGCCTCGAACTCACATAGATCCATCTGCCTCTGCTCCCAAATATTGGGATTAATGGTGTCCACCACCACCACCTGGAAAGTATCTTAATGAGTTCACTGGAGCTGAACATAGACCATCCTGAGAGAAAAATTTCTGCAGGTGACAGTCTTCGAGCATCCTACTAAATGAATTTACCTGATACCACACATACACTTATTTAAATGAGGCACAAGGTACTGACAAACAATAAGCTGCATGGACTAACCTTGTTTCTTTTTAAATGAAAGACAAAATAGATTAGGGGCTCATGTGCTGACCAAGCCTAAGCTTCAAGATTGTTACCTTGAGTGGATGAAGACTTCATTACCTGTACCCCATTTGGTGCACATCTGAGAGACTCTAAAAGGGAACCCTGGCCTATATGCCTTAGGGACCACAAGAAAAAACATCTGCTTTCTAGGAAGAAGAAAAAAAACAGCTGTGCCATATCTACTATAAGTTGTTCCATTTCCTGGGGGGAACAAGAACAAGTTCTAGAATATTAGAGTAGTGTGTGTGTAGGGGGTGTCTTATTTCTAGGATATTTGGCAGAATGTTTCTCCTAAGGAATGTATGCAAGGAAGGGAGAATTGGGCCATTCTACCTAGATACCTGTCCTATAGGCTGTATTTGTACAGTTTTGCTTCTGGAAACTCCAGTGAGTTGTCAAATGATGAGCCTAAGAATTGCCCCTCTGGAATTTACTTTAGGGGAAAAATGTAAGCAATGGGAAATACAGCATATTGTTCTCTGTAACAGAAGCTTGCTATCCAGAGGAACTCAACTCTACAGAGGCTTCTTTGCAAGGGTGTTTATCCGCGCCCCTGTCTCTTCAACCTTTCTGCTCTGCTTAGAAGGGGTTAGGAAAAAAGGGACACTCATAAATGTCTGCATCCAGTCATAGGTATAGCCCTACTCTAAGATGAAGAAAAAGATCATAAAATTATGGAATACAGCTTCCTACTATATCTTGCAGTATGCCAGGACAAGAGCAGAATAATATAGAATCTCATCTGCAGAGGCTTCAAGATCCACAGTATCACTAATGAAGAGTTCTTGGGTAAAAGCTCAGAGGCAATGAAGAGACAAGAACAAAGGCACTAGAAAGATTTGAAGCCTAAAGAACAAAACATTAAACTCAACAAACATAAACAGAGCCCATCTCTTAACCAGACTAATCCAAATCCTCACAGCCAACATCTTATTACCTTAGTTGTTAATCACTGTACATCATGTCTGACTTTCAACACAGGGCAATACAAAGGAATTTGAAAAAATCGTGGGAGCATAAGATTAAGACTTGGTTGTGACACTGACATAGATTTTTTAGACAGGGAATTGAAAGTAGCTTTGATAATATTCTGCAGACTCTAATAGAAGTTGGAAACACATAAAAATAGATGGGTTATATAAACATAATAGGGAAACAATAAGAAAAGAATCCTTATGACTTTGCGTTTGGCAAAGGATTATTAGATTTAAGCAAGTAAAAGACACCTAAGTTTCCTTTCCAGAAAATTAATTACTTTGATCAAGGGGTGGTGGTGATGTACATCTTTAACCCTAGCACTCAGGAGGCAGAGACAAAGGCAGGTGGATCTCAGAGTTCAAGGTCAGTCTGGTCTACAGAATGAGTTCCAGGACAGCCATGACTACACAGAAAAACCCTGTCTCAAAACAAAATTACTACTAATAACAATTAAAAGAAAAAGAAAAAAGAAAAAACTTGAAAGGATACATGGGTTAAAATATTTACAACTCATACAATTGATGAGATTTTAATATTCACAATATATAAATGCCACCAAAAGCAAAACAAAGGAAAACAACGCAGTTTAAAAGTGGACAATACAGCCAGTGAGATGGCTCTGCCAATTAAGGTGAATGCCTTCAATCCACATGATCTGTATTCAATGCCTGTGGCTCCCAGGGTCGAATAAGGGAATCAGCTACTGCAAGTTCTTCTCTGGCCTTCACATGTGTGCTACAGCTACTCATTCAACACATACATACATGTAAATGATTGATAAGTAACTGATAAATATGATTTCCCATGCAACAGGAAAGCACCGTCCCAGAAACTGAGCTGCCCTTAGGATAGGTATTCAGCCTTCTCATTCCAAGGGAAGCCAAGATAGAACCTGGTAGATGCTCTGACACTGATTTGTTCACAAGAAGATTCCCTAGGAGTAGAGAAGATAGACTTATGCTCCTAGCAGACTTGCAATTAAAAAGAGCTTGCAGAGGGAAATAGGAGTTTTCTTTTGTTTTCAATCTGTACTGAGAATGACAAGGGGACTGCTCTCTAGAACATCTGAGAGAAGGGTTGTTACCATGTTGCTTCTTTTTCAAGGGTTCTCCCAGTTGTGACTACCACAGGTAGTCCAACTAAGCAAAGACCAGTAACCACACAAAAAATGGTTGTGACAAAGGAAAATAATAACAACAAAAAGAAATACACAAAGTATCACGCTGTCCTTTAATGTAAACCATTGCAGTTAATGGCTTTTCCCTGGCGTTACCATGATGTGTTGTCTGCCTTGTCCTTTGGACTGTATGCTGTTTCCTCAGCATCAACTGCACACTTGTTGCATACATGACCACTCACAGTTCTGATTCTTCGAGATACACCATGAACTTAGACACACTTAAAAACTAAGATGCAGAACTAAATAAGATTTTTTTAATGTCTCCTCTTATATTGTTGGATATACGGCTGGTAACCTAAAGCAGTAGTGATTTTTGGAAATGTGATTCATATTTACTCAGTCTGCCTAAGCGGTGTCAAGGCACTTGTACACACATATGTGTGAACATTCATGCATGAACATACCTTCTTTGACAATATATGGATGGTTCACATGCCAAGCACTTCACAGAGCAGAGAGGATTTGTTCTGCCTCCTTGAAGAAGTCACCACTAAACTATGACTAAGTGGATTAGACAGACAATTTGCATATTGCCCTGCTTTTTAAAATTTTTTATCAAAGAAATACATGTTATATTCATAGTTTAAGAAGTCAAATAATTTAAATCATGTTGCTTGTGCATAAAGTCAGCACAATTATTTTAACCCTCCCCATACCTAATTCCTACTATATAGAGAAAACTCTGTGTACCAATTTTAAAACAGATTGGACTTTTAATGTGAAAGATTAAGCTACACTTTATTCTAGCACCATTATCATATTTTTGCACACACACACATACACACACACACACTGATTAAAGAGTAGTTTATATGCCTACATCTATGTGGGTGTACAATAATCACAGGACTTACTTTTCCTTTTATTAGACAGCTTACTTTAGGCTTGAACTTCATTAGTAAACACTTGGTTAGTTTTGAATTCATTTTCTGTACATATCCCAACAATGTAGCCATTTATGTCACTGCACCTTGAGAGCTCTCTGGCAGTTAAATTCTGAAGCCATCCTGGCATCTTTATAGCTCTGTTCTTTCTGTGACATGAGCTTAGGACAGGTGTTGACTCAGCAACACTGCCCCAGTTCAGGAGAGTTTCTCATTGCTATAGCACCATTCCACACTTTCCACATATCCTTGCCTGATAAAATGTATTGCCCCTCGGGTTTCCAAGGGAAGTATGATAAGTAAGTTATCTGTAGCATTTTATGTATTCCAATGTCACTTACTTTTCTATGCATGTTAGAAATGTCATTGGATAGAGTCTGAGACTGAAGCCTCCTGCCTCCATATTCTCATTGTGGTATTTCAGTGGCAGAAGTTGAATAAATGGGAAGTCATAACCTTAGATACAATGCAAATAAAATCATTGTTCCTTCCCTCTCTTATTTTGAATATTTAATCTTTTAAATCACACATTATAGCACTGCTCTGTCCCCTTTTCTCCCTCTCAACCCTTCCGTATACCCTCACTGCTCTTCCTCAGAATCAGGACCTCTTTTTCAGTAATTGTTACCATATGCATATGTGTATAAACACATACACTCTTAAATATAACCTGTTCAGGCTGTATAATGTTACATTTGGGTGTGTTTTCAGGGAAGATCATTTGGTACAGGAAAACCAAATGAAGTGCCCCTCCCTGAGGAAGGCCACACTCCCACTCCCAGCTTTCCTCAGTTGCCTGCAGATCTTCATGTAGGGTTGTGGCCTTGTGGACTTTTTCCCTTTCCAATTTCGTTTGTCCATTAGTGTCATTCTTGTTCAGATTATGTCTGAGCAGTCACGTTGGTGATACTTTATTAATGTAGATTCTGACAGTACTAGCAGACACAATCTCATAGTAAACTCCCATTTGTGTGACAGTAGCATTAGCTAAATATGTATACTATTATGCTACATACTTGATCAACACAAAAGACGAAGTATTGACATTATGTATGTGGAACTGTGTTTCTCTGCCCATGTTACCCTCAGCCCTAGACAAGCCTAAAATTGTCTTTCATTTTTCCATAGATTAGCATAAACATATTCTAAGGGAATCTTATTTCAAATGTTTTGACTTAAAATTATTTTAATACCTCGGCTGAGAATTGATTCAGGTTTGGTCGATGAAATCCCTATGGCCCAAGTCAACACAGACGCTTTGATGGACACCATGTTTAAACAAACCGTAACAGTACCTTTTAGAATATACCTAAAAGACATGGGAAGCAGAGAATTAGCTACACTTATGGAAAATAGGCAACATCTAAGAAATAGCGTATTTTATAAAAGAAGCATTTTTTATCAGGGAGCAAAGGACTTTGATGGGAAACATGATTTATGGATGATGGTTCCATAGAATCAATTTACTCTGCTTCTGAAATTATGTCTTGTAATGTACACACTCGCATTGTCCACAGAAGGACTGTCCTCACAACAAACCTTCAGCTTGCCCAGTAGTAGACTTTGAAATTAATGCTTTAAAATATCAAAGTCTTACTAGGCATACACATTTTTACAATTGCAGAAAACTGTACAAATGCCAAGCAGTTGGCAAGTTCATGTGGATGATAGTGTCATGAAAGAGAAGAGACAGCTGAGTTGTCTGTATTTGTATTTCGGGATGAGTAATAGAATTTATAAAAGTAGTACACGAATTCTTGTCTGGTGCAACTAGAAAGAATCAACACTGCCAACATTTTGATTGATTTTAAGTCTAGCATTTATATATGACTTCCAAAACTATTAAGAGAATAAATTTGTGTTGGACTAAGTGGCTTAATCTGTGGTAATTTGTCATAGCAATTTAAATCAAATGGAAGAACAAATTGTCAGTTTGAAGATAACTATATTACTTCCAAGAGTAAAAAACTTTACAAAAATTTCTTACATGCATGAATGCTGTGAAAATAAATAATTTTAGAAAAATTAGTAGATTTTCAATGTTTTAAGCTCTTTTACTTATATGAAGTAGAATGAAAAAACAGCATTAACTCTCTAGCACAATTTTAGTCATGATGTATAAATAATTTTTTAAGCTTCTTGATTTTATATATCTACTCTCATGCTGATATTAAGTTTAATTTTGGAAAATTCCAGATAAAGGGTATTGCCATATTGCCAAGATGTTACGACTTAAAGAGCTATATATAAAATCAACATTCCACCATATATTTTACCAAGCTGACCAAAAATACAAGCTTACCTTCCATTCCCATAGCCCACCTGCCAATCCCCAAATCCACAGTCAAGAGAAACATGTCTGTGGCCACACACCCTACTAATTTAGCTACAGATAATGATTCCCATAAATTCCCCCAAAAAGATGCAGGAACCAATCACTACCTATTAAAATTCCATCTGCCATACCTGATTATGTTTCTTTTAACCAATAGGATCAATTTATAAAATACACATGTATTTAAATTTACTTGTCAAACAGCTGTCATGGTGCTGTTACTTTTGAATAATGTTTTTATTAAAATAACTTCCTATAACTAGCACTTAGCACAAATTTACTAATGGCATCAATCCATTTGTTTTCTGCAAAAGGAGCATGCTTAACTACTTAAGGAAAACACAACTTATTATCTTTCAAAGGGATGACTCAGACGTGCAGCATGGATGACATTGTGAGAAATTAAAGCATAGTGGGTCTACACTATTTTATGAAGTCTGCAGGAAAGATTGTGAGCTCCTCACTCACAGCTCATGTCCTCTGTTCTATCTGCTCAAGTTAGCAATGTCCCAGGGTTCCAACCCACCTTCCTTTGTCACACCTTCCTCCAGCCAGTGCTAGGACAGGAATCACGTGATTAGCTTTGGCCATTAGTTAATGAAAAGAAATCTCTCCCTCCATCTCAAACCCCAAACTCACAACCATATCAGCAAAGTCTCTTCAGCCACATAAGGAAACATATTCATAATTCCTGCAACTATAGGGTACTTACCTTTGAGAGTCATTATTCTGACAGACACATACACACACAGACACACACACACACACCATTGAACACCACAGATTTGGTGTAGGTTAAGCAACTATCTTAACCTACACTTCAAAGAAAAGCTACAAACGTTTTTTGTGTTGCTTGAGGAATAAAGGAAGTGCACGGCATTAGAAGCAGTTATTCTTACAGTAGTTATTAGATGGTTACCTTAATTTCTCTTTACCATGTATGAGAGGAAGTGATTGAGAACAGGAGTGTTGCCAAACAAAAAGTTTGTCGTTATGGATTCTAAATTTAGTCTTGGGGAACACAGAAACAGAAAAAGAAAAGATGTGCAAGTTTGAAGACATGTTGGCCTAAGCAGATTCAGATGCCCAGTTTCACTCAGTAATTCAGTTAGGAAAGAAATGGTGTGTCTCGGGGATTCTTTAGACACCAGGATAGAGTATGAGAAAGAGACTGATAGGCAACACATTGTCCTTACCTTCATGATTTTGTACCATTTGTTAGGCAGATTTTAGAGAAATGATTTCCAGAGCTGGGAGTGTAGAGTTGGTAGAGTTCCTACCTGGCATACATGAAGTCCTGATATCCATCCCCAGAATTAGACACAACTGGATACAGCAGTATATACCTGTGAGCCCAGCATTTGGTATGTGAAGGCAGGAGGATAAAGGTCATTATGGGCTACAGGAGAAATTCAGGAACAACTTGAGACTTATGAGGCTCTATTTTAATAACATGATGTCTGAATGGCGCACAGAGGGACAATTTCAGATGCAGCCCTCCACACACACAGTTAGAGCTGTGAACGGATAAACATTTTCCTGATTGGTCTCTATTTCTCTTGATTGATACTGATAAAAACACATTGCGGTGATCTTCAAAATGTTAATAGATGATGGTGGGAAGATCTGACGTAAAGCAAATTTGTACCAGCTACTTATTAGAAACACAGCTAAAATGCAGTAAGTTTGGCCAAAAGGCAAAGTGTTATTAAATGTATGCCATATGAAATCACTTATAAGTACAGTATTTGCTATCATCAAGGATTACTTTAGCCAAGACTAACACTGGGCCATAGAGCACAGAAGTTGCTTTCAGTTCCACGGTATGCCTGTAGCTCAGAACTTTCATATGACACACAGTATTTCGAATGACTGAACACACTGATACCAATACAGCTGGCTACATCCTTACATTAAATCTCAGCCCTCTACTATGCATTGGCTAAGAAAGTGAAAGAGCAGATAAGACTTTTGGAACCTTTTTCTTGCGCAGAGCATCACTACAAATCAAAACTTTTCTTAAAGTTTTACTCATAATTACATTAATCTACATGTCTGAAATTATAACTTGATTAACAGCACTGTTTTCCTGGTTAACTTTACACTTTTAGGTCATTTGCTTCTTGTTTCTTTTGTTTAAATATATTGTTTTTATTTTAATGCATTTAAATTTATTTTGTGTGTCTGGATAATTGAGGAGCATCCCACGCATGGACAAACAGTCCACTTCCATAATCTTTTTCTGTGGTATCATTGCCCACCCCTGTCCACAGAAATTGCTTCCCAAGGTGCTTACACTGGCAGTTAAGTTACTGCATGAATTTTAGAAATAACAACTGTTCAAATCCACATGAATGTCTTTTTGCTTTGTGATCCATTAAGTTTAATTAGGGTCATCTGTGTGAGCTTCGACTGATTTCTTGGAGCCTGGTGGGTTCACCATTGGATATGCGACTGAAAATAATTTCAATTTTCCCATGCCCCTATAATCAATCAGTTGCTAGTAATTTAGCAGGCAGAGGTAGCTCTCTGTGAGACATTCCTCTGCCATGGCAAAGTGTTAAGAAGACCACTGTTCTGCAGACCCATGTGGACAATCACAGCAGCTGTGAGATCATGTGAGAAAGGGGTTTGTGAGGAAGGGGAAAGCTGACATGGGTGCAAAGCGATAATCAGACATAATCAGGATACACTATAAGCATGCATAATTATGTCAAAGAAGCAATTTAGTTGAAAAACAGATGAAAACATGGCCATTTCTTATTTGCTTCTATTGACTAGAATCTTGTGGTAGGATATCAATTTGCAAGTTAGGTTACCAAAAGACAGTAGTATTGTGTTATATACTGACACTCTACTACTTATAATAGATTAGCTACAAACATCTTGAATGGTCTGGTAAAGAATCATATAATTTGCTGATCAGGATGGATTTGTATCCTTCTTGAGAGTCACAAGTTTTACTTCTACTTTTGCCTTATATTTCAGTCAAGGACTTTCAGATTTTGTTTCTATTTAAAAGGTTATGTCATTTTTATAATATAATTACATCAATGGCCTGTTCAGTCTGTATAATGTCACTTGTATGCACAGGTTGTCAGGGCTATTTAGTACTGGATAATGAATTGGTATGGACTTCCTTGGGGAAGGCTGTCACTCCTGCTCTCAACTTTCCTTAGTTGCCTCTGGTTCTTTGTGTAGGGTTGAGGGTCCTGGGCTTTCCTTCACTCCACAGTAGCCCTCCTATCATTGTCTTTATTCATCAGCTTTCATGTCTTAATTTAAAGGACTGTCATAGTACCTCCCTTTAAGCGAAATTAAACAGAAAATCTCTGACAAAGAGTTGTGAGACACTATTTTTAAATGCAGGTAATAGTTTTCTATCCACTTAGTGTTTTTCCAATTGTTTTCCATATTGAGTTTGGTGAAATACCCCTATGCACCTTGTGAAGTGCACTGTGATGTCTACCATGACAAATATCATGTATTGTGGTTGAGCCTGTCTTCCCTGGACATATGTCTCTGTCGTTATAATGTTTAATGCCACCTCTTCTTTTTCTGAGGGAGAGGGAAAATAATATTGTTTCATGTGAGCATACAATCATCTTTAAACCTTCACTAAAATTTATATTATTGGATTTTCATACTGTCTAACAAACTAATAACCCTTTTATCTTGTCACAAGGAACAGTGTAAAAGACCAAGACATCAACATACCTGGAAAGTGCCATTTATGCTGTATGCACATTTGGTTGAATGGTATCCAGGGATGTTGCAATCATTTCTGCCTATGTCATACAAAACTCCTGCATCATCACACCTCTCCTCAGTATCTCTGAGAGATTTTTACCTGCCAAGATGCTTTTGTATCTTAATCTCATGTCTTGGTATTCTTCTTCTGGCTATATCCCCTTCTTCCCATCTCTCTCTAGAAAATTATTAAGTTCATATCCACAGAAAATTCTTTCCTGTAATGATTATCTAATGAATACTTTTAAAAATTAACAGCAGAAAAAGCCTATCTTCTTAGGTCAGCTGTTTCTGTGGGTTAAACCAGCCCAGTCTTAACTCCTTTGCCCTTCAGTTCTCTCTTTCTGACACTGGATTCTAGGAGTTCAGTTCAGTGCTTATCTGTGGGCATCTGCCTCTGCTTTCATCAGTCAGTGAGGAGGCCTAGGTAATCTATGGGGTCTTGGGTAGTATTTATCCCTAGTGTACAAATAGACTTTGGGAGTTTCGCTTAGCCGGCACCCTTGGCGGAGTGCCTAGGCCCTGCCCTGGATGAAATGACAGTTACTGGAGATCCACGATGGAGTGCCTCATCCTCTTTGGGGACTGGACTGGAGATTGGGTGGGGGACTGGGGGACCTGGTGGGGAGGGCAGGGGAGAAGTGGAGGGAGAGGGAGTTGGGATTGACATGTGAAACAAGATTGTTTCTAACTTAAATTTTAAAAAAATGAAAAACAGTCTAACTTCTCATTGGTGATTTTATGATACCTTGGAAATGAAGAGGAATATTAATTCTGGCCACAAGCCATGTATATAAAGCTTCTAAACACACTCGCTGTTCTAAACATACTAATCGTATCTTACATGTCAATGAACTTACAAAGGCATTAACCTGTAGATGATAGACTACACAATGACACCCACAAACAATAGAACACATTCCATGTGTTCCTCGTTTTCCTTACCAAATCTTGCTACAACTTATGGAGTGTAAAAAGCTCTGTATTTTCCTCCATTATCTGACTATACTTCCAAAAACTAGAACACAGTGTTTTTATGAATATTTTAGACATGCAACTTAAGTTTGTCTAGCATAAATGATTTTCAAATGTAGGAAAGCTGGACCTTAAATTGTCCAGTTTACTCGGAGTAATTAATTATACAGAGGCTGGTAAACCTGTAGCCATGAGTACCATACATCTCATTCCCAAATATCCTACAGGTCTTTATGCTGATGCTAATGTTGAAGCTGTCCCTAGCCTTCTAACATTAAATAGAAATGCACCAAGTCTTATCCTAAGTCCCACGTGGATATTTTTCTTCATTGTATTGTAGTTGTCATTGTCGTTCATATTGCACATTTACTTCTTAATTTTCATATTTATTGATGTGTGTGTGAGAGAGAGAGAGAGAAAGAGAGAGAGAGAGAGAGAGAGAGAGAGAGAGAGAGAGAGAGAGAGAGAGAGAGAGAGAGAGAGAGAGAAAGCAAGAGGGGGAGGGGAGGATGCATGTGACATAGTGTACGCATGGAGGTTAGAGGACAACTTCTAGGAGTTGGATCTTTCCTTCTCCATGGGTAGACTTCTGATGGCAGCCTTAGCAGCAAACACCCCTAACTGTTGTGTCATCTTGCCTTTGTAATTTATACTTTCTCTCTGTCATAAGCATGCAAGATTCATGAGGTTATGGACTTGTTTTGTTCACTACCATAGTCCTAGCTCCTGACCACTGTCTGGTACATTCTAGTAGACCCCAGGTAACACACTGGCTGTATGCACTAAAAATTGTGAAAATATGAAGCAAATGAATGAATTGGGATGGCAAATTCTTAGCAAATCTGTACAGCCTTTGTAAAACAAATTTTGAGCAGATGCATATGGAATCTGTTAGTATAAGTGGAAGCATGTCTGTTGTGTTTACAATATATCATGTTATGTATTTATCTAAAGACAGTAAATACTGTCTAATGTAGACTTGGATTTTGATAAAGGTTAAAAATAAATTGATATATGTGAGTTATGCTTGTTTAACATATTTTATGAAAAATTCAGTCCCCCTTTTAGAATGCCAGTTATTCTGAGTCAATGTAAGTTAAGTGCTAAAGAGTATCGCATTATTAGCCTTTTACATTACAATAGTTATTTTTTAAACTAGAAACAGTAAATATGGTGAAATACAATTTTAGTGGAGAAAAGAAAAATACTATAGGAAACTACTAAATATTAAAACTCTAATTAAAATCCATTTGTTATAAAATAGCAATAAATTTTAATTTAGGCAATAAAATTTCACATAATAATTGGCAAAATGTTTTTGTTCTCATTCTCTACAATCAAAGCAAGCCAGTTCTGTCACACAGAAATTATATTAAATTTCTGGGGTTTGTTGAGAGAAATAGAAGAAATATCAATATTTCCTCATTTTAATTAAAAAGTGACTGGGCTGGATTTTGTGTCATTCTTGGAACTCATTATTCATACTCCTCCAAATTATTTTTAATTCAGCAGAAATATTTAGAAAGTGCTGATTTTAATTTTATAGTACTTGGCAGATAGTTAATTCAACCCTTGTCTATTACCTAAGTTTTCACACTTAAAAATAACTTCTATGTTGAATCAGAACATTAAATAACTTCAATTACAAAAAAATGTTTCTAATTGTACCAGTTAACAAATGATTACTTACTTTATGCCTGAGTTTTTGCAGTTTCTAAATTCAAGCTTACTGCAACCCATAAGAGATGCCATGGGCAGGAGTCACCGGAAATGTTTTTTCCATGCAGCCCTTGGAAGACATGCTAACATGCAGCCCAGCTACTGTGGATGTCTGATGCTCGGCTGCACAGCGTGAGCTCAGGAAGGCTGGCTGGTATGGCAGCCCACAGTCGTGCACAAGTACTTACAGCCGCAGTGACATGGTGCTAAGCATGTTTTAAGTCTAGTCCCAATCGAGCAGCATCTTATCCAACCAGAAACAATCCCACAATCCAGCTCTTTTTAAGTGATCATCCTTGTATCATAACAGATTAAGGCTGCAGCTACTTTGGATTATGTTTAATCTAACCTTTATCCATTCACATCTTCACCTGAAACTTACAAGGACCAAGAGTCAATTGCCGGGGCATAATTCACAATGACACTGATCTTTCCTTCCTCACTCTAATTATCTGGATTAAGAATAACACTTTTGAGTAATTATTTTCACATTGGATAAACATTAAGCTTTCCCGGATTTATCTGAGCTTTTTCCTAACATGAAATAGATCCAACCAGGCTTAGAAGAACATAACTGACAGCAGTGACAGCTTAATCAAGGCAACCCTAAACAACTAAAACAATAAGGAAATGTTTATTTCACATTGTTTAGGAAAGTCGAGGTCTGAAAGTTACCAGGTTTTGTGGCACTGAGCCCCTCAACTCCTCACAGCCAATCGCAGAACTTGGATTTTTTTCTTTATAATCATTCATTAATCCTAACAAAGTTCAGTCACTGAACCTCTGAGAACAGCATGGAATGAAGAAATTAATTGGCTGAACTGATACTACCTGCAAACACTAAATACTGTTATCTTCCTGATTGGTGTGACAGCTTAAAAAGAAAGAAGACATTATATTAGAAGTGATGTACTAAAATTATAATTTGGAGAATAAAACTCTTGCTATGTCAATTCTGATCACCATTTTGATCACTCTGCCCTGTCTATCCAAGATTGTACACAATCCCAAAAAATTGCTATCACAAGCAGGCTAGAAAAACCTCCCAAGCTTGTCTTTGAAACCACCCCACATCATACACAGTTACTCACTAAAATTACATCACAAAACCCAATTACACTTTGGCTTTGCAGATCCACAGATAACCTCTTAAAGAGCAAACTCCTTCACTGTGTCGACCTCTGACCCCAGACTCTTTTTCCAATCTGTAGCAGCAGGCTGCATGTCTCTCAACCCTGGAAAATCCCAGACTTTGAAGTCAAAAAGACATGCAGGACTTTTGAATGATGCCTGATGTTTAAAATTATGCTTGATATTGCTAATATTTTGTTCTTGGTCCTTGAATATTTATTATGTGCAGCTGTGGAACTTACATCTAAATACTTCAGTGAAGAATGTATTCAGAATTTTTTGCCTTTATGTGGATGGATGGATTCAGGAAAACTGGCTATGTTTAAAAATCTAAGTGCCTGATCATTTTAATCAGATTAAAAATAATGCTAAAAATGGAAAGAGATTTCAATCAGATCCCAAATTAGCATTTACAATGTGCAGGAGAATTGAGGGGACCCTTTGAGCAGTAACCCTTACAAACCCATGATTACACGTCTGTTAATATGCATGCAATTTAATCCTTGCACAGTGAGTCTCTTTAGGACACAGAAGGCTCCTAATTTCCTTCCATCTCCTTCATACATTCTAGGAAAGACAAACAGTAGTTAGTGAAGTGATAGCATTTTAACAGGGGTGAATATGAATTCTAAACGTGAAAAAAGTAAACTGTTATGTTGGCTCTTCCTCAGACCTGGGTTCACCATAGTTTTGCTTATCAGCTAGCCAGTCTATGCCCTTGAGTGTCCTCACTATCAGTAGCAATAAGTGAGTTCACAGCCCTTGTCAGAACTGCAGTGGCATTTGGAGGTCATTTGCTTTAACCTCTCAAGCCTCCCGTCTGTGGAGTATGTCAGTTACCATCAGATGTCCATTATAAGGGCTGTGAAAAAGCAATAAGGCATGTCTAGGGACAGGCACAATCAAAAGAATGACTTTGCGTAGCCAACCAAGGCTTCCATTTGTGGGACCTGGTTGCATTCAGTTTAGTTGCTGGCCAACGGGGTCCCACAGTGATCCATTAACCAATGAGGTAGATGCTAGGACAGAAGGTAGCTCTCTGAAAACAGTCAGGAGGACCCCAATACCAAGGAAAATATCCACACAGCTTGTTGAATGCTGAGAAGTTGAGCTGGTGCCTGCATGCAGCCTTCACCTCTATGTTCTACACTCTCTGGCACAAGAAGGTACTCTGAAGGCTATGGAAACAGAAACCTGGGTACCAAGTCAGCCACAAAACCCATGACCTACAATCTGCCCTGTCTGCATGATACTATGGGGCAATACTGGCACAAAACTTGTGTGAATGGACAATCAATGTTTTGTTTAACTTGAGGCCTACACCTATGAGAGGGAGCCTATGCCCTACACTGTCAGGATGGCCAGGAACTAGAGACTGGATAGCCCAGAGACATAGGATCAGTTGCTTGTCCAGTCATTATCAGGGAGCCTACCTCTTGCAGCAAGTCGGAGGGATACAGAGACCCACATCCAGACATTATACAGAGAGAAATTGGAGGTGTCATTCAGGTTCCTCCCTGTGGAGATTGGAAAACCCCACAGAAGATGGAGAGGAAAGATTGTAGGAGTCAGAAAGGATGGTGGACACTTGGAGGACACGGCCTACCAAATCAACTAATCAGTGCTCACATAGGCTCACAGAGACTGAAGCAGTAGAGACCTGCATGGGTCTGCACCATATGCCTTGTATATTAGGGCTGTGAGTTTGGTGCTTTTGTGGGACTCCTAATAAAGGGAGTCAGTGCATCTCTGATCCATTTACCTGTTCCTGAAACTCTTTTCCTCCTATTAGATTGCCTTGTCCATCCTAGATATGAGTAATTCTGCCTTGCCTTACTGTATCGTGTTTTGCCCTGTTTGTCAGTTGTCTCTTGGAGGTCTGCTATTTCATGAAGAGGAAACAAGGTGACTGAGATTTGGAGAGAAGGGAGATGGGAGGTAGAGAGGAGTAGACAGAGGTCGAACTGTGATCAGTATGTATTTATGAGAGAATCTACTTTAAATAAAAATAAAAAGATTTTTTTAAAAAATGAATGATTTTGCATTTGTTCTCTCAAATTAAGTATCAAGATTTGCAAGTAGAGGCGAGTAAGATAAAATTGTTTCAGTACCTAAGCACACACATCTTCAGCAATGAGTTCTATCTCCAAAGGCATGAGCAAACACAGACATCCTCTGTTTACAACCTCAAAGGGTCTAGAATGAGTTAGGTAAAGAATCTCTGGGATGCTATGTCAGCAACAGCAAAGTACTGAGATTTAAAAAAATGTTTCCATGAAGAAACAATATGACAGTATGAATAGGGAAATAAAGTATTAATATAGCAAATATTAAATGATTTTGGTGATTTTTAGTGCTGGTTGTTCTTATGACCAAGAACAAGCTTTTGAGTTACTATTAAACAGTTTATAATTTTTTGAAACTGACTTATATTTTCTGGATTTATTTTTGTGTGTTTTTTCCTTGAGATTACATAACAAAAATTATTTCTTCCTTCCCTTTCCTTCCTTCAAACTCTCTCAGGTACCCTCACCTGGCTCTCTTTCAGATTCATGACCTATTTTTCTTTGATTTTTTAAATCTGGAATAAGACATCCACTACGCTTAGTATGGCTTCCTAGATTGACCTAACTGGTGCAAAGAGGGAATATGAAGAGGACAGGAACACAGACAAAGACACACTCACAGAAAAGCTGGGATTGGGTGGGGTGTGCTCACTATAATGGGAAGCACCAACTACAACCCAGAACATCAGTGCATCTATTTTATACATATGAATGAAAGAGATTAGTTTTTTATACAGTTGAATCAGGAGGTGTGCTTATGATAAACAGCTGAGCGAGGGGGCAGGTTTGGCTAAACTTGGTAGGTCTGTGCAGGTGAGGAGGCTCAGGCTATACTCATCCCTGAACAAGAAGCTGTGCTTGAAGAGTCTGTATACACTGTCAGTATTTGCACTCAGACCAAATGTAGGCTTTGCCATTCCAATGAGTCTCACCCTGGGGAGGTTTTGCTATTCCCATTGGTCTGAGGCACTGGGAGTTGACATAGTTGTGTCTGCTACTTACACATTTGTTTTCTCACTAATAGATCCTGACCACAGTTTCTTCTCCCTCTATTCCTTCCAGCACCTCCCCCATCTCCCCATACACATCATTTTTCCCTTAAAGTAAATTCACATGAGTATTTATTCATTCATGATACTGGAGTAGCTGTTTGTTCTATTAGATTGGGAGATATATTGTTTATGCTTTAGCTTTCCCTTTTGAAGAATTAGCCAAATGAATGGAAGTCTAGAGGTACAAAATTATGAGATGAATTAAAGTAAGATATAATTTACTATAAATATTAAGACCCAAATCATCATTTCTATGGTTTTCAGATATTACAGATTCCACAACAGCACTCTATGCACTACGTATAATGGTGAAAGGATGGAAATTTTTAATAATTTTGCATTTCTAAATATCTGTAAAGAGGAAAGAGTAACATGGGCAGTATAAGTACATAAATTTTTTGAAGCATGAAAAAGCCCAAATATATTACCATGTCTGAAAACATTCTGACATTGAAAATGTAATATAAAAGAAAAATTTTCAAAGAAAAAAATGAGGTGTTTGGTGGATGAAGGTGTGAAATCTGCACGGTTGACGGCACTTTGTAAACGTTTACATTATCCTGAGGCAAGTCATACATATGGACTTCCTGCACACTGCGTAACTTTACCCAGACTTGTGTAGGCTTCATTCCTCATACAGATGTTGTACAAGTGGTGTAAAGCATGTGTTCCTGACAACCTCGACAATTCCTTCTCAACAGTTCTTACAGAAAGGGCAAGGCTACATGACAGCCCCAGATGGTCTGTAAGTAAAGAGCAGAAAAAGTTCTATAATTGATTTGCTGTTTGTTGAGATACCCAAAATGCTCAGCTTCAACTTTTACCTAATTCATCCATTCCACCTTTGTTATGTCCCCCCCCCAAAAGAAAGGAGATCCCATCAGGGATTGGGTTTATGTGCTTAGTAGAGAAAAAAAAAGCCCCTCCGGAAGTTTGCTCTGTTACCCTACTGGGAAGTTTGTTGACATCCACACTTAGTCAATCTCTGAAAGAAGCTACCAAGATGCTTTGTCATAGTTCTGGGTCTTTTTTGAAGTAACCTTCTTTGGAGAGTCTCCATAAACTGTATACAAAAAAACGGAAGATCCTTCTAAGAGAAAATTTTTAAATTGGGTTTTAAGAATTGCAGTAGTCAGAGATGTGAGAACAGCAAAAATATCAATAGACACTGGCAGAGGGAAAGTCAGCCTTGTGTAACTTCTTACAGTCAAGTTTCATTCTGTTTTATGTCACATGACCTGTTTTGATTGGCTTTTCTCTGACTGCTCTGCTGCATTTAGATACAAAGCATCAGGATTCTGGGAAAGGGCTTTGTCCTGAGTAACAATCAATGTCATGAGAATCTGCTGAAATCCAAGGGTGCTGAGATGTAGAAAACACTAACATTCACTCAAAGCTCCTAAAATAAAGTGTGGAAGCTTGATGATGGATGTAAACACTCTTTCTGTTTCTCTAGAGTCAGAAAGGACTGGTGTGAGGGGAAGTGCCCTGAGTTAGATGGGCTTTTAGTTACCCATGCTCTTTTGAAACAGCTATCACTGAACACTCTTTTATGTTATCATACACAACCATGCAACTAAAGCATCAGGGAAGTAAAGCATAAGGGATACTTATAAACCATCAATGAGCTCTGTTTTCAATTCTACTAATCTTTTTACACTACTCTTTAGTTGAAATTATCTCAGTGAAGACCAAAGTTGGAAGAATAACATTTCCATGTACTCAGACTTGAAATAGTTTTAATTATTCCTGATCCATTGTCCAGTAGAGGCCTCTGTATTAAAGACTTGGACAAGGGAAGGTGCTAAAGTTAGCCCTTTGGGAGGTCTTTAGGTCATTGGGGCAAAGCCACTAATGTGATAATGTATGCCATTGCCTTCCAATTTTTCAATATATTTTCTTTACAGTTGATAAACACAATCCAGACATGGCATATAGCATTGCCACAGGAATAAAAAACCACATGGCTAGCCAACTATGGACTGTCATCTCAAAAATGTGTTAGAAATAATTCCCTAAATTTTTTCTTCATTATCTCTGCTTTTGGATAATTTTATAATTATTTAGATTTATATAAAGAGAAGTTCCAAGTCAAACCCCAATGACACAGACTCAACCCAAAGTAATTTGAAATATTCAAAAAGAAAAGTTTTGTTTTGGCTCACAAGCTTTTATAAGTTTCCATCCATGAATGAGCACTCCCATGCTTTTAGACTTTTAGAAGATTAGCACATCATGACAGGAGAACATTTATTTATGGATGCGTGAGAAATAAAGGGGAGCAGAGGTGCACTTACGTACATTTCTTTTAAGATTATACCAGGACCAAGCAGAAAGTTGCCACAGTTCCTAATAAATGCCATCCCTGTGTTGGGGACTTGGAGTCTTAACACAGGCTTTTGAAGGGGCACTCCAAATCCAAACTAAAGCACCCCTCCTGCTTGTCTATAAGCCACAATGCCAGCAAGAGGACAGCTATCTGTTGTCCTTTGCTTAATTCCAGGAAATGCTTCAGTATCTCCAGAATCCCATCCCTGCTGTCCTGTGTGAAACACCTTCACAATTAAGATATGTTGTTCATAGACATATGCTTTTGCGTTAGTTTCCACCCATTTTCAAAACCATTTAAGACAACATATTTCTCCTCCCAGTCTTCAATGAGGTTATTTTATCTACTTATAGATACCTTCATCAAATAATTTTATGACCAAATGATGCATATTATTTACTTTGTTAATAATATGGATTACATTAAACTTTTTACAATTATGTGTACCGCATTTGGTCACATTGTATCCCCTTTTCACATATTGGTAAATATGAAGGATTTTGTATCTGTGTCCATGAAAGGTATTAACCTGTTAGTTTTGTATCTGGTACATACATGGCTTGAGTATTAGAAGGTATTTGTTTCACAAAGTGAATTGAGCAGTATTCACTCTGCTTATATTCCCAGAAATTGTGGAGAATCGGCAATTAAACCCCATAGAATTTGTCAGACAATGAACATAAGATTGCTGATCTGGAGATTAGAAGACCAAAGCTTGAGGAAGCATCACGCAAGAATGTTTTAACTGTACTATCCCATGGCATACAGAAAGAGAGGAGGAGAGAGCCATACAGGAAAGGTGTACCACTGTGCTTTTAGACCTATCACTAGTTAATATAATTATAATTGTCACCTAAACACTCTTCATTAGGTCCCACCTCTCTACACTATTATAATGAGTACTTAGTTTCACACACACTTTATGTAGGATATATTAGAGCCACAACAACCCTGCATCATACAGCATACTACAGACCTGTGTGTTGTAGATTCACTATCCTTTGTTTACACACACACATATATATAATATATGTATATATTATATATATATATTAATTTGTCATTAGACTTCATGACTCTGATAACTGAAGAACTGTATGAAGTTTAGGACTATGTGCCAAAATTTCCAAACGGATGTTCATTTTCTGGTTACCTATTATTGACTTCTAGTTCAATTCTACTGTTTGAAATTTTGCTGAATGGTTCCTATTCTTTTCTTTGTAAAGACAGTCTCCACAGTTAAGAATCCAATCTTCCTTTATGAATGGCCATGTGTACTCAAAACCAAAATATATCATTTTTTCTTTTGATGGGTTATATGACTAATAACGATTAAGTGAATTGAATTGATATATATGGCATCATGTGTATTCTTGCTGGTGTTTGTGAAGAGGATCTAACCTTGACCATGAGAAGAGTATTTAATTCTACAACTATATCAGTGACTGACTTTCTTTCTTCTGGAAGTTTACTGCCAACTTTGGTCTTGTGTGTAGCATGCTTTGTTATGTGTAGAAAAGTTTGGAAATATGTGTGTTTTGGATGTAAAAAACGTATTTTATGTACAATGTCCCTCTTTAATCTAGTTTTTCTTTTTCTGAATTCTGTTGTGTCTTAAAATTTATAATTGTTCAGCTTTTTTCATTGTTGTGGTTTTTCATTTACTTTTGAGAATTTCACATAGTGCTTATTTACATCACTCACCTCTCCCTCTTCTTTCTCCAACTCTGATTTCCCTCACACTCCTCAAATACAGTCTCTTATTCTTTCATTGTAATTGTTTACATATGTTTATATATAATTATAAATCCAGACTGCTGGGATAATTTTGTATTGTTCATATGTGTTTATGACTGTCCTCTTGAAATAAGCTAACATTTAGGGAAGTGGTTCTCAAACTTCCTGAAGCTGCAATCCTTTAATACAGTTCTTCATGTTTGATAACCCCATTCATAGCATTTTGCCATTGCTACTTCATAACTGTAATCTTCCTACTGTGATGAATCATACCACATTTGATCTGTAACCCACAAAGGGCTCACCCACAGTTTGAGAACCATTGCTTTAGGCTTTTCATTCTTGGGGAAGATTGACTTCTAAGGAGCTGTCAATTAACTACAATACTTCTAGTGGTAAAATCTGTTGAGAATTCCCCATCCATGTTGGATTGCCTATGTTTTATAGATGTTTAGAGTATTGACTGTTCTTCCAGAGGACCTGGGTTCAGTTCCCAGCACCCACATGGTGGCTCACAACTGTCTGGGGTGTTCTGTAGGCTTCTCTGTTACAAAGAGAAGTTGGAGTTATGATTTTTAAGCTACCATATTGTTGAGATTTCCTGGGTGTGGCTTTCCTGTGATATATAAAAATGACACTATACAGTGTCCTGGTCCTTTGGCTCTTAAAATCTTTCTGCTCTCTCTTTTGTGGTGTTGCCTGAGCCTTGGGATAGGGATTGTGTTGTGATGTAGCAGTTGTTGTTGGGTATCTCCCATTTGTCCTCTTCATTTTAGCCAGTTATGACTTCCTGTAATGATCTCCGTATCTGAAAAAAATCAAGATTGGACTGATATAACTGTGTTCTATTTTTCTCATAAGATTTGTTGAATTTTTATTCTTGAATTGGATTTCTATGGTGTGTTTCTCTTTTGATAGGGGAATTTTCTTTTTGCATGTTTGTTTGTTTAGACAAGGTCTTGCTCTGTAGCTTGGTTGAGTTCTAAGTCATAATATTCCTGCCTCAGTCTCTGGAGTGCTTGGATTACAGGTATGCCTCAACTTATGTTTGGTCTTGTGTTTTATTCATTTTAACAATCCGTCTTCTGATTGGTGTATCTGTATTATTAATGTTTTAAATGATTTTATATGGTTACTTTAATATCTCACATTTTGTTATTAATTTACTTTATTGTTTTAACTTGAATACAAAGTATTTATTCATTTCATATTCGCATACATATGTTTTTGTTTTTAATGATGTTCCTCTCCTACTCTCTTCCCCATCTCCTTCTCTCCACCTCTTATTCTTATGTCCCCCTCTTTTTTTCTCCCAGTGGTCTCCTTTCTATTTTCGCTTCATATGTATCCTTTTATAGCTTCCACTTCTTTCCCATAGGCCTTCATTCTCTCTTTCTAACTTCCTTTCCAATTTCATGACTTATACCCCATGCACACAAGTATAACACATGCAAAATTAAAACATTGGGTCTGTATATAAGAGAGATCATGAAGTATTTTTTTTCGGAGCCTGGGTCACTTAACTTGTTATAATATTTTCCAGATCCATCCTTACTGCAAATTTTATTTTTTCTTTATGGTTGAATAAAATTCCACAGTGAATATGTACCATATTTTCTATATCCATTCATTTCTTGATGGACATATGGTTTGGCTCCATTTCCTAGTTACTGTAAATACTGCAGTCATAAACATGGATGTGTAAGTGTCTCTTTGGCATGTTGACTTAAGAGTCCTTTGGATATATGCCCAGAAACCGTATAGCTGGAACATATAGCAGCTCTATTTTTACTGTTGTGAGAAATCTCTACAATGATTTCCATACTGGCTATACCAGTTTCCACTACCACCACCAGCAGTGTCTAAGGGGTCCTCTTTCCCCATTTTCTCTTAAGCATTGTTGTCATCTGCTTTCTTGATGAAAGCCATTCCAACTGGGCTTAGATGGGGTCACAAAGCAGTTTAAATTTACACGTCTGATGTCTAAGAGTACAGAATAATTTTAAAGCATTTATAGATAGTTGTGTTTTAATTATGTGGTCCTTAGTTTTGTTTTATTGGTTGGCAGATCCAATTTGTTGTCTTGTTATTGCCTTACTATTTGTCTATTATGGCTCTTTAGTGTAATTGTGGTCGAATAGTGTGATACCTCTAACAGTTCTTTTTAGTCAGTATTGCTTTGACAATTCAGGGCTTTTCTATGTCTGTATGAAATTTAGGATTGGTTTCTCTATTTTGTTTTTCTGTTTTGTAAAAAAATATTTATTTATTTATTTATTTTAATTTCACTTTACATTCCAACCACAGTTCTCCCTCCCACATGTCCTCCTGCTCCCTTCCCTCCAGCTCACTCCCCATCCACTTCTCTCAGGAGAGTTCCCATGAAGAGACAACAAAGTCTGGCACATTAAGTGGCTGCAGGACAAAGCCCTTCCCGGCTGCATTAAGGCTGAGCATAGCATCCCACCATAGGGAATTGACTTGGACAAGCTAGTTCATGAACGTGGGATAGAGTCTGGTCCTACTGCCAGAGGTCCCTCAGATAGTCTAAGCTTTACAACTGTCTCCCACATATGAAGGGTCTAGTTTGGTCGCATGGAGGCTCCGCAGCTGTCAATCTAGAGTTCATGAGTTTCCACTGCTATGCCCAGGACGCAGGACCCATGAACATGACCACCAGAGAACTAAGTACCAATGTAAACACACGGGTTTATTAAGAAACTCAAGTTAGGCTGTCCAGCAGTACTATGACGCAGTAGGTGAGAGGAGCGACCCCGGTCAGCAGGGGAATGGGCTTAGTCAAGCTAGGGAAATACAAGATTGGTTCAAGGGGGCATGCTTCCTAGGTCGATTGGTCATGGAGTTAAGTAAGCATTTGAAAATTTCCATTAGAGCATCTGATGACCTATTGGGATATCTGGTGACCATGATAAGATGTCTGTTTCCTCAGCAGTATGCGGGGGCTCTGGAGCAACTTTTAGCTATTTGTGATTTTTCCGGGAACTGGGTTCAGGGTCTGGTCAGCAGCTTCTCAAGTTGGTGTCCAGCGTAAATGGCGTTAGTCTTTCCTGCTGGTGCCTGGCCTTAACTACAAGCTTATAGTTCACTGTCTCTGTAGATTTCTTCATCACGATCTTGGCCTCCCTTGTTGATCTAGTCTCTCCTCCCTCCCTTCAACTGGATTCCCAGAGCTTGGCCTGGTGATTAGTTGAGGATCTGTGCCTCTGGTTCCATCAATTGCTGGATGAAGGCTCTATGACGCTAGTTGGGGTTTTCAGCGATCTGAATATAGGGAAAGGCCAGTTTGGGCACCTTCTCCACTATTGCTAGCAGTCTTAGCTTTGTTCAGCTTTGTGGATTTTTGCAAATTGTCTAGCACCAGGTTTCTCCCTAACCCAATAGTGGCTCTCTCTATCAAGATATCTCTTTGGTATTGCTCTCCTACTCTGTCCTTCCCCACACTCTACTATACTGTTCCCTCGTGTTCTCATTCCCCTTTCTCTCCACTTTACTGCCTCCCTCATACCCCAGTTTACCTAGGAGATCTCATCTAATTTCCCTTCCCAGGGGTTCCTTGTGTCCCTATTAAGATTATCCTTTGCTTTACATCCACTAATGAATGAGCACATACCTTTTTTGTCTTTCCAAGTCTGGGTTACCTCACTCAGGATGTTTTTTCTTTTCCTTTTTCTAGTTCCATCCATTGCCTGCAAATTTCATGATGTCCTTATTTCTTACAGCTAAGTAATACTCAGTTATGTAAATGTACCACATTTTATTTATCCATCCTTCAGTTGAGGGGCATCTAGGTTGTTTCCAGGTTCTGGCTATTATGAATAATGCTGAGATGAACATAGTTGAGCAAGTGTCCTCATGGTATAATTGAGCATTGGGTATATGCCTAAGAGTGGAAATGCTGGATCTTGAAGTTTATTGATTCCCAATTTTCTGAGAAACTTCCATACTGATTTCCAGTGTGTCTATATAAGTTTGTACACCCACCAGCAGTGGAGGAGTGTTCCCCTGACTTCACATCCTCTCCAACATGAGCTGTCCTCTGTATTTTTGATCTTATCCATTCTGGCTGGTATAAAATGGTATCTCACAGTCATTTTGATTTGCATTTCTCTATGATTTAGGATGTTCACAAATTCTGATGAGAATTCTCTGTTTACCTCTGTACCACATTTTAAAATTGGATTGCTTTGTATTTTGATGTTGACTTTCTTGAGTTTTTATATATTTTGGAGACCAACCCTCTGTCAGATGTGGGGTTGTTAAAGAACTTTTTGCATTCTGTAAGCTGACGTTTTGTCTTATTTACCATTTCCTTTGCCTTACAGATGCTTTTAATTTCAGGAAGTCCCATTTATTGACTGCTGCTTTCAATGTCTGTACAACTGGTGTTTTATTTAGGAAATGGTCTCCTGTGCCTATGTGTTCAAGGATACTTCCCACTTTCTCTTCTGTCAGGTTCAATGTAACTGGATTTATGTTGAGGTCCTTGATCCACTTGAACTTGAGTATTGTGCATGGTGATAAATGTGGATCTATTTGCAATCTTGTATATGTTGACATCCAGTTATACCATCACCATTTGTTGAAGATGTTTTATTTTTTCCATTGTAACATTTTGGCTTCATTGTCAAGAATTAGGTGTTCATAGTTGTGTGGATTAATGTCAGGAACATTGTCTCAGACATAGCATTCATTCTCCAGCCACATTGAGAATAGGAAGCATTTATTCTTTAGTCACATTGTGGATAGGAAGACATTGAGTCTCCAGAATTCTCCAATCACATTGAAGAGAGCATAGCAGTCTGGGATTGCAGTCTGAGGAACCAGGATTGCCTTTCAGTAGAAGCAATAGCTATTGATTAGCTGCTTTGCTTTTCTGATTTCAGCTTGAAGCTTGAAATCCTCCAAGTTATTTGACCATCTCATTCATTTGGGTAATTGTCTTGCCTAGGCCTTGGCAATTATATTATTATAGTATGGGTAGAGTCTATTAATGAATTTATTTAGTTTTCTGTGTGGTTATTATTTTGTTTGTATGCTTGGTTTTGGGGTTTTGGTTTTTAAAGACAGATTTTTGCCACATAACCCTGGCTGTCTTGGAACTCACTTTGTAGACCAGGCTGGCCTCAAACTCAAAGAGATCAGCCTGCCTCTGTTTCCTGAGTGCTGGGATAAAAGGCATTTGTTGCCACTGCCCAGCTGGACATTGGTTTTTAAAGTAGGACTTTCAAATCTTTGAAATGATATCTCATTATTCTAGGTTTGCTGTAATAAGAAGTTACAGTGGATTTTGTCTCAAATACCTTGTGTGATCTTTTTTCTGGCATATTTTATGCAACTGTTGGAATCTGCATGTTTTCCTTCAATTTTAAATCTTTCCCATTTTCCATCTCCTTTGTCTGTTTGTTGTATATATGAGTCCTCCTGATGAGCTATCTTCACTTGAAATTGCATTCTGTCCTGCTATTTATTGGAAGTGCAACTAGTGATTGTTGGTTCTACCCAATACTTTCTCAGCAGTCCATGTTAAGTTACAGCAAAAAAGACTTGTGCATTTTGATGGTATCAATTGTAAAGTTTGGAGATGGGGCTCTTGAGTACTAATTAGGAGAAAGTAATTTGTAGTCTTTATAAATTGAATGCTATTGAAACTTAAGTAGTAAATGGGACCATGTAAGGATAACAAGGGAGAAAGATACAGAGAGAGATACAATGTATGTGTTAAAGGCCTGTTATTTAGTGAGAATGATCATTAGATGTGTAAATATAGAAAATAATCTTTTCTGTGCATAGAAAAAATAAGGACAGCTTTTCAATCTTATAGCCCTGCTCAGATCCTCTGGGATTCACACACACACATACACACACACACACACACACACACACACACATGTCATGTATGCCTTCTCCTTCTCATCCTCTAAGCCTGCTTCTGCTTCTCTGGGGATTCTCCCTTCACACTCTATGTGTTCAAGCTCATTCTTATCATAAAGGACTCCTGGAGGCTTCTCCAAGATGTCACTATCAAATGCAGACAGCCTGGCTCCTGAAGGAACTCCTGTTCTCAGACTAGATTCCTTGCTACCTTACAAGCTGCCCAATCCCACAAAATCTCATTTTCAGTGCTTCCTGGGAGGCCCTGATCTTTCTTAAACTATAGGTTAATTAATTAGACACCTTATTTCCCAAGATCTTCCATTGCTAATATTTGGTTTAAAGATCTCATTTAAGGTAAACCAGACAATCTTGGAAAGCCATGTCAGAAGGAAACAAAGGAGAGGACCACCAAGATGTGTGCTGACCCTTCATTATTGTCTGTTCATACAGTCAACATCTATCTCTCAAAAGAATGCTAGGGATAAAATGTCTTGCCATGATTTTTTTATTTTCTTTTGCATTCTTCTATGGCTGCTATTTGAAGGTTAGGTCTTTTCCCAGTATTTAGAGAAAGAAATGTCCAGTTAAAAGAGGGCTAGAAAACACCAAATAGACAGGGTCAAAAAGCAAAACTCCCAAGGACATATTACATTTAGAACATCAAAAACTCAGAATAAAGAAAAGGTACTGAAAAATGCAAGAGAAAAGATCAAACCACTTATTGATTGGTCCATTATAAAAACACCTAATTCTTAAAAAACACCTTTAAAGCTAGAAATATCTGGAGAAATAAGTTCCAATTTTGGAAAGACCACAACTTTCTCCCAAGATTATTATATTCAGAAATACTACTAAAATTGAAATAGAAATAAAAATGTTCCATGTTAAAAACAGATTAAAGAATTTAAAACCACAAAGAGGACACTGAAATGTGTAATTCAGTATGAGGACAAGGATAAACACAGCAAGAGGTCACAAGGAATAAAAAAAATCCAGAACAGTTTTTTTTTCAAAAACAAGTCTAAGAAAATAGCACAAAATATGAAAGAAATGATAGTAATTAATATACATATTTCAATAATAGTTCAAGATTGATAGAAAAGAGCATCTATGTTTGTGTTTCCTACAAGAAAAACAGCATCAAAAATACATAGCACTTTAGGGCAAAAGCATGGGGAAAGTTTGGAAAAATGAAAATGGGACTACAACACCAGCAAGCATAGATATCCTGATATCTGACAAAATTGAATTCAAAAGGAAAATAGATGTCCTTCAATAGAAGAATGGATAAAGAAAATGTGGTGCATTTACACAATAGAGTACTACTCAGCACTTAAAAACAATGACATCTTCAAATTAACAGACAAATGGATGGAATTAGAAGAAACCATTCTGAGGGAGGTAACCCAGGCACAGAAAGACAAACATGGTATGTACTCACTCATAAGTGCATATCAGACATAGAGCAAAGGATAACCAGACTGCAATCCACAACCCCAGAGAGCCTAGGAAGCAAGGAAGACCCTAAGAGAGACATACATGGATTCCCCAAGGCAAGATCTCCTGAGTAAATTGGGAGTAGAGGGAGGGGAAGAGAAGAAGGAGAAAGAGGAAGGGAGAAGGGGAAGGAGGAGAACATGAGATATCAGGAAGGTCAAGTTGTGGGAAGAACAGAGAAGGAGAGCAAGGAAAGAGATACCTTAATAGAAGGAGCCATTATAGGATTAATAAGAAACATGGCACTTGGGAAATCTCCAGGAATTCACAAGGATGACTCCCAACTAAAAAATCTAAGAAATAGTGGAGATGCTGTCTTTAATGCTCTTCCCCTATAAAGAGATTGATGACTATTTTAAATGTCATCATACAGCCTTTGTCTAGTAGCTGATGGAAGCAGAAGCAGAGATTCACAGCAAAGCACTGAGTTGAACTCCTGTAATCCAATTATATATAGAGAGGAGTGATGAGCAAAGGGGTCAAGACCATATTGGGGAAACCCACAGAAACAGCTGACCTGAGCAAATGGGAGCTCATGGACCCCAGTATGACAGCTAGGGAACCTGCATAAGACCGAACCAGGCCCCCTGAATGTGGGTGTCAGTTCCGGGGTGGGCCTGAGCAGTATACAGGGCCACTGGCAGTGAAACCATTATTTATACTTAGTGTACAAATGGACTTTGGGAGTCCGTTCCCTATAGAGGGATATTCTCTCAGACTTGATACATGGGGAAGGGCCTAGGTCCTGCCCCAAATGATGTGACAGACTTTGATGATTGGCCATAGGAGGCCTCACCCTCACTGAGAGTAGATAGGAGGTGAAATGGGGGACAGGGGCAGGAATGGGAGGACTGGAGGGAGAGGGAACTGAGAGTGGTATGTAAAATAATATTGTTTTTAATTTAAATAAAAATTAATTTAAAAATCAAGAAACCATAAAAAGTAGTCAGAAGAAAGACAGATATTCCATACCTATTATCAGGAAAATCTACCAAGATGATATCACAAACCTAACACATCGAACACAGATACACAGAACTTGTTAAAAGATATACCATTAGAACTAAAGTCTTATGTTCACACCGACTCATGGATTGTGGTTGACTTTAATATTCTATTAACATTAATAGGTAATCCAGACAAAAACTATACACTGGACTTACATGACATCATAACTTGGATAGACCTAGCAGACATCTCCAGAAGATTCCACCAAACAGTACGGAATATATACTCTTATCTGAAACCAATAGAACTTTCTAGGAAATATATTAAATATTAGGGCACAGAAAATTTCTCAAGATAAAATTTGAAATAACATTCTAATATATATATATATATATATATATATATATATATATATATCAGTAAAAACAAAACCTATTTGGAACTAACCAGCACAATGCAGAGTGTGGAAAAGGAAGAAATCAATAAGGAAATTAAAAAACTAGAAAGAACAGAATAAAAATGAACACATAATACAGCAAAGTTTCTAAGACACAATGAAAACATTTCTAAGAGAAACTTTAAAGCATTAAGTGTTTTTATCAAAAAAAGAGATGAAATTAATAACTTAGAGACATACCACAAGGTCTTGGAGAAAAACAATGGCAACCAATATTTCACAAGAGTAAATGGGATGAGATCATCAAAATCATGGCTGAAATTAGTGAAAAACATACAGCATCACAATACAAACCAATGAAAAGAAAAGTTGGTTCTATGAAGAGTAACACAATTTATGAATCATTAGCCAAAGTAGATCAAAGAGAGGGAAAAAAGCTAAGTTAATAAAATTACATGATTTTGTACATAAAAGAGACTACAGACTTCCCTAGAAAACTCTTATAAACACATTCAGCAAAGGAATAGAAACTAAAATTAACACATGAAAATTGGTAAACTTCTTATATGGAAATAACAAACATACCAAGAAAGAAATTAGGGAAGCAATAACATTCACAAAAATATCATAGAGTGCCTTGGAATAAACTCAACCAACATTATAAAAGACTTATAATGGAAACTTTAAGAGACTGAAGGAAGAAATTGGAGAAGAAACCGAAAAATGAGAAGTCTTTTACATTTATGAATGGATAAAATTAATATTGTGGAAATGGCCATCTTACCAAAAGCAAGATACATGCTCAATGCAATTCTCATCAAAATTCCAAAGCAATTTTCCACAGGAATTATAAGACAATCTTTTGGAAATACAAAAAAGATGAAGAATAGACAAAGCAATAAATTCAATACTGAAGGTAACACTATACCTGATTTCAAGTCATACTGGAAAGCAAAAAGAAAAAATCCAGCATAGCACTGTCATTAAAACACAGATATGATGAATGAAGAATGGAATAGAATTGAGAACAAAAATATAAACCCATACACCTATATCCAATTAATTTTTGTTTACAAAAGAAGCCAAAGTTACACACTGTAAAGAATGAGGAGAGACTTTCTTCAACAAATGGGAAAACAACCTAAGGAAAAGTGAGATTAGAGCTGTATTCCCCAACTCCAAATGAATCAAAGACCTTAGTGTAAATTCTGATACCCTGAGTCTGATGGAGAAGAAAATAGAGAATAGGCATCAACATTATAGAAACAGGGAAAGACTTTCCAAACAGGACCCTGGTAGAACAGGCATTATGACCAACAATTGATGAACTGTATCTCAGGAAATGTAAAAGCTTCAATACAGCAAAACTGAGTGGACAGATTGTCTACAGAATGGGAATGTCTTTACCTTCTACACATCTGACAACGAGTTAGTATCTAGAGTATATAGGGAACTCAAAAAAGTAAAAACTAGGAAAATACTGCAATTAAAAATCAGGTCAAGGAACTAACAGGCAAGTTTCTCAGAAGAAGAAATAAATGCCTGATAATTTTTGGTTTAATTTCAGCACCTTTACTTATTAATGAAATGCAAATTAAAACTACTTTGGTGTTTTATTTTTCTGCAGTCAGAATGCTAAGGTCAAAAATAAATAAAAATAAAACCAAAAAGCAAATTAAAATAAATGCTGGCATGGATGAGGCTAAACAGAAACACTTATTCACTCTTGATGGAGTGAAAACTAATGCAAGCACTATGAAAACAGGTTCTTTAAAAAAACTAGAAATAGATCTAGCATTGATCTAGTTATGGCACTCCTAGGGGCACATTCTCAATGGACTCTGTATCCCACTACACAGACAATTGCTCACCTATGTTCATTGTTGTTCTATTCACACTGGCTTGGATATGGGGAATGTTCTTCTGCATATATTTGTCTTATTGTTTGATGAATAAAACACTGTTGGCCAATAGGACATCAAGATAGGTAGGTCTAGGATATGAGGAGGATTCTGGGAAGTGTAGGTGGTTAGGAATCGTTATGGAAGTGACATAGTTGGGCAGAAACTGCCACTGGCTAACCATAGAGGTCTGGAGGTCTGTACAGATAGGCAGGAAGTTACATAGCTGGGCAGAATCAGAATATAAGCAGGAACAAACAGGAAATCGCTCTCTTCTTTTATCTTCTCTTCAGAGATGCTGAGCAGAAGCGGTATAGATACCCATGGGGAAGATGCCCAGACCTATTCTCCAGTAAAATAAGACCATGTGGAAATACTTAGAATGGCAGAAATGAGTTAATAATTAAGTCAGAGCTAGCCAATAAGAAGTCATAGTCACAAACCAACAGTTAATAATTAATAAAGCATCCGTGTGTTTCTTTGGGGCAGAGAAGGGCGGCATGACCAACAGGACCAGAAAACCTCATAATACATCTTGGGAATAAAAATATCTTAAATGTCCATTAAATGATGATTGGATAGTGAAAATGTGATACATGTACATAATGGTATAACATTAAGCTGTAAAGGAAAATGAAATTCATAGGTAAAGGGGGTGAGCCATAATTAATCACTCTGAGTGAAGCAACCAGGACGCAGAGACAAACACTGGGTGTTCCTTTTCATATATGATGCTAACTTTGAATTGATATAGATATAGTGTTTTAAAATTGAAATAAAGCCCCAGCAAGTCCAGCTTCAGGTGAGATTGCGTCTCCGGCGGGACCCCCCCCTCCAAGACCCATCCCCTTGAACTTCCGGGCTGCTCCTGGCATCCAGAAGACCCGCCCACACAGGAAAGACATCAGCCCTTCCAAGACCCCAACCCCAGCGAGTCCAGCTTCAGGAAAGACATCAGCCCTTCCAAGACCCCAACCCCAGCGAGTACAGCTTCAGGAGACCTGCCCACACAGCAAAGACGTCAGCAATTCCAAGACCCCAAACCCAGTGAGTCCAGCTTCAGGAAAGACATCAGCCCTACCAGGACCCAAACTCCGTGTCAGCATCCCCAGCTTCACTGCAGGAAGGAAGGAGACCAGTGGAGACGGAAAGACCCCACCAGCACTCACTGGAAGAAGAGATGGGAAGAAGATAGAATAAGAGCTCACTCAACAATAGAAACACCAACATGACCCCACCAGAATCCAGGGATCCAACACCAGCAAGACCCGAAAAGCACTACATAGACGAAGAAGAGGAGACAGACCTTAAAAATTATTTCATGAAGATGATGGAGACCCTCAAAGAAGAAACGAGGAAATCCCTTAAAGAAATAGAAGAAAAAACAAACAAAAAAATCCATGAAATGGGGGAAAAATTCAAGAAATAAACAAATCTCTCAAAGAATCTAAAGAGCACCAAGAAAAAACAACCAAAAAAATTAAGGAAACAACTCAAACAGTTGAAGGATTGAAAGCTGAAATAGAAACGATAAAGAAAACACAGAATGAAGGGATGCTGGAAATAGAAAATCTGGGTAAATGATCAGGAACTACAGATGCAAGTATCACCAATAGAATACAAGAGATAGAAGAGAGAATCTCAGGTGTTGAAGACTCATTAGAGGATATAGAATCGTCAACCAAAGAAAATCTCAAAACCAACAAATCCTTAACACAAAATATCCAGGAAATATGGGACACCATGAAGAAGCCAAACCTGAGAATAATAGGTATAGAAAAAGGCGAAGAAATACAACTCAAAGGTACAGAAAACATATTCAACAAAATCATAGAAGAAAACTTCCCTAACCTAAAGAAAGATGTGCCTATGAAAATACAAGAATCTTACAGAACACCAAATAGGCTGGACCAGAAAAAGAAGTCACCTCACCATACAATAATCAAAACATCAAACCTACAGAGTAAAGAGAAAATATTAAGAGCAGCTAAAGAAAAAGGCCAAGTAACATACAAAGGCAGACCTATCTGAATTACACCTGACTTCTCAATGGAAACGATGAAAGCCAGAAGATCCTGGACAGATGTCTTACAAACGATAAGGGAACAGGGATGCCAGCCCAGACTACTATATCCAGCAAAGCTCTCAATTACCATAGATGGAGAAAATAAAATATTCCATGACAAAGCCAGATTTAAACAATACGTATCCATGAATCCAGCTCTACAGAAAATTCTAGAAGGAAAACCTAGAGCCAAGGAAGATAACTACATTCACAAAGACACAGGCAATATATAATCACACTTTACAAAACACCAAAAGAAAAAGGGAGGAGAAACTACACAAAATAACTTCACTAACAATAAATCAAGCACAAACAAGGATCACCAATCAATGGTCATTAATATCCCTCAATGTCAACGGCCTCAACTTGCCTATAAAAAGACACAGACTAGCAGAATGGATACGAAGACAGAACCCTTCCTTCTGCTGCATACAAGAAACACATCTCAACATCAAAGACAGATGTTATCTCAGAGTAAAGGGTTGGGAAAAGATCTTCCAATCAAACGGTCCCAAGAAACAAGCAGGTGTAGCAATCCTATTATCTAACAAATTAGACTTCAAAAAGAGATGAAGAAGGACACTTCGTATTCATCAAAGGAAAAGTACATCAAGATGAAGTCTCAATTTTAAACATCTATGCCCCAAATATAAAGGCACCTACATTCGTGAAAGAAACATTACTAAAGCTCAAAATGCACATAAAATCTCACACACTAATAGTAAGAGACTTCAACACTCTGCTCTCACCGCTAGACAGGACCTCCAGACAGAAACTTAACAAAGAAACAAAAGAACTAATAGAAGTTATGACCCAACTGGGTTTAACAGACATCTATAGAACATTCCACCCAAATACAAAGGGATATACCTTCTTCTCGGCACCACATGGAACCTTCTCTAAAATTGACCACATAATAAGAAACATAGCAAATCTCCACAGATACAAAAAAATGGAATAACCCCCCTGCATCTTATCACACCACCATGCATTAACATTAGAATTCAACAGTAACACAAATCGCAGAAACCCTACAAACTCATGGAGATTGAACAATGCACAATTGCACCATCCCTGGGTAAAGGAACAAATAAAAAAAGAAATTCAATGAGAATGAAGACACAACATACACAAACTTATGGGACACTTTGAAAGCAGTGCTGAGAGGAAAGTTTATAGCACTAAGTGCCCACATGAAAAAACTGGAGAACAGTCATACTAGAGAATTAATAGCACAACTGAATGTTCTAGAACAAAAAGAAGCAAACTCCCCCAGGAGGAGCAGATGCCAGGAAATAATCAAGTTGAGGGCTGAAATCAATCAAGTAGAAACCAGGAAAACACTGAGAAGAATCAATGAAACAAAGAGTTGGTTCTTTGAGAAAATCAACAAAATAGACAAACCTCTGTCCAAACTAACCAAAAGACAGAGAGAGAGCATGCTAATTAACAAAATCAGGGAAGAAAAAGGGGACATAACAATGGACTCTGAGGAAATCAAGAGAATCATCAGGGCATACTTTGAAAATCTGTACTCCACAAAATTTGAAAATTTAAAGGAAATGGACAATTTCCTGGATAGATATCACTTGCCAAAACTAAATCAAGAACAGATAAACAATCTAAACAGACCTATAACCCCTAATGAAATAGAAGCAGTCATCAAAAGTCTCCCAAACAAAAAAAGCCCAGGCCCAGATGGCTTCAGTGCAGAATTCTACCAGAAATTCAAAGAAGAGCTAATTCCAATACTCCTCAAAGTATTCCACACAATAGAAGCAGGAGGCTCACTGCCAAACTCTTTCTACGAGGCTACAATTACCTTGATACCCAAGCCACACAAAGACACAACTAAGAAAGAGAACTATAGACCAAATTCCCTCATGAACATCGATGCAAAAATACTCAATAAAATACTCGAAAACCGGATTCAAGAACACATCAGAAAAATCATCCACCATGATCAAGTAGGCTTCATCCCAGGAATGCAGGGATGGTTCAACATTAGAAAATCTATCAATGTAATCCACCATATTAACAAACTGTGAAAGAAAAACCACATGATCATCTCACTACATGCTGAAAAAGCCTTTGACAAAATCCAGCACCCCTTCATGATAGAGGTCCTAGAGAGATCAGGGATAACAGGAACGTACCTGAATATAATAAAAGCAATATACAGTAAACCAACAGCTAACATCAAACTAAATGGAGAGAAACTCAAAGCAATTCCTCTAAAATCAGGAACAAGACAAGGCTGTCCACTCTCTCCATATCTCTTCAACATTGTACTTGAAGTTCTAGCTAAAGCAATAAGACAACAAAAGGAGATAAAGGGGATACAAATAGGAAAAGAAGAAGTCAAACTTTCACTATTTGCAGATGATATGATAGTTTACATAAGTGATCCAAAAAACTCCGCAAGGTTACTCCTAGAGCTGATAAACACCTTCAGCAATGCGGCAGGATACAAGGTAAACTCAAAAAAATCAGTGGCCCTATTATATACAGATGATGAAGTGACTGAGAAAGAAATCAGAGAAACATCACCCTTTACAATAGCCAAAAACAGCAACAAATATCTGGGGATAATGTTAACCAAGGAAGTGAAAGACCTGTATATCAAGAACTTTGTGTCTTTAAAGAAAGAAATCAAAGAAGATACCAGAAAATAGAAAGATCTCCCATGCTCTTGGATTGGTAGGATCAACATAATAAAAATAGCAATCTTGCCAAAAGCAGTCTACAGATTCAATGCAATCCCTATCAAAATTCCATCACAATTCTTCAAGGACCTGGAAAGAACATTAATCACTTTATATGGAAAAACAAAAGGCCCAGGATAGCCAAAACAACCCTATACAATAAAGGAACTTCAGGAGGCATCACCATACCTGACTTCAAGCTCTATTATAGAGCTATAGTCCTGAAAACAGCTTGGTATTGGCACAAAAATAGGCAGGTAGACCAATGGAACCGAATCGAAAGCCCTAATTTTAACCCACACACCTATGAACACTTGATTTTTGACAAAGAAGCTAAAACTGTACAGTGGAAAAAAGAAAGCATCTTCAACAAATGGTGCTGGCATAACTGGGTAGTGGTATGCAGAAGACTGCAGATAGATCCATGTTTATCGCCTTGTACAAAACTTAAGTCCAAATGGATCAAAGATCTCAACATAAATCCAGCCACACTGAAACTTTAAGAAGAGAAAGTGGGAGATACTCTTCAACGAGTTGGTACAGGAGACTACTTCCTAAACATAACACCAGTGGCACAGGCACTGAGATCGACAATTAACAAATGGGACCTTCTGAAACTAAAAAGCTTCTGTAAGGCAAAGGACACAGTCAAAAAGACAAAAAGGCAGGCCACAGAATGGGAAAAGATATTCACTAACCCTACATCTGACAGAGGGCTAATCTCCAAAATTTACAAAGAACTCAAGAAACAAGTCTCCAAAACACCAAAGGATCCAATTAAAAGGTGGGGTACAGAGCTAAACAGAGAATTCTCAATAGAGGAGGCTAAAATGGCTGAGAGACACTTAAGAAAGTACTCAACATCCTTAGCCATCAGGGAAATGCAAATCAAAACGACTCTGAGATACCATCTTACTCCTGTCAGAATGGCTAAAATCAAAAACACTGAAGACAATTTATGCTGGAGAGGATGTGGAGAGAGAGGAACACTCCTCCACTGCTGGTGGGAGTGCCGACTCATACAGCCTCTTTGGAAATCAGTATGGAGATTACTCAGGAAAATGGGAATTAATCTACCACTAGACCCAGCAATTCCACTCTTAGGCATATATCCAAATGAGGCAAGTTCATACAACAAGGGCATCTGCTCCACTATGTTCATAGCAGCATTATTTGTAATAGCCAGAACCTGGAAGCAACCTAGATGCCCCTCAACTGAAGAGTGGATAGAGAAAATGTGGTACATTTACACAATGGAGTATTACTCAGCAGAAAAAAAAACAATGGAATCTTGAAATTCGCAGGGAAATGGATAGCACTGGAAGAAACCATCCTGAGTGAGGTAACCCAGTCGCAAAAAGACAAACATGGTATGTACTCACTCATATATGGATTTTAGACATGGATCAGGATAGTGCCAGTCTGCACTTCCACTGATAGAGAGTCTGGGAAACAGGAAAGAACCTAAAAGATATGCATATATGCATAGTACCCAAGAGAAGAGGATTGAGACAAGATCCTCTGAATTGATGAGGAACACGGCGAAGGGTCGGGGGAGTGGGACCTGGGAAGAAGAGAGGGAGTGAAGAGGAAGAGAGTTGGTCATGGGGGAACAGGGAGTTGAGGGGGTGGGGGTAGAATAGGGGGAAGAGGGAATCATAGGTTAGAAGACAGATCAGGCACCAGAGTGACCTCGAGTGATCTAAAGGGATAACACCAATTGGCAAGCTAAGCAATAGTGGAGAGACCACCTCGAATGCCCATTCCTGATAATGAACTTGATGTCTATAACCATCTGGGAGCCTTCATCCTGTGACTGATGGAAGCAGAGGCAAACACACAATTAATCACTGAACTGAACCCAAGGAACCCAGTGACAGAGAGAGAGGAGTGATGAGCAAATTGGCAAAGAATGAGCTGGCAAAACCAGCAGAGACAGCTGATCTGAACAGGGGAGAGCTCTTGGACCCCAGAGTGACAGTGGAGAGGCCAGCATGGGACTGATCTGGACCCCCCCAAATGTGAGTGTCAGTGAGAAGGCCTGGGCAACCTATGGGGCCCTGAGCTGTGGATCAGTGTGTATCCCTGGAATACAGTCTTCGTGTGCCTATAGCACAAAGAGGGATGCTCTCTCAGCCTGGACTCTTAGGGGAGTGCCTGGACCCTACCCATAGTGAAATGACAGACTCTAGATATCCCCTATGTGGAAGGATTTGGCAATAGAGTGGGAGGGTGGGGGGGGGAAGGGGAGTGCGGGAGGAGTGGAGGGAGAGGGAACTGGGATTGACATGTAAAACAAGCTATTTAAAATTTTAAAAAAATTAAAAAATGACAAAAAATTGAAATAAACTTAAAAGGGAGGAAACTAACAGGGGACCATGTGAGGATCTCAGTGAATGAGATACAGTCTCATCATGCAGCTTTGACTGCCCGGGGACTCACAATGCATGCCAAGAGGCTGGTCTCAAACTCACAGAAATCTGCCAGCCTCTGTGTCCCAAGTACTGAGATTAAAGTTATGCACTACCATACCAAGCACCTGTGGGTTTCAATTAACCAATTCTTAACATGGTGTCTTGTGTATAAAACATAATATGTGAAAATAATCCATGAGCCGTATGTGTGGGAGCTGTATTGTAGATACATTCCTTGGGACTTGACTCCATAACTCTTTATTTTGATGGGTTACAGTTTTCTGTAATAGTCTTCATCTGTTGTCAGACTGTGAATTTACTGTTTCTTTGTGTCTTAGTTTGGGTTCTATTGCTGTGAAGAGACACCATGACCATGGCAACTCTTATAAATAAAAATATTTAATTGGGGTGACCACCTTACATTTTCAAAGGTTCGGTCATTATCATCATGCAGGGAGGGGCATTCCAATGTACAGGCAGACATCATGCTACAGCAGTAGTTGTGAGTCCTACATCTTGCAGGCAATAGAAAGTCAACTGAGACACTTGGTGGTATTCTGAGCATAGGAAATCTCATAGCCCCCACAGTGCCAGACTTCCTCCAACAAGGCCATACCCACTCCAACAAAGCCATACCTCCTAATAATGACACTCCCAATGAGAATATAGAAACCAATTACAATCAAATTGTCACATTTTGATATAACACTTTCATTTATGTTCTGCTATTGGGATATAGGTTAAGAGATTTTTATCCTATTTTTAATTCTTCTATTTGAGCAACTTACTTAGGTTTGTTGCACAGTACCTGATCTAATTTTGCAGACTTTGATTTCAACAAAAAAATAGTTTTTTTAGAGATATTCAGCTTTATCTACTCAGTGGTTCCATTTACATTCCAATTGAATTGGCCAAAAGATTGCCAGACTAGACATGATTTCCAGATATTTCTGTAAAGATGGTGCTAGAAGAAGTTAACATATGAGCCTATGGACTTTACATAGAATAGACTGCCTTCATCAGTGTGCCTCAGAGTCACTTAATCATTGAAGTCTGGGTGGGTCAGGGAAGAACTCCCTCCTTTATTATTCCCATTGGTAGGCAGGGAATAGTGCATCCATTTTCTATTATTCTTGGATAGATGTTTATAGCATTAATTCCACTGGATATCAGAACTCTAGGATTAGACTAAATCACACCATGGGATTTACAGGGCTCACAGTTTGCAAGGTACAGGTTTGTAGCATGAACTTCCAAAATGATATAGGTTAACTTACTACAATAAGTAATTTAATACCCTCACCTACATACATTAATTTTGTTTCTCTAAAGAGCCCTTATTAAACCAAGTCTGCCTACTGTTGCTCATCCATTGACTAATCAGTGAATTCTAGTCCAAACCCCTACAAACTTCCTCTTCACACAGTCTCTCTCCGCCCAAATCATCCTTGTTTGAAAAGGTTCATTTTCAAAATAAAGTTTGATGGCACATGAGTACCATTACTTAAAGTTTTCCTCTTGCCTCCATTAGCATGCACACACATATGATCACAGACCTGTGGACATATGAGCTCTTAGGCACACATGTATATGTGCACATGCACAAATGTGCGCGCACACACACACACATACTGGAAACGTTAGAAGTCTATCTTCTTCCTACCCTTAGAGAAGTGCCCCCAATCTTTCTTTTCACACAGTCTCCCTCTGTCGAAACCCTCACAAACCTTCTCTTCATGCAGTCTCTATCCATCCAAAACAGCCTTGTATGAAGAGGTCCTCTGACCTGTTCTCCAGTACTTCACCAAAACCCGGACAATTGACAAAGAGAAAGGCAGATCTCACAGGGAGAAGACTTTATTCCAAATCAAAAAATTGTCAAGAATGCTTCTGATCCCACACAAGTTATTCAATCACTTCTATACAAGGCGGCAAAGCAGGTATTTGTAACTGCAAGTCTCTTTTTTCTTTTTCTAACCTTTTTACTTAAATTAAAAACAAGCTTGCTTCACATGTGAGTCCCAGCTCCCTCTCACTCCCTTCCTCCCCCTCCAAAGCACCCCAGTCCCCCACCTAATCCCAACTCCACTCCCCAGGGAAGATAAGGTTCTTCTTGGGGGGATCTCCAAAGTTTGTCATATCATCCCAGGGCAGGGGATAGGCCCTCCCCCATGTGTCCAGGCTGAGAGAGCATCCGTCCATGTGGTATGGGCTCCCAAAGTCTATCTGGATGCCAGGGATAAATACTGATATATTGCCCAAGGCTGCAAAGAATGCTGAGACCTCCTCACTGACACCCACGTTCGGGGGTTGGATCAGTCCCATGCTGTCCTCTCAGCTATCAGTCTGGTGTCCATGCACTCCCACTTGTTCAGGTCAACTGTTCTGTGGGTTTCACAAGCCCTGTCTTGACCCCTTGTCTTGACCCCTTTGCTCATCACTCTTCCCTCTCTGCAACTGGTTTCCAGGAGTTCAGTTCAGTGTTAGCTGTGGGTGTCTGCCTTTGCTTCCATCAGCCACTGGGTCGAGGCTCTAGGATGGCATACAAGGTAGTCATCAGTCACATTATAGAGGAAGGGCATTTAAGGTAGCCTCTCCACTATTGGTTAGGTTGACAGTTTTAGGACATCTATGTCTTCTGAGCAGCATTAGAAATAAGCAAACGTATAATAAATTGGTCTTCTAAAATAGATAACTTGGAAAACAATCTGTTCTCAAATGTAAGTAATATTCAGAGGTAATTTCTTACTCTTTAGCTCATCATTATGATCAGTTTTCTAGTTAAACCTTTTCAAATGGACTGAATTGTAAATGTGTAGTCTCTCTTACCTAACATTTGTCAGTATTCCATCATTCTGACACTTCTGTTAAACTATTCCGCTGGTCTCCAGGAGGGTAGCTTCGGCATCTACAAAAGTTACCTCAGGAAGTTGTAAAACCTGATCATGTTTCAATTATGAAGAATTCCAAATTGAAAATTAATCTTCCTCAGACTTTAAGAAGTCCCTCATAACCACAAAATAAAGTTGAAATCAACCTTTCCTCGATGTCCACCTGCCATCTTTATGAAAGTCAAAACCATATGTGCTTGAACTTTGAAGTACAATTTTTCCTCTAATGGTATCCTTCACATAGCATTATTATTCTTGGTTCTAAGTTCCCAGTAACCCAACAGGAGCAAATTCAATGGAATGACAAATACATGTGCAGATGGGTAATGTCGGGGTAACAAATGACCACAGCCTATGAAGTCACAAACACAAAAAATGTCAGCAAGTTGCTCAGATAAAATGGCACACAAATGTGACCAGGTATGATGAAAACTTAGGGCAATTTCTGTTTTGAATTACAAAATCATTTTTCCTTAGATGAAATGTTTCTTGGAACAGAGGATCTATTGTTTATATTTCTTAAAAAATACGTACCACAGCCTTTTAGTGAGTAATTGTGATTAATGTATAATAATTCAGTGATTTTCGAGGAATAAAATAAGTTTTACTTTTCTTTATAAAATACAGGCCTCACTGGACTGAACACCTACAAATTCTAAGTGACCACTCATGAAACCTCACCCACTGATATTATTTCTAGAGTCTTTGTGGCAAATGATTCCTGTACCATTTTAATTCAGACATATGAAAAGTAAAGAGATTTCCCTTTCTAATACGACCAAAGGGAAGCTTGACAGGTGGAACTGAGTTCCATGGAAAGAAATTTCATCAAATAAAAGGGAGATCATTTTGAGGGATAAATGAACTGACTCGGGTTGTTAAATGTAAAACCCAGATGGAAGGAAAATCAAAAGACAAGAAACCCCATTTTTCAGTCACACATCACAAAGTAAAACACCAATGATCCAAAGTCTACCAGCCTGGTACCTTGTTCTCTGGACACCAGCCATAGTCATCAGAAGGTAAGAGATCATAGGGCATTTGTGTAGAATGTAACATTTGGTTTTTCTCTATGTTCACCCTTCCTAACATATCAACATTTTGCCTATATCCTTAATCATACATAAAATATGCTTATACAAACACCACTAAACAGTCTCTGGTTCTCAAATATTTAGGCCAACAGATTGAGGAATTTCTTTTGGAAAATTTTCTAAAATCTGTGTAGTAAACCCTAAATATAAAAGTAGTGGAATGAGTCTAGTTGATAACACATTAGTCAGAGTGTCAAAGCACATGATGTAATTCAAATGGTGACTCTGCCCAAGGCACTGCAGTGGAACTCTCCTGCCTTAATAAACCCTGAGCCAGAAGTTTTCCTTCAAGAACAGATCCCTCTTGCAAGCCTCCTTGGTGTGTCAATGGAGCAAAAGCTAGTGACTCAATACCCAGTTATTGAGTCCCTCCTCTGTGACTCTGAAACTGTTGCTCTCACAGCTTCCCTTAAACTATGGTTTTTGATGATTCACATGTTTTAACATTTTTCCTTAATGATTTTATGTGACAAACTGTGTAGTTGAAGGATTCTCAAAAGCGGTCTTTTGCTTAAGCAAATGGGAAGCATTCTGCCACCCTACATTTAGGTCAGTCTTGGTGAATTTGTGCTTCAGACTCTACTTCACTACCACATTCCAGCATCTTCACCTCAGTGGGACAGGAGTGCTAGAAGCTCTAGAGTTTGGCATTTCTCTTCTCTTAGCAGAACTTGTCTCTGAGGAAAAACAAACCATTTATTTTGAGCACACACCATGTGAGGGACAATTTTAAGTATTCTGGTCTATGTCCCAGTGTCAAGTTTTCCTCCCCTCCCAAAGTCAAGGGCTCTACTCACCCAGTTCTCAGCCTTGACTTCCAACACCCCATGTTCACTTGGGAGCTGCAGACACCCTGTTCCCTGATCTCACCAACAGCAAATCTTCCTTGGTAGGGCTGCAGATCCATCTTAACCAGGGTTTTCAGAATGCCAAATGATTTCACAAAATACACACCCATCCTTTTATTCAACTGTAGTTCCACAAAATTCTCAGATAATTTACATCAATAAAAGATTCCCTTACCTTCCTTTCATCCTCTATAAATTGTAAGTTTTCTTTGAATTTTGGCTTAAGTTTTACTCAGCACTTATATGGTATTGCACTTAAAATTCAATATTGAAGTCATCTTATCCAAATGAATATGTTTTATCCTCCCAGACAGATTGTGTATTCTTTTTTCTACTTTGGGCCTTTTATAAGCCTACAACCACCATTTTAGTACATGAGCATAGTCTGTAACTACATTCCAAGTGTTTGTCCTTATACCCACAGATAAGCATAATAATCCTCACTGCTCAACTAGGAACTTTCTCTTTGGAACAAATGGAGCTCATTGCAAAAAACTAGAACCAATCAAAATGCAGACTTGTGGGTCCCATTCCCAAGGGTACATCTACAATACAACTCCTGGACCTAGGGATCAGGGATCATTTCAGAAGAGAGTCTAAGAAGTGTGGAGATCCATGTGAGACTGTCTCCAGGAATGTGAAAAGCTGCCATAATGTCTCCAGCATGGCTGCCTGAACATGAGCTGAATAAAGACAACAACTGGCAAGCTAAAGTGGACAGGGGAAATCCCAAAAGGTCTGAACCCTACACAAAGAACTACAGGTGACTAAGGAATGCTCATAGGAAGAGAAAGAGTTTTCCACAAAAAGGAATTCAACAACTGGTTATCCAGTACCCAATGAGCAGCCTTGAGAACATATATAAAGGTAACATTGACAGACTGAACAAGCTGTGTTTATGTTTTAGGAATATGTGTATGCTACATATTATATAATATATACTGTGTGTATGTGCACGGGTGCATGTATTTAAGAATAATTCATGAAAAGGAGTCCATGAATTTGAAAAAAAAGCAAGGATGGATGTATGGTGGACTTGGAGAGAGGAAAAGTATTTAATTACATTATATTCTCAAAAACTAAGAAATCATTTCAAATTTTCATTTTTAATGAGCTAATAATTATCTACATTTATTGTACCAAATGTAGTATGATATATGCACACTCTACTAAATGATTAAATATGGCATATTTACATATTCATTGCCTCTTATAATCACCTCTTCTTTGCAGTGAGAATGGTTAAAATCAGCAATGTCAGCAGATTCTTAAATTCTGATAGAACAAGGACTGAAAGGAGAGCCCATCACACTCTTCCAATTCCAATATGATAATTAATATGTCTAATAATTTAAAGAAGCATATGAGAAAAGTATACACACAATTTGAAGATCATGAATTTGAAAGAGCACGGAGGGGTATATGAGTGTTTGGAGAAAGTCAAAGAAGAAAGGGAACTATGTATATCACATAGAGAATCAGAGAGAGAGAGAGAGAGAGAGAGAGAGAGAGAGAGAGAGAGAGAGAGAGAGAGAGAGAGAGAGAGAGAGAGACTGGGACTGAAGAGAGCTTTTGAAACCTCAAAGCCCAACCACAGTGACAGACCTCCTATAACAAGGCTATATCTACTCCAACAAGAACATACCTCCTAATCCCATTAAATCTTTCAAACTGTGCTATTCTCTCTGGTGACCATTCAAATAAATGAACTTATGGAGACCATTCTCATTCAAACTAGCAAAGATGATATTTTTCAACATTTCCTACTGAGTAAAAATAAATATATGTGTTGTTTTAGGAAGAATCATTTCAAAATTATACATGCTTTGTAGAAAATGTTAACTAACAATAAATCATTATATGACTGCTAACATCTAATGAATACTTTGATCACCCTAAGCATGTTTATTAGGAATATTTCAACAATTGCTAATTAAATATATTTGTTTCATTTTGGTTGTTTTGTTTCAAAGTAGGATCTGGATGAGAAGTACAGGGTAAAACCTTTGGTTGCTTATTTTTTAGCAGTCTTTACTTTTAGAACAGTTTTGATTTCACATTAAAATTGAACTGAAAGCACAAAATTAGTCTTAAGTATAAGTCACCAAATACAGATATAAATAGTTTGTGTTGTAGCTGAATATCAGTCCTGAATTAAATATCAGCTTGGCACATGTCAGAGGAAATAAAAAAGATCTTCAGATCTAAAAGTAAAGATTCTGGAGCTGCTAAAGAGAAAAAATATGTGTGCAAACAAATGATGGAATGTAAAGGGGAGAGCTGTGTTTCATAAAGATTTAAATTACTATTAGGGCTAACTTAATAATTCATAAATTTTCATATATATGCATACATTTACATTTGCATCTCATTCATGTCCAGCTGAATCTATTTATGCATTTCCTGTAAGAATAAAGCCTGAATTCTTGATTTTTATCCAAAAAAATAGATATTACCCACAAGTCAATAGTCTTTAAAAAATACATCAAATTGGACATAAATCATCTACATGAGCTTCATTGGGTGACTGCCATGGGGCCTAGCTAAGCTATACTCAATTAAAATCTCACTACCCTTTTACACTTCATACACTTTGTTCCTCTCATAAAGACTTATTCAATTAGGTGCTAAACAAAGTAAAATCGTAACAGTATTCACACTTAGCAACTTAACATCCAGAATTATAAGAGCAATTCTTCTTGAGTTCTACTGTCACATTTTGAAGGTGAAAATATATTGAAAACTGCCCACTTTACCCAAGATAGAAATCTCCTCTGAAGGGTTTTTTCTAATGAGTGGATATTTCTTAAAACAGAATCACCATTACTATGCATTAATATGTTAGAATTTGAAAGTATTTCCTTAGACACCCATTGTTTCTGTGTATTTAGTAGCAGGACAGCTTTTAGAGCATGTGTGCTCTAATCCAATCAGCTGTGGCCCTTATAAAGGGTGGGGAGATCAAAGCTACTCAGATGTCTCTGTCATTGTAGAGCCCAATAGCACAGCTGATCTGTTGGATCAAAAGAATACCTCGCTTTTGCATTTCTTCTTATAGAAATAGGCTTAGTATCATGTTTGTTATTAGCCAGGAGTTTTAAAAATTCATGTGAAGATCCAAAAGCATAATGTACTGAAAATACTTAAGAAACAATTTTACAGCAATAAGCCAGGGTGTTCCCACTCTACTATTTGTTTGTATTCATGCATTGATGTTTAACTTGGAACTTACTATTCCACTTATTTCCATCCATTGAGTGATATTTCTAACATTGTTCTCAGAATCACAGAAAAAAAATCATGGTGTTTATATGAAATGTTTCTGGCCATTTGAACTATACCTGAATGATGTTAGTTTATCCTAACAACAAACTCTTTAGGTAAGCACCATCCACAGGACATGTTGCTAGATCACAGTGGCAGTAAATGATACTGGACGCAATAGTTTAAAAGGTGGATTCTTTCCAGCCACCTGAAGTCTCAGCCACAGAAGTCAGGCATCAGCTCCTAGCAAACTTCCAGGTGATTAACTGCTCATCCTTCACACAGATCACAAGTACTCCATGTTCCCATACACTCTAGCTCAATGTCACCTGAAAATTTGCATTCCGAACTCCAAGTTTGTTATAAAAATTACAAGTTAAAGATAGAAACTTGACCTTTGAGGTTTGGTAACTCAATTTCTTTTTTATTTTTAAATTTAAATTAGATATAAGGTTGCTTCACATGTCAGTCCCAGCTCCCTCTCCCTCCCCTCCTCCCAAGCCCTCCCACCAACCTCCCCATCTCCCCTCCCCCAATACCTACTCCTTTCCCCAGGGAAGAAGAGGCCCTCCATGGGAGGTATCCATAGTCTGTCATTTCACCCAGGGAAGGGCCTAGGCCCTCCCCCAAGAGTGCAGGCTGAGAGAGCATCTCTCATTATGGGATGGGAACCCAAAGTCCATTTGTGTGCCAGGGATAAATACTGATCTACTACCCAAGGCCCCATAGATTGCCTGAGTCTCCTCACTGACACCCACATTCAGGAGGTCTGGATCAGTCCCATAGTAGATTCCCAGCCATCAGTCTGGGGTTCAAAAGCTCCCCCTTGTTCAGGTCAGTTGTTTCTGTGGGTTAGGCAAGCCCAGTCTTGACCCCTATGCTCATCAGTCCTCCCTCTCTGTCACTGGGTTCCTTGAGTTCAGCTGAGTGTTTAGCAGTGGGTGTCTGCCTCTGAGAAGTCCCTTTCAAGCTGTACTAGGCAATACAGAGTTATATTTTAAATGGCTGCATTTATGTGCAAGTGGCCATATTTAAGATATGTAATTTAGATAGTTATGATGTATCACAAAATCTTTCTACATTCAAAGAGATGAATATTGCCCTCAAATGTAGCCTCAGGTTTCCTGTAATCTTGCCGTACCTGCCCCTTCTTAATGGAACCATTGATCTGCTGTCCGCCACTGATATACTGAATCATTTCTTAAAATTGTACGCCTACCGATGAGTCCACCTTAATCCATTGAGTAGTTCTAAACTCACAGCCAGACAGATTACTAACTTAGTGGGTAAGAAATCAAAAACCAAAAGACATCAACATGGGAAGGGAACCAATAGAAAAGAGAGGTGTTAAAAGTCTTCAGGGAGATGGGAGATATGGGATTGAGAGTAATCAGAATGTGTAATATGCATGTACAAAACAGTCAAAGAACAAAGTCAATAAAAAACAAAACATTTCGAAAAATGAATACATAAAAACTTCTATGGCCAATAATTAAGAGTCAATAAAAATCTCAGATATACTGTGTTGTTATATTTCAGGTTTTTGTTTGTTTGTTTGGTTGGTTTTGTTTTATTTATTTATTTATTCATTCATTTATTTTTTGGTTTTTCGAGATAGTGTTTCTCTGTGGCTTTGGAGCCTATCCTGGAACTAGCTCTTGTAGATCATGCTGGTCTCAAACTCACTAAGATCCACCTGCCTCGGCCTCCCGAGTTCTGGTATTAAAGCCGTGCACCACCACCACTTGGCTTTTATAAAAATCAACACTTAAAAGACAACCAAATAAATACAAAATACCCAAACGAAAATCCAAGAAAGGATTCTCCCCCAAATAACAGCTGTGTGTGTGTCTCTTCCAACATGCTCTCTTTTTTTGTTAGTTTGTTTGGTTTTGTTTGTTTGTTTGTTTGTTTGTTTAACGAGACAGGGTTTCTCTGTATTGTTTTGGAGGCTGTCGGTACAGCCCGGCCTCAAACTCACAGAGATCCGCCTGCCTCTGCCTCCTGAGTGCTGGGATTAAAGGCATGTGCCACCACTGCCCAGCTATCTTCCAGCACTATCTTAAGCAGACAGAATATTAAATCATATCAGGGATGAACTAAAGAAACCCCAGCTATATCTGTCTCTTTAATAATTCTAACCCTTGCAATTGATGACAGTCTATACTGCTTTAAAAATTACAGGAGAAAGTTCTTTTTCCTGAGATAGCTACTTAATAGCTAATAGTCTGGTTTTATACTTAATGCAAAATTCCCACCATTTTCCTCTTCTCTCAAGATTTTTTTTTGCCCCGGATTATTTAGTATCTTTTTCCTTTATAAAAACAATATATATCATTATGAGAATGTTGAAACAGAGAGCTCTAAAATGAGAAGGAAATCCATCGTGTCTTCTGACCTAGAAATGTCATTCTCAGTATTTGGAAAGATTGGCTTCTGGATTTCTCTAGAGAAAGACAATACTCACTCACAGTTTTTTCTTTTGATTTCTGGCATGAATTCTATAACTGCATGGCTATTTTCTGAAGAAAAGAAAATTAAATATATCAATATATTCCTTACAAATTATGTCTATTAAAGTAGAATTTCAGTTTTCTAATGAATAAAATAAATCTTTTATTCATGAGTGTCTTTTTAAAACAATTTATTTAACTTTATTTTATGTACATTGGTATAAAGATGTCAGATACCCATGAAACCAGAGTTACAGACATTGTGTACTGCAATGTAGGTGCTGAGAATTGAACCCAAGTCCTCTTTAAGAACAGTCAGTGCTCTTAACCACTGAGCCATCTCTCCAGGCCCCATGAGTCTTTTCTTTATGTCCAGCATTTTTTTTTGAACACACTGACTCTAAGAAACACCAGTTCTTACCATTTACTTGAGAAACCAACTATAAAATATTAAGTCAATTATTAGGGAATTATTAGTACTGCTCCCCAAATATCCCTGGTTCATCTCTTTGAGCAAATGGTTGGCTTGAAATCCCTGGACCTCTTGTAATAAACTGGAATACACCACATGACTAGTCCTGGCCAGGCAACTAACAAACCAAAATGATGTATGTGCTTTGTGAGCCAAGTCTTCAAGGGCTTTCTTCTCCAGCCATTGGAATGACCAATGCTCTGGATATGGCTATGCCACCAGGCAGAGTCCCAAAAAGTAGACCCTTGATGGAGAGCCAATGACCAAGGCACCACAGACCTGCAGGTTTTGTTTGGTAAGTCCCAAGGGGCTAATCAGTGGCTCTAACCACATGCCCTAACTATCCCAATTTGTTTTACATCTTTCTAGCTTTAGTGCTCCATTTCTTAGTTTATTTCAGATTGATCTTGTTACTGTTTCCATCAATCATCTGAATACAGCAACAAAGAATGTAAATTAGAATTTTTTTATTTTGGCATGAATTCTTACTGATTTCAAAGTCATGATCTCTGTACCTCTGCCTCCTGAGGGTAGGGTTACATCCATGGGGTTCTACATGGGGCTTAATGGAAGTGGTTTATGGTGGTTTGGGGTTTGGTCACTAAAAATGACTGAAAGTTTAAGTGAGGTTCAGGTACAAATCATTGTTGGAGGGTTCCCATATTTTATCATTCTGGAAGGTGTCCATATTTTAGAACTCTGATTTAGGTGAGGCATGACACTTTATAGATAATATTTTAGAATAATGGATGGATAAGAGGCTACACATACTGTTTTCCCATGAATGCATATAACCATTTTTCCAAGTGGAAATGAGTAACAGCCTTCTAAGGTAGCATGTGTCTTAGTTAAGGTTTCTATTGTTATAAAGAGACATTATGGCCATAGCTGTTCTTATAAAGGAAAGCACTTAATTTGGACTGACTTAAAATTCAGAGATTTAGTTCATTGTCATCATGACAGGAAACATGGCAGGATGCAAGCAGACATGGTTAATAGAGAGGTAGCTGAGTGTTCTCCATCTGGATTTGCAGGCAGCAGGAAAAGAGAATGACACTGGGCCTGGCTTGGGTTTCTGAAACCCCAAAACCAGTGACACACTTCCTCCAACAATGCCACGCCTACCTCAACAAAGTCACATCTCCAGATAGTGCCACTTCCTATGAGCCTATGGAGGCCTCTTTCATTCAAATCACCACAGCATGCCAGTATAGGGTATACACCTTTTGGCAGCCTGTCTTCTAAAAATGGCTTGGCAGTGATGAATGTGGTGTCCCCTCAGCCTCTGGTGTGAAGAACAGGAGTGTTTTGGCTGTTGGAAAGTGATCTCAAGGGGAGAGTTGAAAGAAACCAGGACACACAGGGTACACGTGGGTGGTCTTGGAGCATTTACTTTCTTCCCAAACAATGAGTTCTGGAAAGTCTACTAATTGGGTAGAGACTCAGAACATTTGAGGGAAGCATCCCAATATATTCTCTCTTTTTGAAATGTGATCAAAACAGATCCATGCCTTTATGAAGCTAATCATCTCCCAAAAGTCCTCTTGAAGATTAAATAATGTCAACGTGGATGTCTTTAATTAATTAGCTTTTATTCTTTGACAATTTCACATGTTCACACAATGCATTTCAGTTACTATTACCTTCCATACACATTTCCTTATCTCCCCATCAACATCCCAGTTCCTATTGACAATCTCTTTTCCACATTCACATCTTTCTATTTTTTTTGGCACTCTCAGTTTACCAAGAGCCATCTCTGTGACCAACAGTGTGGAACCATCCACTGGAGTGAACATAGCAGGTTCACCTTTTGAAATGTGTAATCGCCAAGTATCCATCAATAGTCAGTAGTACCACAGGGAGGGATAGAGCTCCACAAAACTCTCCTCATGATGAGTAACGGTTAGCAAGCCTCTTCTTACTTAGGTCAAGTTCAGGAAACAACAGTTACTGTGAGATCATTTCAATGACTATGTCACAGCCAGAGATAGCATTTACAGCCATTCTTCCTACTTTCTGTTATCCATATCTTACATTCTCTCCATCTCCTCTTCTATTGTGTTCCCTAGGCTTTGAAAGAGTTGCTATAAATGTCAGTCCTAGTTAGGACTGAACATTCAATGAAACAAGCATATTACATATAGAGTTAAATTGCTTTGTCATACTCTGAGAAGAGAAAACCTAAATTGGAGGTCTCTATCACATCCTTCCTCTCAGAGATCAAGGAATCCTGTGGCACAGCAGGTTGAAAGATTACAAGAACCAGGGAGAACAAGCCCTCTGAATCATCCAAGCAAGGTGCTCACAGAGACTGAGGCAGTAAGCACGGGGCCTGCATGGGTCTGCACCAGGTGCTCTACTTATGTATTTTAGCTATTGGTTTTGTATTTTTATGGAACTCCTGAGTATGGCAACATGAATGCCTTCCTGCTCATGGGACTCTTTACCTCCTGACAGGTTGCTATGTCCAGCTTTGATATGACAGTTTTTGCTTCATCGTGTAATATTTCGTTTTTTCATGTTTGGTTGTTATCGCTTAGAAGCCTGTTGTTTTCTAGGGGAGACAGAAAGACAGTGGATCTGGAGGGAAGGGGAAGTGAGGAGGACCTGAGAGGAGGAGCGGGAGGGAAAACTATAATCAGGACACAGTGTATAATCAAAGAATCTATTTTAATATAAAAAATGGATTTGTCATATAAAGTCAGTTAACATCCTTGACTATGTTCCTACATAAGCACATACGTTCTGCTGAAGTCCATTCCCACAACATGGACTCGACCAGTTAGACTAAAATTGCAGTGCTCATAAGAATCACCACCAGACATGTGGTCACACTGTGCAGCCAACTCTCTTTCTGAGAAATGCTTCAGGTGATTTCTATAGACCATATATGGAGAAAAACCAGAGCCATGGGTAGACCTGCATCTACCTCCATCTCTGCAAATAGTTGATAATAAGACCAAGGGATGACTTAGAAACCTGGGCTGGAATTTGGTCTCTCAAGCCGCGCGTGCGCAGAGGAGAAAGCAGAATCTACACCTCTGTCCGCGGTAGCAACTGAAGAACTGCAGGAGACAGTCTTTCTGGACTCGGTGCAGGTGGAGGGAGTGCTTGCGAGGGGGTTGGCCTGGTGCAGTCCGCACCTTGGGGACACAGCAGCGGTGGAAGGTATTGCTCAGAAGAAAAGGTGTTTGATTTTCACAAGCCAGAGATGTAAGGAAACATAGAGGGCTACTGTATCTGCAGAGCCAAGTCCTCCAGCTCTCGGTTCACGGACAGTAAACGATATGAAAAGGACTTCCAGAGCTGTTTTTGGTTGCACAAGACTCGTTCAGGAGACATCTGCAATGCCTGTGTACTGCTTGTGAAAAGATGGAAGAAGTTGCCAGCAGAATCAAAAAAAAAAAAAATGGAATCATGTGGTACATGCAAGGGCAGGACCCAGTCTAAAGACAACACTGAAACCAAAGAAAGTGAAAACTCTATCTGGAAACAGAATGAAAAGCAACCAGATCAGTAAACTGCAGAAGGAGTTTAAACGCCACAACTCTGATGTTCACAGCACCACCTCAAGTGCCTCTCCAGCCCAGTCTCCCTGCTATAGTAACCAGTCAGATGACGGCTCAGATACAAAGATGGCCTCCAGCTCTAATAGAACTCCAGTTTTTTTTTCCTTCTTAGATCTTACCTACTGGAAAAGACAGAAAATATGTTGTGGGATCATCTATAAGGGCCTTTTTGGGGAAATCCTCATCGACACGCATCTCTTCAAGTCTTGCTGCAGCAGTAAGAAGGCAGCTGCGGAGAAGCCTGAGGAACAGGGGCCGGTGCTTCTGCCCATCTCTACCCAGGAGTGTTGACTGAGGTTCTTGTGGAAGGGAACAAAGATCTATTTAAACTTTGAAGAGACCACAAAGCAACAGACTGACCCTCCTATTTTTAACTTGGAAAACTTCTATCCTGCCAAAAGACATTTTCTAGTATAGTTTTAATGGGTTACCCATCCCACCCCCCCATCCAACAAACTCTGCAAGAAAAGAGTGTACATAATATTTAATATGTTGAGTATTTCATAGGAAGGCTGAATGCTGCTGTAAAGTGCTCTTTAAGTCTTATTTTTTTAAACCGCCTCTAATGAATGAGATTAGGGGGGGTTTCAGGGGACAGAGATGGGATTTGTTGTGTGATAAACCATACGCAGTTTAGTCTTTCTGTGGAGAGGCAGTGGTTGGGGTATTTTAAAATGGCTGGCTATACTTGTTTTCCCTTATGATAATTTGTCATAACTCAGCAACATGACCTACCCCTAGAGGTAGTTAAAATTTTTTAAATGCTAAGGCGTTGCCAAGGTTCTGATGATTTAGACCTGTACTACTGATTATTAAGCAGGACAGATGGAGCTTTCTGCAAATAACTTGAAGGAGGAAGCAATTTCTGAACACACAGGTAGCGCTGTGTTGCCTCCCTTCATGGTAATATTTGATAAACATCGTTGTGTGAATCTTACAAAACAGAACCGGGTCTCCTTTTGTGGAAGGCATGCATGTAGGATGGGCAAGGTCCTAAAGGGATAGTACCAAAGCATCACCATATGGCAGAAAACTTGTGATTGTAAACTACTTACCAGATTGTGTGAGTCCTGGGGATGCATGGGGCACAGTTGATGCTGCTTGGGGCACATTTCTTAGAGGGCTTGCAGTGTGTAAATAATTGACATTGGTGTTAACACAACTGTCTGGGATTCACTGAAATCCACAAGATTCAATTCTAGCTCTGGATTACCTCAGTTGACCTTTGTGGAGGTTTGATCTATAGAGTAGCTCTTTGCCTTGTCATAACTTTATTAGGGTTTTGGGTTTTGTTGTTTTGTTGTTTTTCTCCCACTATTTAAAGCTGATTAGAAAAAAAGAGTTGGATGTTGAGGCTGAGTTGGTTGGTTGGGTTGGCTTCGTGGAGTTGGAATTCTGAACATCAAGATGGCTGAATAGAGCTCCTCACATTGAGATCTCAGTGAGGGCTCCTCAGTAGAGCCCTGTGGAAGTTATCTGGTGGCCTCTTCTCAAAGCTCAGGAAAAACAATAGAACCATTTCAGACCTCTCATAGAGGGAGGAGTATGTGGCTGCCTTAGTATTCTTCACTCATGATTATTTTAGAAAACTGGATTTTTAAAGTCTGTTAGTGTTTCATAACACAGTTTGTGGCATCCTATAGTTGTGTAGTTTTACACTGTGTGTCTCTTCCTTTTTGAAAAAACCAACTTAGTACAAGCCACCTCATGCACAGACTCCCCAATGAGTGCATTTGTTCTCCATAGCCTTGGTGTGGTATACACAGACCAGCCATTACCATTCTCCTGCATTACTTTGACATGGCATTTTTTTGTGCATTTTGACTGCAGTATTGGTGGTAGAATATACTTTTGATGGATCATCTCTATTTCTGTATTTATTTATTTATTTATTACTAGACCTCAACCACAGACTTCTCCCCCTCCACTCTCTACCTATAGGATGTACTGTACGTAGTCATGCACTTTGTATTAATATATTAGAAATCTACAGATCCGTTTTGTACTTTCTATACTGTTGGATACTTATAATCAAAACTTTTACTCTAGGGTATTGAATAAATTTAGTCTTATTCGAAAATTAAAAAAAAGAAACCTGGGCTGAAAAACTTAATGGTTTAATGATTATATATAGGTTGCATTATTGGTCCCACTGATTCAGAAAACTAGAAACAAGATTCTGATCTTTCTAGATGTATTCTAAAGGGTTGATTGTAGCTCATTTACACATAATCTTAGTACATACTATAGGAGGTAACATTCAGCCACTCTGGGATCTCCTGACCTGGGGACTGCAGGCAGGTTGACGCACCCTGACTCTACTGATAGCACTGTCCTAATTCATCTCCCCCACCCAGGAGAGGGAGTACCTCAGACCTGCCTGCACCCACCATGAGACCCATCAGCATATTGGATCTGCTTGCACCCACCTGAAGAGAACCTTGGATACATACCCACAAGGAAGAAGGGATGGAAAGACGGCAATATGAGAACACATTCAACAACAGAAAAACAAATATGACACCGCCAGAGTCTAGGGATTCTACACCAGCAAGAACTGAACATCACAACACAGATGAAGCAGAAGAGAATGACCTTAAAAACAACTGAATGAAGAGACCTTAAAAGAGGAAATGAGAAAATTCTTTAAAGAAATGGAAGAAAAGACAAACCAAAAATTGCAAGAAACAATTCAAACAGTACAATGTTTGAAAGCTGAAATAGAGACAATTAAAAAAAACACATGGAGGGGGTGAAGAGGAAGAGAGTTGGTCATGGGGGAACAGGAAGTTGAGGAGGTGGGGGTAGAATAGGGGGAAGAGGGAATCATAGGTTAGAAGACAGATCAGGCACCAGAGTGACCTCGAGTGATCTAAAGGGATAACACCAATTGGCAAGCTAAGCAATAGTGGAGGGACCACCTCGAATGCCCATTCCCGATAATGAACTTGATGTCTATAACCATCCGGGAGCCTTCATCCTGTGACTGATGGAAGCAGAGGCAAACACACAATTAATCACTGAACTGAACCCAAGGAACCCAGTGACAGAGAGAGAGGAGTGATGAGCAAATTGGCAAAGAATGGGCTGGCAAAACCAGCAGAGACAGCTAATCTGAACAGGGGAGAGCTCTTGGACCCCAGACCGATAGTGGTGAGGCCAGCATGGGACTGATTTGGACCCCCCAAATGTGAGTGTCAGTGAGAAGGCCTGGGCAACCTATGGGGCCCTGAGCTGTGTATCAGTGTCTATCCCTGGTATACAAACTGTCTTCGTGTGCCTATAGCACAAAGAGAGATGCTCTCTCAGCCTGGACTCTTAAGGGAGTGCCTGGACCCTACCAAGAGTAAAATGACAGACTCTAGATATCCCCTATGTGGAAGGATTTGGCAATAGGGTGGGAGGGAGGGGGGGAAGGGCAGTGCGGGAGGAGGGGAGGGAGAGGGAACTGGGATTGACATGTAAAACAAGCTATTTAAAATTAAAATAAAAAATGATAAAAAAACCAAAAAAAATACCCAGTCTGAAAGAATCTGGAATTAGAAAAGGTGGGTAAACAATTAGGAACCAGACACAAGCATAACCAACAGAACATGGAAGATAGAATCTCAGGCATTGAAGATACACTAAGATAATAGATTCATCAATCTTAGAAAATCTTAAGTCCTATAAATCCCTAACACAAAATATCCAGGAAACATGGGACACTGTAAAAAGGCCAAACCTAAGAATAATAGGTATAGAAGAAGGTGATGACATCCATCTCAAAGGGGCAGAAAACATATTCAACAAAATCATAGAAGAAAACTTTCCCAACCTAAAGAAGGACATGCCAGTGAAAGTACAAGAAGTCTACAGAACACCAAAGCGACTGGATCACAAAAAAAGTTCCCTTGGCACATAATAATTAAAACACCAAACATACAGAATAAAGAACTTTAAGAGCAGCAAAGGAAAAAGGTCAAGTAACATATAAAGGCAAACCTATCAGAATCCTACCTGATGTCTCCATGGGTCTGAAAGGCAGAAGGTCCTGGATAGATATTCTACCAACACTAAGAGACCACAGGTGCCAGCCCAGGCTGCTATACCCAGCAAAGCTTTCATGGAGAAAGCAAGATATTCCATGATGAAACCAGATTTAAACAATACAAATATTAATGGTCTTAATTTGCCTATAAAATGACACAGACTAACAAAATGTATTTGAAGACAGAATACATCCTTCTGCTGTATACATGTAAGACAGACATTACCTCAGAGTAGAGGGTTGGGATAAGATTTTCCAATCAAACGGATACAAGAAACAAGCGGGTGTAGCTATCCTAGTATCTAAAAAATTAGACTTCAAACTAAAATCAAAAGAGATGAAGAAGGTCATTTCATATTCATCACAGGAAAAATCCATCAGGAATAAGTCTAAATTTTAAACATCTATGCCCCAAATACAAATGCATCCACATTTGTAAAAGACATATTACTAAAATTCAAATCACACGTAGGACTTCAGACAGTTATAGTGGGAGACTTTAACACCCCACTCTGATGACTAGACAGGACTGCCAGATAGGAACAAAACAAAGAAACAAAGGAAATAATAGAAGTTATGTCACAGTTGGGTTTAACAGACATCTATAAAACATTCCATCCAAACACAAAAGAACAAACCTTCTTCTCAGTGCCACATGGGGCATTCTCTTAAATCGACCACATACTTGGCAACATAGCTAACCTCAACAGGTACAAAAAAATTGGAATAATTCCATGCACCTTATCAGACCACCATTTTTTAAAATTATAATTCAACAACAAAAAAATTGCAGAAACCATACATACTCATGGAAATTGAACAATGTGAAATTGCACCATTCCTGGATCAAGGAAGAAATAAAGAATAATCCTCAAAGTGTTCCACACAATAGAAGCAGAAGCTTCATAGCCAAACTCTTTGTACAAGGCTACAATTGCCTTGGTACCCAAGGTACACAAAGACACAACTACAGACTAATATTGCTTATGAATAGTGATGCAAAAATATTCAAAATTACTGGCAAATCAGATCCAAGAACACATGAGAAAAATCATCCACCATGATCAAGTAGGCTTCATCCCAGGGATGCAGGGATGGTTCAACATATGAAAATCTATCAATCTAATCCACCATATTAAAAAACTGCAATAGAAAAACCACATGATCATCTCACTAGATGCTGAAAAAGTCTTTAACTAAATCCAACACCCCTTCATGATAAAGGACCTAGAGAGAACATGGATAACAGGAACACACCTGAATATAATAAAAGCAATATACTGTAAATCAAAAGTCAACATCAAACTAAATGGAGAGAAACTAAAGGCATTCCCTCGAAAATCAGAAATAAGACAAGGTTGTCCACTCTCTCCCTATCTCTTCAATACTGTACTTGAAGTTCTAGCTAGAGCAATAAAAAATAAAAGGAGATCGAGGGGATACAAATTGGGAAGGAAGAAGTCAAACTTGAACTATTTCCAGATGATATGATAGTTTACAGAAGTGACCCGAAAAACTCTGCTAAGGAAACCCTACAGCTGATAAACACCTTCAGCAAACTGGCAGGATACAAGATAAACTAAGAAAAAAATCAGCAGCCCTACCATATACAGATGATAAATTCCCTGAGAAAGAAATCAGAGAAACATCACCCTTTACAATAGCCACAAACAACATAAAATATCTTGGGGTAAAGTTAGCCAAAAAAGTGAAAGACCTGTATCACAAGAACTTTGAGTCTTTAAAAAAATTAAGATACCACAAAATGGAAAGATCTCCCAAGCTCTTTGATAGGTAGAAACAACATAGTAAAAATAGCAATCTTGCCAAAAGCAATCTACAGATTCAATGCAATCGCCATCAAAATCCCAGCACAATTCTTCGCAGACCTTGAAAGAACAATTCTCAACTTTATATGGAAAAACAAAAGACCCAGGATAGCCAAAACAACCCTGTACAATAAAGGAACTTCCGGAGGCATCACCATCCCCGACTTCAAGCTATAGTCCTGAAAACAGCTAGGTAATGGCACAAAAATAGACAGGTAGAACAATGGATTTGAATTGAAAATCCTGATATTAACCCACACACCTACAAACACCTGATTTTTTACCATGAAAGTAAATTATACGATGGAAAAAAGAAAGCATCTTCAACAAATGGTGCTGGCATAACTGGATGCTGGCATGTAGAAGACTACAGATAGATCCATATCTATCTCCATGCACAAAGCTTAAGCCCAAATGGATCAAACACCTCAGCATAAATCCAGCCACACTCAATCTCTAAGAAGAGAAAGTAGGTGGTACCCTTGAATGAATTGATAAAGGAGACTGCTTCCTGAACACAACACCAAGAGTGCAGACACTGAGATCTACAATAAATGGAACCTTCTGAAACTGAGAAGCTTATGTAAGGCAAAGAACACAGTCAACAAGACAAAAAGGCAGCCCACAGAATGGGAAAACATATTCACTAACCCCACATCTGACAGAGGGCTGATCTCCAAAATTTATAAAGAACTCAAAGAGCAAGTCTCAAAAACATCAAAGGATCCATATAACAGTGAGATACAGAACTAAATAGAGAACTCTTAATAACTGAGTCTAAAATGGCTGATAGACACTTAAGAAAGTGCTCAACATCCTTAGCCATGAGGGAAATGCAAATCAATACAACTCTGAGATACCATCTTGCTCCTGTCAGAATGGCTAAAATCAAAAACACCAATGACAGTTATGCTGTAGAGGATGTGTTGAAAGGAGAACACTATTCCACTGCTGTTGGAAGTGCCAACTCAAACAGCCACTTTGAAAATCAGTATGGAGATTCCTCAGGAAAATAGGAATCAGACTGCCACAAGATCCAGCAATTCCACTCTTAGGCATATACCCAAAAGATGCGCATTCATACAGAAGGACAACTGTTCAGTGTCAGTGAGGAGGCCTCAGCAATCTGTGGGGTCTCGGTAGTAGATCAGTATTCATCCCTGGCATACAAATGGATTTTAGGGGCCCATCCAACATGGAGGGATGCTCTTTCAGCCTGGACACATGGGGAAGGGCCTAGGCCCTTCTGTGGATGATATGACAGATTTTGGAGATTCCCCATGGAGGGCCTCACTTTTCCTGGTGAGAGGAATGGGAATTGGTTGGGACTGGGGGGATTGGGGAGTTACAGGAGAGGAGGGGAGGGAGAGGGAGCTAGGATTGACATGTGAAGCAAGCTTGTTTCTAATTTAAATAAAAAAGAAAGCAAAAAAGAGGTAGCCTTCATTATTATCACCACAGAGAAACAGAAGACTACAAAGTGTAAGCAATGTATACAATGTTACATAACTCATAAGTGGAAAATCACTGTTTCAAAGGAGGTATTTCTGTAGCATCAACATTCTTACTAAGTGCCCAGTACTAGTATGGAGAACATAAACAAGGAATGCCTGCTACTAGAAACACTCTATCAGTGACTCCAGGTCTAGTCTAAGGCTAAGGAAGTAGGAATATGTTCATATATCTTAGACATCAAGCCACATTTCTGTAGTACTTTTCAATCTGGTTATATGCTAAAATAGTTGGGAAGCTTTATAAATGTTCAAATGTCCAGTCCCACCAGAGTAAAATGGAATCAGAATACCTGAGGTTAAAGTTTAGAAAAATAATTTTTCAAAAAATTTCCCGTATGACACCATTGCCATTCATAACACATAATAATTGATCTCATTTATTTAACATTTCAAAGTGTACATTTGTTTATGCAGATCTTCACTGTGCCTTTGCTTTAGATGAATGAAAATGATGTAAGTAACATTCTTACATAGCTCCTAGAGTGCTTGCAGTGGGCTGAATATAAATCCTTAATTACCAACAGTATAGTTATAACTTTATTCAAGGCTTTTACTCTTTACTAAAGTCGATTTGAAGATGGTGGTAGGACAAGTTAATTGTTTAGAATAACAATTACCAGAAGTCTCTTATGACATTCATAAGTCATTCTTCCTCCTAACCAACTAATTCTACACCACTCCTCTCTCTTCTATAGTAAACTGATTATTTTGGAACGCACTCATGCCTGGTGAATGAAATGTCAGATTTCTTCACATTCCTTTCTTGGATCCCATCCATCTAAGTAGCCAGGGTCCTTCATCTCTCTCTACCTGACACTTTTAAAGCTTTGTACCAAACATCTGTTTTCCATTTTGAAAATGTCAACTTGTCCATCTTGAATGGGCATTGGGTAAAGCAGACAAGACCTGCTTTGTCTAAGGAACCCATCTTGATTGTTATGCCAAAACCATATTTGCTCCATTAATCAGACTCCTTAACAACCCAGCAAAGGCAGTGAGCAGTGGTAATCCTGCAGCACAGTTTCTTTATTAGCCATTCTGAAAGTACTGTGCAATGAGCAATAAAGTATGCTCTTTCTCTGAAGTTACATTTTCCTGCAACACCTTGTTCTTTGCTCAACTGGAAGTTAAGTACTACAGTCAGTGAGGAAATCTAGGGAGATTTGTGCCTGGCAACTGCTGATCTCCTAACTCCTCACATGTCCCTTTCTCTAACACATCACTTTGTAGTTAGCTCTGTAATTCTAATCAACAAACCTAGTCCAGACCCTGAAGTCTGGGGTTTCCTGGATAACTATAGCTATCCCATAGGTTGATACCTGGAAAACTAAACCCTTTGCCTACCTGAACAAGGACATTCTTTCCCTCACTTTGCACAACTCTTGGGGCACGAAGCTTGGAAAATTTCCAAGAACAATGGAGGTGACTAAAAGTAGAACTTCACCATGACAGAACATACTCTACAATAATAGAATTTGGGAAAACTGCTTTAAACTAGGAGGTATGGCCTTCTCTTCATTGGTCTCACATGCATTTTTTTATATCCTGATTTCATTTCAGACCTATGTGAATCATGGTCATTTCTCAAAGCCCCCAGCTCTTTGGAACATGGAAGATTTATGAATATCCAGTACCTTCTGCCAAGTCACACACATGTAAGTTGGACTTCACTTAGAAACTGTATTTCCAGTGCTTCCAGTGTGCTTTTCTTCACCTGGCTTCACGTTTTTGGTTGATTGTTAGCATGATATCCTTAAGGCTGAGTGAGTGACCCAGGCTGCCTCTGGCAGCTCGCTGGCTCACTGTGCTGCTACTGTTTCCTCTCCCAAGACGTCTGCTTCATCCCTGCTTCAGATAGTACTTCATTATGTCCTGGATATGTTCCTCACCACTCTGTGTACCATTGTGTGCCACCGCCTTTGAAGTTAATGTGAGTCTTATGTGATGATAAGACATACATCAGTGTGGCTAAGAATTATGACCCACTGAATTTAAAAAATGTAGAAAGTTTTCCTTTTCATTTGTTAAGTTCAAAACAACAAAACTCCAGTTTCTATCTTGTAGGCAGTTTGTTTGCTGATGGAAATGAGGAAGGAGAGGTTTTTTTTTTACTTCTTCCCTAAGATTGGGCCTTTGTGAAAGATAAAGAGTACCTAATCTGCACACGTGAAGAGTTTTACTGTTCCCCAAAGTTCCTGGTGAAACTCTGGATTTGGGTTGAGGTCTAATAGGATTCTATGAGGCTTTAAACAACAAAATCACATAGAGATTGTCTGAATAGATTTTAGATCATTAAATATTGGCTGATTAGCAAAATATCCTTAATTATAAAGGTCTGGATGGTACACCATTGTAGGAAGTAGGAGATTAAATCAGTCATATAGATTTTCTTATTAAATTTATAGAAGATCCAAAGTTTCAGTGCATAGTATCATGTTTTCTATATTTTGCAGATATAAAAAGTGAGAAATTGACCTAATAGGTCATTTACTTGCATAGAAGTCACCAAGCTAGGGAGATGCCTCAGTGGGTAAAATTCTTGCTGAGTAAACATGAGAATATGACTTTAGATCCCTAGAACACATCTAAACATGGAACGTGGCCACATGCTCCTAATTACACTGGCAGAAATGATGCATAGATATCCCAGAAATTGGTCCCTCCTGGCCAGGCAGTCTAGAGGAAAATAGCAAGGTTTAATGATAGACCTGTCTCAAAAATCATAAATAAAAATCATTGAGAAAGACAAACCACTATCAATCCCTGCTCTCTACAGTCAACTGCACAAGTGTGTGGTACCACATACATCTGTCTATGTAAGCATCACACACACACACACACACACTACGAAATTGGTAATGGAAGCAAGCTGAAGCTGCAGCAAGGTAACCATTTGTCATAGAGCCATATTTGCAGAAGTATACAAAGCAGAAGAGCCACTCTTGGTTCAAGTAGAAGTTCAGATCACAAATGTTCTTTGTTTTTCCATTTTTTTAAATTTTTTTATCTTTTTATTTTATTTTTCAAATCTGGTACATGAGCTAGCTTGTTGGTGGGATGCTCAGTCTTAATGCATGGGAAAGGGGCTGGGCCCTGCCCAAACCTATTGAGCCAGACTATGTTGGCTCCTCATGGGAGCACAAATGTTTCTTAGTTATGCCTTGCACCCAACTCTGTCGACTCCCTTTGTCCTTTGAGACATTGATCTGCTTTATTGACATCCACAAATAATCATTTATAGGAGACAAAGGGGAAAATGATACAAAATCTATATAACCTGTGCCTCTAAAATGTCAATTTTTAGCAGATTATAGCACAATGCTATTGGATTCTAAGTTTACATGAAAGAATATATTTTTGCAAAAAGGTATTTGTTTCCAAGGAGCTATAAACCTGCCATTCCTAGAATAACTTTGACTACAAAATTGAGGATGGTAACACACTTGCTCTGCTTAGCTGTTTGACACTATTCAGTTCATTTAAACAATGGAGTATCCGATTTCAGGTTGATATGCTGATGATTATTCTTCTGAAATATTTTTTAAGTTATCATGAGAAAAAGAATTGCTTTTTTAATAATTACAGAAAGAGAAAATAGCTCCGTGGTAGAGCACTTGCCTAGACAAATCTCTGGGTTTGATCCCAACACCTAAAAAACAACAAAGAAAGTAACTGACAAATTTGAGAGAATGTGGTTTCATTTGTTATAATTTTAATCAAATATTGCTTGCTTTCTAGATTCCTTATCAAAATAATACTTAAATAATAATAATAATAATAATAATAATAATAATAATAATAATAGTAAGTGGCATATTACCTCCTTTGGAATGGTTCCCTTTAAATTGCAATAGCTCCTCCTGTTTTTTCATTGGTTACATTCTTAAAAACATGCAGAAGGAAAAGAATTCATCATTTTTCCTCAATCTGGTTCTGCTATAACTATGATAATATATATGGTATAATAATTCTCCATTAGACGGTGACATCTGCTTGAAAGGGTCTCTTGTTACCTAAGTGTTTCTTTTATTAAATTATTGGTCCTATTTTCCCAGTTGTGTAGAAAAATATGGAAAGGGGAAAGAGAAAAATGAAGGTAGGCTTTGGCTTGAGGCTGATGAAGAAGACAGTAAAGACATCAGGAAAATGTCACAGGAGCTTTCAGATTTCAAATTCCAAACTTGTACTCCATAAAGTTTTAAACCTTGGCTATAAACCACTCATGGAATCCTTCACCATCTGCAATATAAAGGAAGTGCAAGAAAGACGGCAAAGGTGACATAAGTCAATCAACTCCCATCCTCAGTAGATATTCAATATGGATATAAACTGAACCCTTAACAAACTTCCAAACCCATGAGTACCACCCAGGCTTATTTCACCCATCAAATGTGCAAAGCATATGCTTCATTGGAAGAATTAAGTCATCTTTTTGGATAAATTTGGAATTTTCATTTTGAAAGAATGAAAAACAATTCTTATATGAATGACAATAGCTGGTAAAGAAAATCATGTGGGAAAGGATGAGACAATGATCAAGGAAAATAAACCAGAATCTTCTAGGACCTGGGATCAGAGGAGCTCCCTCCCTGCTGTATAGGGTTGGAGACAGCAGAAAGCACCAGGATTATCAGAAACCAAAAAACTCCCATGGGGTTGTATGAGGAGAAGGAGACTTCATAGTACAATCTCTGGTAGGAACTGAGAATGTTTTTGAACTGCCCCACAAAGCTTTATACGAACGTTATGCCTAGCTGGAGGAGATCAATAAAATGACAAAGTTGTGAGATGTCCCAACTCAAGTCAGGGGTTTCTCTGAGGTTTCCTTTTTACCTTAAAGAAGCAAGGAAGCTGGAGATAGACCATGAACAACAGAGAGAAACTATGAGAACTGGCTGATGAAGAGAGGGGTCTATTCAACATGACACCCTGCATACATGGTTAAAAATATAATTAACCTATTAGAAACAAGGTGAAGATTTGCTTGGGGTTTTGATCATGATGGAAGCAGATCATATTCATTGACTGACCACAGGGCTCAATAAAAGTTACCTGCTTTGCCATCTTATTGTTCCAATACACCCTCTTGAACTCCATTCTCTTCCCCAAATTTCTCCTTACTAGATTGGAAGAGCCCTAGACCATATGCAGGCATATCCCTATAATTTTTTCTCCCTGACAGTTCTCTAAGTTTCTGTAACAAATCCAGATCTATGCCCCTATTTTAATGGCATATATTTATTGTGCTGAATCTTGGATATCACTGAGACTTTTTTAAAATTTTTCATACAATAGATTTTGTTAATATTCATTCCCTTTCCCAACTCTGCCTAGGAGTTCTCCCCTCCCTCTTCATGCAAACGTGTGTTCTTCCTCTCTGTATCAAAATGTTAACCAACACAAAAAATATCCATGCTTTTTTGGCTTATTTTTCTTCTTAAAAATCTGACAAACTTTGCTAGAAAGAGTATGAAGCCTCTCCTAGATGAAGTGTGGCTGATTTACTCAGTGCATTGCCATTGGCGAGAACTTACATTCCCTCTTTCAGCAGGTGTCAATTACAACTAACTTCTTGGCTTAGAGGTAGGCTTTGTGCCCACTTTCCTTTCTTCATCGTGATGTTTTAATACATACATATGATATAATTTGAAATCTGTATGCTGGATCACAACCGGTAATTCAAGTATTGAGTAGGATGAGACAGAAGAATCAATTTACGTTTTGTTTCGTTTGTTTCTTTCTCTGACTGCCTTGCAGAAACACTGCTTCACCCCTCCTCTTTTTCCCTTACATTTGAATGGTTCTACATATGCTACTGGTTTTCTTATTTTTCAAGACCAATAACTTGGACTCTGTACCCATTATTCCATCCCAGTATTCATGTCTAAGGCTTTTTACAATACATTTCTATTTGTTAAGGTTACCCGGACTGCTGTGTATTGCGTCTTCATATACTTCAGAGTTTATATGAATAACCTTAACTCTTGTGCTGTCACAAGGTCCCCCCCCATCTCTCAGAACACGTCATACACTCTTCACTCTATTCCAGGCTGTTGACACCAGCTTTCCTTCTTCCTGGAACACTCTTGACCTTCTAAGAGCCTGCCTATCTCTTGACCTTCTTCTTTCAGCTCGAATGCCACATGCTTATTTGAGATTGTTTGAGAATGTTCCCTTCTGTATATGTGTGAACCCTGCAAAAAATTAGCACAATGCTTTGTCATGGTTGTTTAAGCTATAATTTCCTTAAACACTCCAATTATATTTATAATATATACTTAGCATGTATAAGAAGTCAACTATTTGTTAATAAAAGTTAAACTAGATAATCATATGAAAGATAATTACAATGTAGACTATGAAGTACCTATATATATAATAAATACATATGTAATTGTTATAATTATATAAAGTATGTATACTTCTTAGTTTTAAAATTCAGAGCATATTCACAAACTGTTCTCTGTAGGTTATTTAATAGCTATGAAAGAATACTATTTTTCTTCATTTGCCAAATTGCCAATGAAATCCTTATAATTTTTAAAAGAAAAATATGATTTTAAAAATCCATTGCTGTTTTTCAGTTGTAGACAAAGCCCAATGCTACTATTATTCTATATGGAACACCTCATTGGACTACTTTACACATGAATTTCTCTAATGCAAACATATAACTGCATCTGGAAACCCTAAGAATACATGGTGTTTATAGAATGAATCCTAATCATTGGGTTCAAACAATTTTCCAAATCTGTTCTTACTGATTTTTTGTGGGGAGTTTTGCCTTCTTCTTATTTCTCAATATTGTAATTAAAGATAACTACTATTTTAACTTGGGAAAATAGTTTCAGATTATTTGTGATGCAGAAATGTCTATACTTAGTCTTTGAAATGAACTATTAACTGTCTTTGCCCATAAAATAAAGTAAACCATTAACCTATGAGTTTAAAAGGAAAAAAAACATGAGCTGAAACTTCAAGTTGTTTTCTAGCCAACTTTTGTCATTGCCCTGTCTTTGACTCCTCGGTCCCTAGGTCTCAAGAATGTCTCAGGGACTTTTTGGGGTATTCTCCAAGATAATCCTTCAGTCAAGTATGTTGAATTTCTGTTAACCTAACTGGAGAAAATGTGTACTTCCCTCTTCATTTCCTATGGAACAGAATGTAGCAAAGTTGAAACGATAAAGAAATACAGGGAAGAGAAAGTTGAAGTCACACTTCACATTGCCAAATCTACCTTTCTCCAATTTACTGCGAATTTCAACATTTGTGTACACATTCTGGGAAGATTCATGCTTCTAAATCTTATCAATAGATCTCATGTAACAATAAGTACTCAATTTAAATCTTCATTTACAAAGGCTAGGTATTATTAATAACTGTAATTCGTCAACCAACATGCTAAGCCTCTCTGTGGGCATTATGGCCACCGCTGCATCATGTCTTTCAAACATTAGATCCTAATGCATTGACCTATCTCTGCTTTTATTTCTGATATTTATCTCTGCCAAATTTATTTCTTTAAAAAATCACTTCTATATTGTGACATATAGTTCATTTCCATTAATATTTGACAAAGTTTGGTTTTGCTCTACAAGTTTACTTTGTCTTGTAAAACACACTTCTAGGATTAAAGAGATGGCTTGGTGGCTCAGAGTACTTGATTCCTTTTGTGAAGTTTCCTTTTTTAGAAGGTTCACAGTTACCTGTAGCTCCTGCTCCAGGAAATCTGACATCCTTTTGACCCTTGATGGTTTTACACACAGGTGAATATAAATATACACACATATACTCTCAGTAAAAATAAAATAACCCATTACAGTTGTTAAAATACAATAAAATACCCACCAATGGGTCCTGTCATATCTGTTACTGTTGCTTGATCTTTAATTAACTCTCACTCCTACAAACTGCAAAATACATTGGTCTGTGCAAATATATCCTATATGATTATGTGAATGCCACTTTGTTGTAGTAATGCTAATTTCTTTTTATCTTTTTTATTTAAATTAGAAACAAGCTTGCTTCACATATCAAACTCAGCTCCCTAACCTTCTCCTCCAGCACCCCCCCCACCTAGACCCTCCCCCGTGTGTCCAGGCAGAGAGAGCATCCCTCCATGTGGAATGGGCTCCGAAAGTCCATTCCTATGCCAGGGATAAATACTCATTTACTACCCAAGGCCCCATAGATTGCTGAGGCCACCTCACTGACACCCAAATTTAGGGGGTCTGGATCAGTCCCATGCTGGCCCCTCAGCCATCAGTTTGGGGTCCATGAGCCCCCCTAGTTGATGTCAGCTGTCTCTGTGGGTTTCACCAGCCTGTTCTTGACTCGTTTGCTCATCACTCCTCCCTCTCTGCAACTGGTTTCCAGGAGTTCAGTTCAGTGTTTAGCTGTGGATGTCTGCCTCTGCTTCCATCTGCCAATGGATGAAGGCTCTAGGATGGCATATAAGGTGGTGATCAATCTCATTACCCAGGAAAGGAATTTAAGGTAGCCTCCCCACTATTGTTTAGTGTGTCAGTTAGTGTCATCCTTGTAGATCTCTGGAAATCTCCCTAGTGACAGATCTCTCCTCAAACCTATAATGACTACCTCTATTACAGGATCTGTCATCCTGTTCTCCTATATTCTTCCCCTCATTCAACCTTCCTGTTCCTCCATGTCTTCCTCTCCCTTCCTCTTTTCCCCCTCTCTTTCTCCAAACTCCCTCTTTCCTGCCTCCCATCCTGACTCATTCCCTTCTCTGGGGTGCCGTGCATATCTCTCTTAGGGTGTTCCCTGTTTGTCAGATTGTAGGCTGACATTCCCATGCTCCATGTCTAAAATCCATATGTGTGTAAGTACATACCAATGTGTGTGTGTGTTTGTGACTGAATTACCTCACTCAGGGTGGTTTCTTCTAGTGTCATCCGTTTGCCTGCAAATTTCAGGATTCCATTGCCTAAGTCCTGCCCCAAATGATGTGACAGACTTTAATGATAACCCATGGGAGATAGAAAAATGGTTGGGGAAATGGGAGGACATGAAGGAGTGGAAACTGGAATTGGCATGTAAAATAAGATTGCTTTTAATTCGGCACAATTCTTCAAGGACCTGGAAAGAACAATAATCAACTTTATATGGAAAAACAAAAGGCCCAGGATAGACAGAACAACCCTATGCGATAAAGGAACTTCAGGAGGCATCACCATACCTGACTTCAAGCTCTATTATAGAACTATAGTCCTGAAAACAGCTTGGTATTGGCACAAAAATAGGCAGGTAGACCAAAGGAACCGAATTGAAAACCCTGATTTTAACCCATACACCTATGAACACTTGATTTTTGACAAAGAAGCTAAAACTATACAATGGAAAAAAGAAAGCATCTTCAACAAATGGTGCTGGCATGCTGGCATGCTGGCATGCTGGCATGCTGGGTGCTGGTATGCAGAAGACTGCAGATAGATCCATGTTTATCGCCTTGTACAAAACTTAAGTCCAAATGGATCAAAGATCTCAACATAAATCCAGCCACACTGAAACTTTAAGAAGAGAAAGTGGGAGATACTCTTCAATGAGTTGGTACAGGAGACCACTTCCTGAACATAACACCAGTGGCACAGACACTGAGATCAACAATTAACAAGTGGGACCTCCTGATACTGAAAAGCTTCTGTAAGGTAAAGGACACAGTCAACAAGACAAAAAGGCAGTCCACAGAATGGGAAAAGATATTTACTAACCCCACATTTGACAGAGGGCTAATCTCCAAAATTTACAAAGAACTCAAGAAGCAAGTCTCCAAAACACCAAAGGATCCAATTAAAAGGTGAGGTACAGAACTAAATAGAGAATTCTCAATAGAGGAGGCTAAAATGGCTGAGAGACACTTAAGAAAGTGCTCAGCATCCTTAGCCATCAGGGAAATGCAAACTAAACAACTTCAAGATACCATCTTACTCCTATCAGAATGGCTAAAATCAAAAACACCAAAGACAATTTATGCTGGAGAGGATGTGGAGAGAGGGGAACACGCCTCCACTGCTGGTGGGAGTGCCAACTTTGGAAATCAGTATGGAGATTCCTCAGGAAAATGGGAATCATTCTACCACAAGACCCAGCAATTCCACTCTTAGGGATATATCCAAAAGAGGCAAATTCATACAACAAGAGCATCTGCTCCACTATTTTCATAGCAGCATTATTTGTAATAGCCAGAACCTGGAAGCAACCTAGATACCCCTCAACTGAACAGTAGATAGAGAAAATGTGGTACATTTCCACAATGGAGTATTACTCAGCAGAAAAAAAAACAATGGAATCTTGAAATTCACAGGTAAATGGATAGCACTGGAAGAAACAAACCATCCTGAGTGAGGTAACCCAGTCACAAAAACCAAACATGGCATGTACTCACTCATATATGGATTTTAGACATGGATCAGGATAGTGCCAGTCTGCACTTCCACTGACAGAGAGTCTGGGAAACAGGAAAGCAGCTAAGAGATATGCATGGTACCCAAGAGAAGAGGAATGAGGCAAGATCCTCTGAGCAGATGGGGAACATGGTGAGGGGTGGGGGGAGTGGGAGCTGGGAAGAAGAGAGGGGGAGAAGAGGAAGAGAGAGTAGGTCATGGGGGAACAGGAAGGTTGAGTGGGGTTGTAGAATAGGGGGAAGAGGGAATCATAGGTTAGAAGACAGATCTGGCACCAGTGTGACCTCTAGTGATCTAAAGGGATGACACCAATTGGCAAGCTAAGCAATAGTGGAGAGACCACCTCGAATGCCCATTTCTGATAATGAACTTGATGTCTATAACCATCCAGGAGCCTTCAACCAGTGACTGATGGAAGCAGAGGCAAACACCCACAGTTAAACACTGAACTGAACCCAAGGGACCCAGTGACAGAGAGAGGAGCAATGAGCAAATTGGCAAAGAATGGGCTGGCAAAACCCGCAGATATAGCTGATCTGAACAGGGGAGAGCTCTTGAACCCCAGACTGACAGCTTGGAGGTCAGCATGGGACTGATCCAGACCCCCCAAATGTGAGTGTCAGTGAGGAGGCCTGGGCAACCTATGGGGCCCTGAGCAGTGGATCAGTGTTTATCCCTGGAATACAAACAGACATCGTGTGTCCATAACACAAAGAGGGATGCTCTCTCAGTCTGGACTCTTAGGGGAGTGCCTGGACCCTACCCTGAGTGAAATGACAGACTCTAGATATCCCCTATGTAGAAGGAATTGGTAATAGGGTGGGAGGCTGGGAGGAGTGGTGGAGAGGTGTGGGAGGAGGGGAGGGATAGGGAACTGGAATTGACATGTAAAACAAGCTATTTAAAATTAAAATAATAAATAAAAAAGATTGTTTTTAATTTAAAGAAATTTAATTTAAAAAGGAATGCAAATATCTACAATAGCAAATAGTGAGAGCTGTTAGGTAGAGAAAATAGTCAGGTAAAGATAAGAATGAGTTTTGTGGTTCTTATGGGCCCCTCCCTCTGTTTTGTCTGTTCTATTTCTAATTCTTTTAGAGATCTAGAACTCTAGTAAGACTGAAGTGCAGCAATAAAGCTGATGCTGTCCTTCATATCCTCAGCTTGCCCAGAGCATGTCTTCCTTCTGGCCACCTTGAGGACTGTCTAACCTAAGGCTGTGTCCCGTTGTGTTTTGTGACTTTCACACTTGTTCTTGATCTACACTTCTCAATGCACAAATATGGCTGCAACAATGGATTTTATGTTCCCTGTACTCTACCCCCTCTCCACAGAAGGCCAAAGGTATTACACAGCCTCTCCCGTTCTTCTTCAACTTTTGATACACAAATCCATATCTATGCCATACCCATTTGGATTTTGAAAATTTCTTCTTTTATTCCTCTCTTTCTAGTCTTATTTGGTGATTCATTTGCCCTGACTGCACTGGCTTACATATTTTGATGGCTCAGTTCTCCTTCCTCCTACTCTATTCCAAGCACTTCAGACAGTATTACCAGCACACAACATGGACATTTATAATACACAGTGTCAGTACTTTGGTAGCTCCCTGTAAAATTGTTTTTAAATGATAAATGAGATAAGTATTTTTCTGTACTTAAGGTACATTTATTTGAGTGTTTCCAACCTGTGTATGTTCTTAAAATATGAAATGATTTATGAAATCAGTAAGATTATCTGTTAACAGTATAGTTGGAACTATACGAAGACAGACCGCAATTTTCAACATTTAAAATATTCATATTATAGAAAATTCTTTAGCTGTTACTCTATGAACTTACCTCATTTCTCCTTCCTTGATGAGGACTATAATTACACTGAGATTAAGTCTGTAGTTTTGATTGGCTTAAAGTTAGAAGAGTTACAGAATGTTAGAAACCAATTTTTAAAGGGGGAGTGATTGCATTCATTTTATATTTGGATAATTTCAAATAGTTTAAGCAATTTAGGCCAACATATCCAGGTAGAGCAAAGAAAATACCAAGCATGATTTTCTTCCTCAAGAGAAATTATGACCAGCTGAGAAAAAGGAAAGGTATAATCAGTGTGTCTTTTATTTATAGTATTACCTATATAGCTATAAATATTAAGGATATCCTAATCATTTCAACTACAGTAGGAATGCAAGTAGCTTTGCAGTGAAAAACGGTCACATTTTTTTTCAAAATGTACAACATGCCTATATATCATTTGGACATGAAGAATAGCCTTTAAACAGTGAAATTCCACAAGCAGATAAGTGGGCAAAATGATCATGATCAGAGAAGAGCACAGGTCAGACAAAGTACAGTCTCACACTAAATTCACTTGTCTCTTAACCACATGCTGGGTGGGGGGTGGATTGAACGACCAAGGTAATTATCAACGACTCTGCCTTTACTTTCCATTTTAAAAGATTATGTAGTATTTAAAGATTACTAATGGTTAGAACCTTTCAGTTTAAAAGTGAATATTTCATCCTAGGGTAGCAAATAAGGAATGGAACAAGACAGTGAAAAATGGAACACAGTCTTCCAGTGGGCCAAAGTTTTATTGTTCTGCAGTGCAGTGTTATTAGGTACTCCAAGACTGAGAAATGTTCAAAGGTTTTTGTGTTCAGGGTTAAGGCGTGTTAAACACCTACCCTCTGCCCAATATCAAACTTTCTCCTCCCAAAGTTCTCAAAGGAAACTAACACTTTGCTGTCCCCAAACCTGTGGTGTGGACAAGGCAAAGTAAAGACTAAAGAGGGCCCATGGGTGCATGACAAGGTCTGATCCTTGAAAAGACGCTGATACCTTATCCCAAGTGTTTGTAAAATGCATCCCTGCAAAGTCATCCCTTGGCGTCTCTTACTGTCCCACTTATCACACAGCCTGTTAAAATGTTTCTACTGCCAAGCAAAGATGGCAAATGATTGACCTGAAGGTTCGACCTGAGTGCCACCTTCCACAAACTATCATGAAGAGAAAGCAGAAAGTTTTCAGGATAGTGCCGTCATGTGGCTTGTTCATGACCTGTTCACAGTGCCCAGTTGTCTGCCTTGTCCTCAGCACCATGTCACGTGGCCTGTGTTCAGGACCTCTTAACTCAACAGTGGCTATTTTTCTCTCAGCCACAGAAAAATGTAAACACATATTACAGTTTTAGAGAAACTGCCTTGGAATTTCCTCTGTGCTTTTCAGCCTCGGTCCTGCCTCCATTTGCCAGAAGCAGACTGGTTCCAACAAAGCAGCCTTGCAAAGGCAAGGGCTGAACTATCAACATTGTGATTGTCTCCCGAAAATGCGCTGAAGAAAGAGTTGACATTTGACATGCCAGGGAAACCCGACAAAGTACACCAGAGATTATTCCTTCCCGCCATTGTAATCCACTAACTTCTTGTTGTTAGTTCTTAATCCAACATCATGTCTAGACAATTTCTTCTGTACCTCCAACAAAGCTTTGGGAAAAGTACAACTCATCCCCACATGCTTCTACTGCCTTCAGCTATTATTCCTGGCCAACTGGAGCTGGGTGCTTTCTTTTTAAGTTTGGACCTTTTGTCTTTCTAGGACTGCGGGACTCTGTTAGGAGTATAATAGCAGACAAGAAACACAGGTACTTGAGGTTTCTTTTAGAAGATTAATTTAATATTCCCTTGAAACAAGTGTTAGGTAAACAATAGAGGATATTGCTATAACTTCTAGAAAGCATGTATGCAGTGTAACTAATGCATAAATGATGACATGATTATATTAGAAAGAACAGGTTTGAAAATTTTAAATGTGCCTAAATACACTCTAAATAAAGAAAATATACTTCAAAATAAAAGAAAAGGCATTTTAACTCGGAGCACTTATTATTGGAACAGAACTGCACAAGTGAAGAAGAATTTAAATGTGATGGGGGAAGCCAGTCCTCCCAGCTCTTGGCTTCCCCCACCACCAAATCAATTTACAACAGCCCCGGGACAAGAAAGGAGCCTGGTTGCCTTTTAAGCTCCGCACCACAGAATAGGAGACAAAGCGAGCTGATGCAGAATAATTTGCAATTTCCTGCAAAATGACTTCCATGAAGTTTTTTAAAGTCATCCAGAACTGCAAAACTGATCCTACAGATCAAATAAATATGAAAACGTTTCAGTCTTTAACTAAACCATGTTGGCTTTTCATTCCAGTCACCAGCCAAATGGATGTTTGCAGGCTAGAGGAATTTTAAATAATTTTTCATGGGAGCGACTTTAAAAAACAAAAAAAAAATCAAAGACCCTTATTTTCTGCTGTGTTTCTGTATTAGCTTTTGAACTCTAAGAATTTAAGAGAAAGAACCCAAACAAACAGTCATAAACAATATTTATAAATCTGTTAAATAAAAATCTTAGCGTTCATAATCTATGTCTACAAATAGCCTCATTCTTGGAAGGTAACATACTAGAGATTAGTTGTCCTTTTTTGATTTGTGAACAACACAAATCTTGAATAACACAGTTATTCTTGAATAACAAAGATGAAAAAAAGAGCTTGGAAGAAGTAAGCTGTGTGAGAGAAAAACCACAGATAGTAAGAGTAACACATGGTGAATACATAAGTGTGGTGTAAATGTGTGTGTGTTACAAATGTGTGTGTGTGTGTGTACATATTATTTTGATGAGTTTGGTACATGAATTTGACTATTTGAATTAGGGCTAATAACAACAAATGCTTCATATACAGAACTTCAGGTAAGTCTGTATGGAGAATTATCCTTGAGTACTCTTTTGAGTGTAACTTAGTGTCTGTTATGTTGTATATACTTATTCTTTTGGTCTGTAAATAAACTGAAAACTTGGTTGAGAATATTCAGACTATGAAGGTTTCTGAAAAATTCATAGTACCTGTATCATGAGTCAAACAAAAAAGTAATTTTTCTCACCTACTCTCTGAGCCAGTGTCATATGTAATGTACCATTAAAGCATCCATTCAGTATGAATAGAAAGACAAATAATACACACTGCCTGTCTTTAGACTCCTTCTCTTCTTCTTCCTCTTCTTCTTCTTCTTCTTCTTCTTCTTCTTCTTCTTCTTCTTCTTCTTCTTCTTCTTCTTCTTCTTCTCCCTCCCTCCCTCCCTCCCTCCCTCCCTCCCTCCCTCCCTCCCTCCCTCCCTCCCTCCCTCCCTCCCTCCCTCCCTCTCTCTCTCTCTCTCTCTCTCTCTCTCTCTCTCTCTCTCTCTCTCTCTCTCTCTCTCTCTCTCCCGTCTCTCAACATGTTTGTGTCTGTGGGAGCAGTACCCTAAGTAGAGTGGTGAGCTTACTTATTCAGATGGTATAGCCATTGCCAAGGAAAGACAGAAATACTAACCAGGAAGTTCTCTGCCATTCCTCTCTTCCTAGGAATTTCTACTCCTCTCTCTCTGAGAATTCCTGTTCCAGAAGCACAGGTAGCCAAATGACTTTACTATCCTTTCAGCAAATACCTGTTTAGCAGCTCCCTGTGTCAGTTGCTTTCTGGGCCCTATGGATTCCTCCTACACACAAAACAGCTTAGATGTTGTGGTAGGAGTCATGAGAAACCAGCAAGAGGTAAATGCATTGTACCCTGTAAAGTCAGGATATGAGATTCATCTTACCAGTCACACTTTTTAGCAAAGAAAAAATAGAAATATGAGAATTTTAATTGGTATTGAATGTTAAGCATGGTTTTCCTACGAAAACAACCACAGCCCTCTGATGCACTAGACTTCAAATATGTATGAACACAATATTTAAAAATCATTTCATATTTAAAATTAGATATAACAGAGCTCTGCAGATTAAAATCATTCTGCAATTAGGAATATGTTGCTGGAAGATCATAATATATAGGCAGAGACTAAGCTATCTCTTGAATAGCATTTACATAACATTTATGAACATGCATCATATAAAATAGTTTTCTTCAAAAAATCCTAATAGTCCATTCATTTGTGCTCTCACAATAATATGATTCTAAAACAATGTTAAATATTGCTATTTTTACTACAGAGGGGTTTTATTTTCCAAAGCCCAACCTAATTTGGAATACAATGAACTTTTATGAAAATGACTGATGTAATGATGTTGTATTACTTATGAAAGTCTTGGCATCTTTGATAATGCAAATGAACACATTTGAAATATGACACTCTTCATGAAGAATGTATATGTAAAAGTCACAGTACACCCTCTAATAATTTACCAAACAAAGAAGATTTTTGAATCATTTATAATTTGTATTATAGATTTTTTTGTCCCTTACAACTTTGGCCTGTCTAAGGTCTGTGGAGGAAGTGAGACTCAGGGATAAGGCTAGGGAGAGGGTACTTGGGGAATCTTCATTGCTGGGAGGTTGCCAAAAGAGACCTAGTGCAGCTGTCATTAACACCTGTCCTCTCTTCAAAAGCAGGGGGTGACATTCATAGAGAAACCAGAGCTATGCGGCTTAGAGGAAACTACTAAAAGATGGATAGCCTATTGTTTCTGATCTTTGGAGCACTGGGATAGCTGCTAAGGGACTAACATCAATTTTGAAGGAAATCTGCATTATATAATTGCCTTTTCCAACATATGATGCATTGATGGGTTTTAAACTGGAAACATAATCCAACAAATCACCAAATATTATTAAACATGCTCTTCAGCAACAAAAAGTGTACTTACAGTTATTGTCGAAGAGAGAAACCAATAAAGAAAGTCTAGCAATCTCACACAAATAGTTTTATGACAGGATCTGTTGCTGTTCAAATGAGGACAACAGAGCAGTTAGAACAACTGAGGATTCTGCAGCCGCAGACTGACAAAGAGTGACAGCAATAAATTTAATGCAGCTTTAAAAAAGTCTATTTCCAATAAAGGCAAAAAATTTAACACATCTACTACATTCAATGAAGAATGCGTAAAGAAGGGATTTAAATCCCTCATCTGAGCTACTGAGTATTGTGCTCTGCTGATGGGTTGGAAAAGAAAGGCAAATTGGAGTAAGTTCAAAGGCATGCAAGAGAACTGATAAGAGGTTTGAACGTAAGGCAGACATGTGAGAGGTGGACATGTTTGGGCTAGAGGAGAAACACGGAAGGCACATGTTAATTGTCTGCAAACATTTAGGGGTGTTATTGGAAGAGAAAGGATAAGCTACGGTCATCATTAGGAAAAGGTGAGAAGCCAGAAACTTATGATATTCATAAGAATTTCTTGGACTAATTCCCTTACTTTGCACTTGGGGTAATTTATTTAACTCTGTAGCCTGACATCACTCAAGTTCAAGTACCTAGGCACAGACAGCATGCACTTTGAGACCCAAGGGCACAGAAAGCCCACAAATCAATGTTTGTGGGTAAAACCTAGTTGAAAAGAAATATATAGCCTTTATCTTTTGAGGCAAGTATCCCGAAGTGGTGTGGGGGCCTCACTCCTACTTAAGATTCCGCAGAGAGCTCAGAAGTTACATAGCATTAAGGAGAGTAGAAGAAAGGAGAATAATATTTCTGCCAAACATGGGGACACTTTGAGGTTCTATTAGCAGCTCTATGAAAAATTCTTTATGTACTGATGTTTCCAGAACAAAGTAGCTAGCTATGACCACTAAGTGAAGAGAGATTCCTTGATTTCCTTTCTCTTCTCTACACTTCTTTCTCCCAGCAGGCACTTGATGGTACAGGGGGCAGGGAACTGAGGGAGTATAAAATTTTTATAATTAAGGCTGGATTAGTAGTGAGAATGCCCCGCCATCCAAGGCTGAGCAGTATTTTTGATGTTTGAAAGAAGTGTGTAATGTTGGATTAAGCTACAAGTAACGGAGCCTTTTTTTTCTCTGAGGGGGCTTTGATGTTGGGGGTTGAGTGGGCCCCTTGCTCTCTGTAGTTACCTCTGTGCATTTCTGATAGAGTGCTTGGTGCTCTAAACCATTGTAGCAGAGTCCTTGAACCAAGAAAAATCGACACTTGTCCTCATTAATGGGTTCATCCGGATTGTTTTTTGGGTTATTTCTCACTGGTTTCTTCCCTCCTCTGATTTAACATTTTCTAGTGACTTTGATTGATCTAGTGTAATCTATTTTTCCACTTTTTTTTAAAGCATGAAAATTTCCCTGCCAGGTGGATATTCCCTAATTCTCACAACTCAACTTCTAATTTTTTTCTTTTAAATAAGAGTGATTCTGCACAGTGAGAACTCATAACTCATTTGAATGGAAAACCGTCGTGGGGGTGGGGAGTGCCACACTCCATTGTACTTGATTGTTGACACTTGGTGGCAGCTGTTACTGCCAATCTATCTTCAACCAACTGTGAGCAAATCAAAATCATTCACACACACACACACACACACACACACACACACACACGTGCATAAACATCCCTCTTCCATTATGTTAATGTAACTTACAGACTACTAGAATGTCTACCTCCTGTAAATATTTTCATTAACAACTCTAAGTGCAATTCAAATGGCTTTATTTTCCCATTGTCATTTCTCAAGCTTAGCAGGTTTATCTTGGAGGTATTGCAAGAAGGAGCAATATGCAAATTAACAGTAACTCAAAACTGAAGTAAACATAGCTAAAATCCTTTTAAAGAAAACCTGATAAATTGGAAGCTATTTATTAAAATCTTGTCCTCTGGCTATAGCTGGGAAATGAAACTTTCATTTCATTATGCTCCATGTATTGCTGTAGCTTCAAATTTGAAAGTGCTATGTGGATCAAATTATGTTCATGATGTCCATTTGACCAAAAGACTGCATGTGCATACTGCACACTGGTGCATGTATGCAAAAATAGTGAGGTATAGCATATGAATCAAACTAACTCCAATAACTTGCATTTCATGTCCCCATAGGCAACCATAACATTTTCACCAGAGTCCGAGAACTTTGTCACTGCCTTACAAAGATGAGTAATTTTCTCCTGACCTGACCTACTGAAAAGGCTTCCAGGAGCACATTAGATTCATCTGTTAATTAACTAGAGAATCCATTACACCTCCCTCCCTAAATATTTCACAAACAATCTAAATGAAGATGGTAAAGGACCATCATTAATGCATAAACCATTTTGGTGTGACCTCTTCTCTGAACTCTTTTTATCTCTGCAAGAGGTGAGTCTTTCCCATGGAATAACAACTACTAAATAATACATGTCCATGTAAAATGTGCAATCTCAAGAGCAATGCGATAGGCCAGATGCAAAATCACTTATGTACACTGAGATTACTGTCAATACATGAGCATTATTATGTGGCTAAGCAAGAGACGGAGGCCCAGCCTCCTTATAAAAATACAGGAAGCTCCCTTATTTTCATATATTTCACTATTGCATGTGTGCCGGAGTGATGACATGGTAGAACAGTAGCGCATGAGTTAGAAGCAAATTTTTATAAATTTGAAAGGTTTTTGGAATACTCCTTCCCCTACAATTCAACTAGCCTCGTGGTGATTCATATCTTGCAGAATATAAAAAGAAAACTTAGTATTGTTAATTTTTTGGTTTTTTTTCAACATAAAACCTTAGTTTTATTGATGCTTTTTTATTAAACTTTTTTATTATATATTTAAATTAGGAACAAGCTTGCTTCCCATGTCAGTCCCAGCTCCCTGTCTCTCCCCTCCACACCCACCCTCCCACAAGCCCTCCCAGCCCCCCAATTCCCACTCCATTCCCTAGTGAGGGTAAGGCCCTCCATGAGTGATCTCTAGAGTCTGTCATTTCATTCCTGGGAGGGCCCAGGCCCTCCCCAAAGTGTCCAGATTGAGAAAGCCTCCCTCATTGTGGGATGGGTCCCCAAAGTCCATTTGTGTGCCAGGGATAAATACTGATCTACTACCCAAAATCCCCATAGATTGCCTAGGTCTCTTCACTGACACCCACATTCAGGGGGTCTGGATCAGTCCCAAGTTGGCCTCTCAGCCATAAATCTGGATTCCAAGATCTCCCCCTTGTTCAGGTCAGCTGATTCTCTGGGTTTCACCAGCCCAGTCTTGACCCCCTTGCTCATCACTCCTCCATTTCTGTCACTGGGTTAGTGTCATCCTTGTAGATCTCTGGACATCTCACTAGTGCCAGATCTCCCCTCAAACCTAGACTTAACCTTCCTGCTCCCCCATGTCCTCCTCTTCCTTCCTCTTCTCTCCCTCTCTTTTTCCTGGCTCCGTTTCCCCTCTCCCAACCTGTGCTCCCAATCTGCTCAGGAGATCTTGCTTCATTCCACCTTCTCTGGGGTACCATGTATGCCTCTCTTAGTGCCTTCCTGTTTTTCTGCCTCTCTGGCAATGGGACTGTAGACTAGCACTCCCCTGTTTCATGTCTAAAATCCATATATGAGTGAGTACATACCATGTTTGTCTTTTTGTGACAGGGTTACCTCACTCAGGATGGTTTCTTCTAGTGCTATCCATTTGCATGCAAATTTCAAGATTCCATTTTTTTTCTGCTGAAGAGTATTCCATTGTGTAAATGTACCACATTTTCTCTATCCACTCTTCAGGGGCATCTAGGTTGCTTCCAGGTTCTGGCTATTACAAATAGTGCTGCTATAAACATACTGAAACAGATGTCCTTGTTGTATGAATGTACATCTTTTGGGTATACTCTTAAGAGTGGAATTGCTGGGTCTTGTGGTAGACTGATTCCCATTTTCCTGAGGAATCTCCATACTGATTTCCATAGTTTCTGCAGGAGTTGGCACTCCCACCAGCGGTGGAGGAGTGTCCCCTCTCTCCACATCCTCTCCAACATAAACTGTCATTGGTGTTTTCGATTTTCAGAGTTGTTTTGATTTGCATTTCCCTGATTGCTAGGGATGTTGAGCACTTTCTTAAGAGTCTCTTGGCCATTATAGTCTTCTCTATTGAGAATTCTTTATTTATTTCTATAGCCCACTTTTTAATTGGATCCTTTGGTGTTTTGGAGATTTGCTTCTTGAGCTCTTTGTAGATTTTGGGGATCAGCCCTCTGTTAGATGTGGAGTTAGTGAATATCTTTTCCCATTCTGTGGGCTGCCTTTTTGTCTTCTTGACTGTGTCCTTTGCCTTGCAGAAACTTCTCAGCTTCAGCAGGTCCCATTTATTAAGTGTTGATCTCGGTGTCTGTGCTACTGGTGTTATGCTCAGGAAGCAGTCTCCTGTACCAATTTAAAAGAAATGCATACTAGCAGTTAGAGTACTATTGAAGGAAGCACAGCTCTTGTCTCCATGGGATTTTCTCTGCCTAATGGTACATTTTCCACCTTTATGATTCTAAATGCATGTAATTTATTTGACCTGAGATAGAAAAATCTAGCTCAATGTGTTCAAAACACCAAAGAGTTGTGTTATCACTTTTCCAACTTAGTTGGTGATTTAATTCCTTTTGGGGAAAAATGGAGGTGGATTTATGAAGCTACAAAATTATCCCAGATAGAAACAAAAAGACACAACACTCCCAGAGGAATCTGGCAGAGTAGGGCAGGTATACAGTACATCCCAAGAATGCTAGGACCCAAGTGTAATCCTCATACAAAAGTGTGTCTCTGCTGGCAGCCTGTCTTACATTGGAGAAAAGATGTGAACATTTTGGTAAATATAAACTATATTGATATGATACACAAAACAATGAAAAAGATGATACTACGATTCAGTGAGCAAACAAAAGAGGATAGAATATACAGAGAAGCCCCAAGAGTTGTTTTTCTGCCAAATGTTTAAAGGTGTGTTGATTCTCACATTAAAGTAAGATGGCCTAGTTCCCTGCATTTGTCTAGCAACTCTTACACTTCACATATTATCTGGTGTTATAAAATAACTCCTTCCCCTTTTTATAAATACCAAATCTCTCCAAACATTTTGTTAAGAGAGCAAGGCTGCAGATGACCCAGGGATACTGTCATCTCCATTGTCTTGGTTCAGAACATTTCACAGCCAAGTCATTGTCAATGACTGACTGGAAGAATTTCTTTCCACTATAACAAGTTTGTGCGTCCATCCTTGTTTGTCTGACTGTCTACTTCTTTAATTTAATGAATGATTGATAACTTGTAAGTCAGCATTCCAAACTAATGTTCCATGTTGTACATACATACATACATACTAACCATGTCTGAATTGCTACATTTTATATTTAAAACAACTTACTATACATAGCAATCCCAATTCCCTCTCTCTCCAGTCCTCCAACTCCCCTCACCATCTCCCCATTCCACTCCCTACCTACTCCTCAGAGAGGAAGAGACCTCCCTTGAGGAATCAACAAATCTGTCACTTCATTTGGAGCAGGGCCTAGCCCAATTGCTTCTTTTAACTACATGGACTACTTTTAACTGCATGGACATGAAGAGAAATTCATGTGCATACAGTACATAGAAGAGTATTTTAACATGGCACTCATTGAAAAGAAAGCATAACCTTTGACTCTCCTTGTCTTGAAATTCTTTAATGGGTGAATGCCCAAGTGACTGATAAAGAAGAATTAAATAACAATACACAAATATTTGAAAAGATAATTTCAATATAAATTTAAAACCAGTCCAAACAACGTAAGTCACAGCGCATTTTAAAGAATATCATCCAAAATGTGAATCATTTACCTAAGTTGTATTATTCAAAATATCCCTAAGTTGCATGGCTATATATTAGAGTTTGGGCCAAGCTGGAAGCAAGTCTTTAGAAGCGAGAATCATCCATGTTTCAGATCCAGTTCCCTGCTTCCTAGACTAGTTAGCACTTAGGGAACTCTCTCACACACTTCTGCTAATGTGTTTGCTTCCTTAACCAAGGCAAACTCCTACTGGTAGTAGTCATCACTGTGTTTCAATGCCATTCTGGAATTTTTGTTCTAACCTCTGAATCAATCTTCATTGTTGTTTTTTAAAACAATGGAAGTTCCATGTTTGCAATTGAGGAGCTCTGTGTTCACTTTCTGCCTGTCAGGGTGGGGCACCCTCAAGCAGCTTTGGGTTTTGAACAGATTCCATTCTTTTCATAAAAGCTGTTATAATTCATTTAAAAACACAACGGACTTCCACGATGTCAAATTATAATCTAAACCATCAAACAAATGACAAAACAATAAACATTATGAAGATTTTCTCTTTAATTTGTGCTTAGAGTCAAGATACTATGGGAAAACATAATGAGGCACTTGGAAATCCATGTATCTACCACAGATGATATTTTATTGTTGTTTAAATGTTCTCTATTAGGTCAACAATAATTATAAATGCTTATGACATGCAATGTGACATTTCAGTAGTACATTCATCTGTATAGTGCATAGTTACAGGTCAAATTAGAGTAATTAGTATGTCTTGCATTTCTGATACTTGTCATAAATGCTATTAAAATCTATAGTCCTCTCTTTTAGGAGTTTTAGTATAAGGGTACATTGTTGTTAACTACTACCCAACCACTGTGCGGTAGAGCAGTGGAATTGATTACTCCTGTCTGGTGGAAACTTGTACCTGATGACCTCTCCCCTATCTTTCAGCCTCTTGCAACCACTTTTCTACTCTCTTTTCTAGGAGACCAACTGTAGACTCTCCTAACAAATTATACCATTCAGTATTTAATTTTCCATGTGTGGCTGTTTTCACTTAACATAGATTCATCTATGTTGTTGCAAAATACAAAATTCCATTGCTCTTTGTGCCTGAATTCTTGTCGGTCATACATATATACCACATTTTCTTAACCTACTAGGATTTCTCTGGTGTGGAAACTCACAGAAGAGGTTCTGTTCCATCTTGACTTAAGGTCAGAGAGTTCAAACCTCTTATTCTTTCTCTTTCAAGGTTAAACAAGAATATGTTTGGCCTAAAGTATAGCTACTGGATGTCTTGACCCTCAAGACCAAATTTTGGGATGCTTGACTTAGGGTGTGGTGACCAAATGTTTTGGATATTGGTACAGTAATTATGCTTGCTTGTTCTTTGTATCTTGGAAGTTTTCCCCCTCCCCTTTTGACTGGGGTATAATAAGAACGGTGAGTAATAAATTTGGGGCTCTTTCCAGTATTTACTCTATCTACAGTCCTGACTCTAACTACAGTCTCTTGTCTATTTCTTTCCTCAATCGACACTCCCCATCTCAGGAACGAAGTGGACTTGTCAGCCAGACCCAGTACTATAGGTACCTATATTGCTACATCTTAGATACTGTGAATAGTGCTACAGTAAATGTGGCAGAGTAGATCTCAATACACCAATTTTATTTCCCCCATATATGTAATAAAAGGGTTACTATATTATATGGTCATTTTATATTTTCTGTAACGTTGCAATAATTTACATTCCAACCAACAGTGTGTTCTTCCTTCTATTCACAGTCTCACCAGCACTTGTTAGCTTTAATTTTTTTATACATGGTACTATATGTGACTACATCTTTGATTTCTATTTCCTAATGTCAACATTTTTCCTATTTCATATTTGTTCATGAGTTCCATGATTTTTTTGAGAAACGTCTTTGTCTATTTTAAATTTGGATGACTTGTGCTTTCTGCAGTTAGTAGTCTGAGTTCTTTATAGATTCTGGATATCAGCCTCATGTCAGATATATAGTTAAAAGTATTTTTCTCATTCTGCACATTGTCTCTTTACTCCTTTGATTGTTTCCTTTGCTGTGCAGAAAGTTAGGTTCAGCTTAATCCGGTTTGTCTATTTTTGCTTTTGTTGTCTGTGCTTTTAAAGTCTTATCTAAGCCATCTTTACCCAAACCAATGTTATGGATCATTTCCACAGTTTTCTTCCAGTAGTTTCCTTCTGACAGCCAAAGGCAGGGATTACCAAAAACAATGAACTACTGACAAATGGTGAACCAAGGGTGATTCTTGAAATCATTGGGGTTACAGAAAGCAAGCACAACGGGTTCACAGTACCCAATTCTGTTGATATACAATATCCAGAAAATGATAAATCTGTAGCATGAGAAAGTCATTTAGTGTGTCTTATGACTGAAAGGAATCCAGAATGGAGAGTGGTGGCTTTTGGGGTATGGGTTTTCCTTCTAAGGAGCTGTAATGTTCTGTAGAAAACACACCGAATATCCTCAGTGTCCCCAGGGGACCATTGTAAACAACGAATATGAAACCCGGGATCTATCTAGCTGCACAAAGTCTAAAATATTTACAAAATGTTTGTGTCCCTGTTGTACCTAAGAAGGTCTGCTAACCTTACACACAGTATTTTAAGTTCTTAGCAAAACAAAACAAATTTATCCTGAAAAACATTTCTCTGGTAGCACATTAGATTTTATCCTTACCTGACACACTTTTTCTTTTGAATCTTTTATTGATTGGAGAACCTGAAAATAAGGAACCCTTCCATGTTTTCAGTTCAGCAAGTGCTATGACAGGCACGTTTCCTTTATAATTGAAAACAAACACCTTATTCCTTTATTTCTTTATCTAATCATCTCTCCTCTCTTTCTCTCTCTCTCTCTCTTCCTCCCTCCCTTCCTCCCCCCCTCTATCTCTGGTTTGGTTTTTCAAGACATGGTTTCTTTGTGTAATAGTTCTGGCTGTCCTGGAACTAGCTTTGTAGGCCAAACTGGCTTCCAACTTACAGAGGTCTGCCTGCCTCTGTTTTCCAAGTGCTGTGATCAAATACTTTTGACAGCATCTGGCCTCTTTTTCTAATCTTAAGAGAGCACAACTAAGGTAAATAAAGGGATTTTATTTATTCTTTTAAATTTCATTTCACATTCCAACCAGAGTTCTCCCTCACACCTCTCATGCCACAACTCTCTCCCCCAATCCACTCCTCCTCCACAGGCAAGGGCTCCCATGAGGAGTCAACCAAGTCTTGGCAGGACCAAACCCCTCTCCCATGAATTAAGGCTGAGATTTACATTACATTCCATCATAGGGAAATGGGCTCCAACAAGCTAGCTCATGTACCAGGTTTGTACCATGTTCCTACTGCAAGGAACCCCTCAGATAGTCCAAGATTCACAACTGTCTCCCGCATCCTGAGGGCCAAGTTCAGTCCAATGGAGTCTCCACAGCTGTCCATCTAGAGTTCATGAGTTTCCACCATATTGGTTCAGCTGTTTTTGTAGACTTCTCCATCATTGTTTTTATCTCCTTTGCTCATATATTCCCTCTTCCCTTTCTCCAACTGAATTCCTGGGACTCAACCTGGTGCTTGGTTGTGGATCTCTGCATTTGATTCCATTAATTACTAGATGAAGGCTCTATGATGATAGTTGGGGTGTTATCAATCTAATTAAAGAGGTAGGCCAGTTCAGGCATCCTCTCCACTATTTTTAGACGTCTTAGCTGGGGTCATCCCGGTAGATTCTTGGGAATTACCCTGGCACCATGTATCTCCCTAACCCCACAGTGGCTCTCTCTCTTTAGATATCTCTTTCCTTGCTCTTCCACTGCATCCCTTCCTGCCTCAACCCTCCTGTTCCTTCATGTTATCATTCCCCTCCTCTTCCCTTAACACCCCCTCCCAGGTTACCTAGTCGATCTGATCTAATTTCCCTGCCCAAGGTAATCTATGTGTCCCTCGCAAGCTTCTCTGGAGCTGTAAATTGTAGTCTGGTATTTCACTTGTTTGGTTACAGTTACCCTAAGATATTTTATATTTGTGGCTATTGTGAAGGGCAATACTTTTCTGACTTCTTTATCAGCCCATTTATTATTATATAGGAGGGCTACTGATTTTTTTAAGTTATTTTTGTTTTCTGCCACATTACTGAAGGTGTCTTTCAGCTGTAAGAGTTCCAGGTAGAGTTTTGGGGGTCACTATTATGTTATCTGCGAATAGTGATAATTTGACTTCTTCTATTCCAGTTTGTATCCCCTTGATATCCTTTTATTTTCTTGTTGCTCTAGCTAGAACTGTGAGCCCTATATTGAATAGATATGGAGAAACTGGACAGCCTTGTCTTGTTCCTGATTTTAGTGGAACCCCTTTGAGTTTCTCTCTGTTTAATTTGATGTTGGCTGTTTGTTTGCTGTTTATTACTTTGATTATGTTTAGACAAGTTCCTGGTATTCCTGATCTCGCCAAGATCTTTATCATGAAGGGGTGTTGGATTTTGTCAAAGGCTTTTTCAGCATCTAATGAGATGATCATGTGGAATTTTTTTTCTAAGAGGATATTTTTAACACTGGCTCCTTTAAGTGTCTTTGTGTCCACAGATCTCAAAGTGATAGGCTTCACTCCACTGCTAGGCTCACTGGCCTCCTGGGTTCCACAAGATGGATATCACGTTTCTTTGCAGTTAAACTAAGATAGTATTTGGTCTGCGGACTTCAGATACCATCTCTGATAGGGTGGCTATTGGTATATTACCAGAAATACCTGCTAGTTAGATAATGATGTCTCTCCATGTCATCTTCCCTCTTCACCCCGCTTCTATGTTTTTACCTCTTACCTATCTAACCCTGCCCCTCTAACTAACTGAAGCCCCACTAGCACAGTGGTCTCCATGGTTTTATGGGGAATGGGTATCTCCAGAAAGGGCATTCCATGGCCTCACCTTAGAAGTGACATAGATCTTTTCTTCAAAACCCTAATAATCAGCTCAGATCTGAAGAAAGACACTACTCAAGGGCTTAGAATCTATAAATAAGTTTCACTGCAGAGAGGAATATGAAAAGCAACCAGTTACCATACTCACCTGTGAATTTAATTGGAAGTCTAAATCATGAAAGTGCTGTATTAATAAAAAAAATAAAATATGTGTTTGAGGAAATAAATAGCTTACAGTGATAATGTCAAAGAAGAATCTTGGTGAAATGTTCAAGGACAGGATAAATGAAAAGGAGCAGAGTTTCTGTCTGCAAGATGTAGAAGGTTCTTCAAAGAAACCAATAACTGTGAAGTGGGCCTTCAAGAAAGACTGAATTTCACATTGAGAAAGGGGGAACAATTTCACAAATAAGAGTCCCAGGAGAAATTCACACTGAGATGAGAAAGTGTCTGAGGTGGCCCAGCAATTGCAGTTTTATCACAATACACATTAGGGTCTAAAAGAGGCTGGTAACATGAAGTAGAATTGGATTGTGGAGAACATTGTCTATTGGCAAAGGAAGGGCTTGGGTATTCTCTTTGCAGGTATTCGATTCCCCCTTAAAGTGATTCTTCATACATTGGTTCCTTGAGTCCTATGGAGAGAGTGTGAGCATAGAAACGGATGCTGGGGCTACATACTTGAGAAGCTATGCACAATTTTCATTGGCTCCCTCAGCAGCTGCCAATGAATCTGAGCCTATTCAGGGACTTAAGTTGTCTTACAGTGGAAAATTAATTTACCCCAAAGAAACTTCCTTGTGTATCTGAATAATGAATGCATTTTGAATAATGAATGCATGTCATCCCATGGCTTCTATTATATGAAATGCCCTTGGTGAGCCAGTTTATCTCAAAAGCAAGTGGGAGAGGCCTAGGCTTTCTATAGAGAGAAAAGCTCTGGTTCTGTTTTAGATGGCTCTAAAGACAGCAAGACTGAAGTGAAAAATAGTTAAGATCTGTGGATGAATGGAGAGCTGAATAAAGGGAAAGCAGCTGTATGAGCAAGGATGGGGTAATGAGTGTAACAATCCCCATGGTGGGATGGTTGGTTCAGTCTTCCTAATGGACATGTTATCAGATTATATAGCTCTCCCCTCTTGTATTAACAACTGAAGAATTAAGTAAAAACTGTAAAACTCATATAGCACAGTAGACTTGGGAGGTAGTCCAGTTGGTAAGGTACTTGCCCTTTAAACAAAGATCTGAGTTTGTTCACCCATAAAATATGTTTAAAACTCAGGCATGGTGGCATACACTTGTAATGCTAATCTTAGGGAGCCAAGGACCAGCAGAACTCTGGGGATTATTGGTCAGCAAGCCTAACCTACTTGGTTAGTTCCAGAATACTGAGAGACCTGATCTCAAAACAAAAAGTTGATGATGCCTAAGGAACACCAGCCAAGGCTACTTTTGGCACATGTCTCATAATCGGTCTACATTACACCAGTCTTATTGTTAGATGTGGCCAAAGAGCTAGAGGAAATGAAGACTCTGATTGAGTTTTTCACTATGTTTTATTTTTAACATCTAGTTTTTGTTTTATAATTCCCTATATGAGTACCGTATTTATACCATTTCCACCCCCACTGGTTCCTGGTCCCACTCTAGCTGTTCTTAACAGCTTACTATGCATATGTATAATTGTGCACTACTAAGTCAGTTTGGTGTTGAGTTACCTTATAAGGGGTTAAAGGGTTTGGTCCCTGAAGAAAACTGACTGTCCCTCTGTTAGCTACCATTAATTCCATGCAAATATTCATCTGGGAGTAGGACATTGTGAGCCACCATGTGGTTGCTGGAAATGGAACTCAGAACCTTTGGAAGAGCAGGCAGTGTTCTTAACCATTGAGCCATCTCTCCAGCCCATGGGACATTGTGAAATTTCCCACTTCCATATTGGTTGTTGCCCTGGTTGGGTTTTGTTTGTTTGTTTGTTTGTTTGTATGTCTTTTATTTTTATTTATTTATTTATTCATTCATTCATTCATTCACTCATTCATTCATTTATTTAATCAGCTTGACACAAGGTAGGGCTATCTGAGAAAAGGGAAATTCAACTGGGAAAATGTCACCTTCTGTAAGATTGGCCTCTAGGCAAACCTGTGGGGCATGCATTTTCTTGATGAGTATTATTGATGTGAAAGTGTCAAGTCCACTGTGGATGCTGCCATGCGTGATCAGATGGTCCCTGGATGTATAAGAAAGCAAACTGGCCCAGCCATGAGAAGCAAGCCAATATGTAGCATTTCTCCATGGCTTTTGCTTCATATCTTGCCATCAGATTCTTGCCTTGGGTCCCTTCCCTGACTTCCTTCAGTGACAGAATGCGACCTGAGAGTTCTAAGATGAAGTAAACCCCTTCTTCCCTTAACTTCATTTTGTTCTGGTGTTTTATCACAGAAATGGAAATGCCATGATAGGTTTCATTGTACAGCTTTTGTTTAGGCGGTGACATTATTAAGATTAGTTGCCCTGTCATATATAAAGGATACTACCTTGTAACTGAAAACTTGGTCCTTGGCTTTGATAATCTAGTAGAAACCCTGGTTCTCTGACTCTTACTCTTTCCCCATTCCCTCTTCCATGATGCTCCCTGCACCATAGGTATGAAGATTTACTGTAGATGTGTCAACTATGGATATGCACCCTATAGTCAGTTGCTCTCTGAACTTTGACCAGGTCCTGATTTCTATGTTAGGCTTCATCTTCTCAAAAAATTAAAAATAAACAGCATCTTGGATGAGGAATGAGAGCTGCTTTTATCTAGGGCAATAGCAAGTTCTCTGCTAGGGTCTGTGACTTAACCAGCCATGCGTAGTTGACTGAGTTTACAATACCAGGCATGAACTTCCTCCTATTACAAAAGTCTTACATCCAATTAGAAGTTTTAAAGACAAACTTTTTTTTATTGTTGCTAAATTTTAGAAGAAATTGACGACAGGGAGTAGAATCCAGAATGAATAGTGTCTTAAAGACATTTTGAGAAGATGTAAGCATGCCTTTTCAATCTTTTCTGTAAGTGAGCCTTGCAGCATATATGAAAATATTCTTCCACAGGTTGTATCTTTATCCTTAGGGAAGCTACACGATGTGAAATGTACAATAGGTAGCTTTATTTTTCTCTGTGCTTTCAGAAATTGTAGGTGCAGCTTAGAAACTGACCCTGGAACAAGTTAACAGCAGCATATACATGGGACTTTAAAAACTAAAACAAAAATGTGCTGGCCCAATGTCTGTTACCATGGGCAATTATTTGCAGATGCATCGTGGTTTACTAAGCCCCTGTGCTGTTCATTTGCCTGCCTGACATTACATTATAGGCTCGGCACCTGTGGACATTTGCACGCACATCTTTTACAGCCAAATTTTCTGCAGGGGAGAGGAAAATCTTCCATGGGAAAGGAACTCAGTAGAGAGAAGGCTGTTGATCACGCCTCTGCTCAAATCTCTACATTTATTTTGGTCTTGGAAAACCTGTGCTTCTAAAAGAAAATCCAATACAATTTGTCCAGTGCTACCTGCCTATATTGTGAATGAATCATGCATTTCAAACATATTCATTGTCAGATATGAAAATCATAGGCAGGCAATTATAATTGTTTAAAGGCAATAATATAAACCTACATTAAATCTTTTAAATGCTTTTGGAACATCACCATCTCTGGGTTCTCAGTGGAAATGAGTCAGTATAGCCTTTGGAGCTACTTCCAGACAGGCTAAACAGACCAAAGAGCAGATCTACCTCAAAACAAGGTTTCAGGACTATCCATGCAATAACTGCTTTCAGATTTTGTTTTCCATAGAAATAGCCACAATGCCAAAGCATTCTTGAAGGAAAAGTCCCATGACATAAAGAGGAAATTGAGATAATGACCCATAAAATGCTTTGTGCCTGCCTGAAATGCAACAAATACCAATAAAAACTAACTTTGATTTTATAATTCAAATACATGATACACTTGGCAAGAAGAGGGAAATTTGTGTTCTTTGGTTAAAAAGCAACAGTAAGGATAAGTCTGAAAAAAATATTTTAGAGTATGCTTTGTTTTCAATAGCTGTTAAAGCACTAGAAGAGAGTGATGTGAATGCCTGATATGTAGTAAGTATTTTTATTAAAATAATATGAAAATTACAAACAAGGACAGGTAAGTCATACAAAGAATGATTCTTTTAGAACCGTGCTAAGAACTTGGTCTTCAGTTCTTTCCTGCACTATTTCTCCCCTGTCACTCAGATGCCCTTATGACTTGCTAAATTGTGAGCATCTTTCAGAGAGAATGTTCATCCTGTCCCATTATTTGATTTTTGAAGTTTCAAACAAAAACATGGCCACCAAGAAGTCCCCTACCCCGCCTCAGTACTGACTCAGCTGTTGTCACTACAAATTTATCTCTGGTCCAATTCAACAAGAGCAAGAAAACCAAGATTGTGATAGTGAAAGGTTCTTTTTCGAGATCTGGGGCTTCTTTTAGCATAAAGATTCATTATGGCACCTTTAAGAAGAAATACAAATCTAGGAGCTTTACCCACCCTGTGATGAGGGGGATGCTACTCCTGACAAACGTGTAAAGTGAGGCAGTAGGCCATAACATTAGTGGGGTTGCTTGTGGATTTGTGAATAACTACAATGAGCTAAGATTCCTGTTTGCCTCCCCTGTCCCATGGACTGCTATCATTCTGTCACCTCATGATCAGCTACTCATCCTGATAAGAACTAGGGTGCTGCTTTCCTACAAACATTGTTCTTTATATTTCATACATAAATCACTATCATTCTTCCCTAGAGCTTTCATATATATCCAGGAATATACATATAATTTTATGTATATAATCGTAATTGCTTAATTGGTTTGAATCCTCTTGATCTATATTTCACACCCTACTCTCTGGCGCCATATCACCTCATTAACTCGCTTTGCCTTTAATGGAGTATGACTGTGATATATTCTCTGCTAGGCATCCTGTCTTGCATTGTAGGAGGGTCACCATTTTATATAATTGCTTATTTTACATGACACCTTGCATTACAGCTTGTACACACTAGTAACTATTACCTTGGTTTGAAAATATCATAAATTATCTTCACTGTAATATAAACAATTAATTTGTAGGCACAAAGAGATCTAGCCATGAAGGTGTTTACATAACCATTTTTTTCTGCTATAGAAAAGCCTAGAAGTCACCTAGTGTCCAATAGTAGAACACCAGCAGTCTAATCTTCCTGTACAGTTTTTAAAATCTTTCAGATTTTTATGATACAAGACTACTTGTCATTGGAATAATTCATTATATTCTTAAGTTTTGATGGGATTAGAGAATAATAGTGTCTAAAATGCTGCTTTTATAATATCAAAGGTATGGTACAGAAGCAACTGAAAAGTTAAAGGCTGCAGAATTCATGATAATGGCTTCCCATTATAGGTGGACTTTATGCAACTTTATTTTCCTTTTTTGATTCAATATTTACAAAAATAAACATTTCAATATGTTATTGAATGTGTTATCAATTTATCAATGTAACCTTTTAAAATATTAATGCAATTTTCTATTATTGGAGAACTTTAAAGATTAAACAAATCTACTAGAGGCAGTCTAAAAGGGTACATACCATCACAAATCACAGGAATGTTTAACATGTAATTAAAACCTACATTTAAACAAAAAGTTAATAGCACTAAACTTTTTCTCTGTTTCTATTTCCCATCATGCATATGCTCTCCAAATTATTTTCCACTCATTCGAGAATTTCATTTCTTTTCCCTAAAGCACCAGTGGCTAACTCTTGCCTAACATGCAGAATCAGAATGTTGGATACAATCCTTCTAGCTAGCCAAATGCTTGTCTTCAATGCTATCTCTCTTCCTCAGGTTGATTTCCGAATGCATGATATGTGTTGTTTGTGCTTTGCCTCTGCCTCTGCTCTCCATCCAGTTACACCACTTCCTTCAAGGTTCACTCCAAACTCTTGTTCTCTCAAAAAACTACTTTGGCTACGGCTCATTACTCAACTTCCATTTTGCCTTACCATCCAGCTGTGTGACCAGTACACAGACCTGTCTCATCTGCACAAGTGTTTGCCGTGAGTGTGGCTGCATGGCAATAATGACACTGAAAAAATAACAGTGACCTATTGTTACTACTGGGTGTACAGTAAGTATTCAATGTATACTTCTTGGTAGATTAATAAAGATTCACCTTTATTACCATATTTAAAAAGTAGGATTTATCATTTTTATGAGGCATGATGACTTTAAATTTCTACAGGATAAATTGTAGTAATGGTATATGCATATACAATGCATTATAGTCATATCAGAATACTATGCATATGGATATTTGAAAATATTTTTGAATTATACTATTTTATGAAATAAAGTGTTGCAAACTCAGATTGTAAAAAAAATACAATTATGTTCTTTTTAAGTGCTGGCTTGTCCACACACTCCTATTTAAAAGGCAAACAAATATTGAGTGAGAAGAAATGCTGCTCTGAATGAAATCCATAAAACACCATTCCAGAACGAAGAATTAGGAATAGGAGGAGAAATATTTCCTGCTGCTGCTGCTCACACACCAGTTATTTTTCTTAGATTCAGTTTTTTATTATTCAATTGTGTATATGTGTGTCATGGGGAGTTGGTAGCGGTGCCTGTGAAGGCCTGAAGAAGGTTTCAGATCCCCTGGAAATGGAGTTTAGGGCAGCTGTGAGTCACTCAACATAGGTACTGGGAATTGAACTAGGTCCTCTGCAAGAGCTTGTGCTCTTAGCTGAGGAGTCATCCCTCCAGCCCCTCCATACAGGTGTTAAGCTGTGATGTTTTCAAACAGAGATGCTGGAAGAGAAATAGTGTCGATTTCACTAAGGCCGTTGATGATGAATCGTAAAGGCATGATGCTAATTGGCAAGGAGTGTGAAGCATCTGTGTTCTGAGGCACCACAGCTTATACGTCAAAGCTTATAGAAACTGTTGCACATCAACTTATTTTCCAGTTTTACACTTCAATGAACTGTACTCCTCAGGAAAGCTAAAATTAAAAAGAAAAGAAATGCAATCTGTTTTGCAAGGATGGGTGGGAAGAGAAGTAGAAGTGTGATAATCCAGTTGGATGCCGAAAAGAAACCTGTGTGACAGGACTAAGGAGCCTCTCTGTACCATCAGTCACTCTGGTCTGAACAAGTAGGACCACTGAGTCTATGCAAAACCATTGTTGCAAACCCTGTCTCCATGTTTTAAGGGTAGAAATCATATTACCGACAGTTGTGAGATGATAAAGGGTCTGAATTATGATTGGGCTAAGCAGGCCTAAATTAAATTCCTTGTCCAGGGCTGCCATCATGGTGTACCAAATCTTTTAGGAGCTTACTTATACGCAGTTCAGCTAAAGGGGTACTTGACAATTTTTCATCTTGGGATCTGCTCTTAGGGAAACCCAAAGTACTGTGAAAGCAAAGAAATTTAAGTTGTCAAGAAAACATGGTTTACCTTTGCCCCCCACCATACATGTGCAAAAAATAACTTAATTATTATCCATTAGAGCAAATGTTAACAGTCTTCTCATCTGCATTAAGATTTTGATAGCTTATGTTCATGCTAAAAGAATGTTCTAGAAAAACATAACCATGTAAGAGGTAATGATAGCTATCAGATAAAAAGCTCCAGGCTCCTCAAAACAATGTTGTCAATTTTGTATTTAGTGTTTCACTACCCAGATACTTCAACAAAGATACAAAGAGCCTTGGGGAATTTGACTTCTTCAGCCCTCACTAGGGTCTTAGAGGACCTGGAAGGAATTCTAAATAAACAAAGTCTTTCAGCCCAACCTGGCCACAAAGAGTTTACAAACCCCTCCCTTCTGCCCTTAAGTGGACTCCACAACTTTACCACCAGCCTGCACTTCCAAGTACACAGGGGTCCTAGATTATCAGAAACCAGATCCTGCTGGGATGGGTAAACACCAATCAGCCGCCCCATTAGCCTACAGAGGCTGGAGTACTTTGTTTATAGCAAACAGAGCACCAGCTAGTCAGTACCTGGGAAGCCAGAGCTTTCGGGACCTTTTTTCTTTTTATGTTATTTAGAAGGCATAGGTCTACCCTTGTGTAGCATTTTTCTGTATACCACTCTGTGCTGTACACACATGAACACTAAATTTTTCTCTTAATAAAACAAGAGAAATTGAATATAAAATGTCTATGGTCTTCATTCGGCAACTCCTTTCCCAACTATGTCATGTCTGCAGATAGACTTTAAAGTGCTAAGGGAGAAAATGAAGATGCCTTCTGCACCCCACCCCCAACTCTAACGCCAACTCTCTAAGAGGCATGATTAGTCATGGGACTTCTTTTCCAATCCAAGGCAGAGACATCTCGATTTATTATCCATCCAGGGCTGTCCTTGAAATGCAGATGTTTCGGGCCATGGGCTCTTCTCAGGGCTGCAGCTGGCCTAATTCTTTATTGCTGCCCTCAGACAATGACACACAGGAGAGCTGCGCCAAGTTCTCAATGCTGCTGTTTTGCTCTGAGAATGGCTAATATATGAGGTGTGTTAAGACAGCCAAGAGGAACACTGGTGGCCCCCTCAGGCAAGGTCACCAAACTGGATTGGAACCGGCTGAGGACCTTGTAGGGTTCAGAGTTCAGCTGCTTAGTTATGATACCATCCCTAGAGAAGTCACATTTACTTGCAAGAGCCAATGTGCAAAACCTACATTGGCAAGAGGGTAAACTAAAAAGGTCAGCATTTTTGTCTTACAAAGTGGAGGTGATCAAATTCTGGACATTGTTGCTGTTCATTAGTCTGTAATTAATTGTTTCCTTGCATCTCATTTTCAGACATCTGTAGAACTATTTGTAATCTTTACAAATTCTTTACTTTAGAAATGTGTGTTTGCTATCATACTTGGTGCAAAAAGTATGAGCCTGATGCTCAAGAATGAAGTTTATTATTACAGTCTACAGGGGAAAATTCATATAGAAATGACTGTGACATCAAATATGAGCAGTAATCAGAAAACTTCAAATATAACTTAATATGTAAGTATTATGGCACAAACCTACCACTTCAGAGGTTTTCTGGTAACTATTGATGATACAATTCTAGCATAACTTTTATTCCACATCAAGGAAGGAAATGCCCAATGTGGTGTAATCCAGGACCATCGTGGTGTACATTCTGCCACATTACCTTACCATTCATTGGATTAGATTTGCCTGTGGACCTAGAAATGTGGTACTTTACTAGCAGTTGAAATAAATTAAGAATAAAAGGGGGTGGGTCTTGGTCATGCTGTCAGAAGTTCCCATGTTTCTTAGTTGAGGCATTTTAACTTCTCATATTTACCTGGACCAGCACCCTTCCATTCCTTGCAGATGATCAATACAATAGATAAAGATAAAGCTTAGGGTAAACGATTACCCTATAAACTGATAGAAATTATAATTTCAATGTATAGCAGACACTAGAGGGTATAGCTCACAAGCATAATAAATTTATCACTTATTTCCAATGATTGATTTGTATTCTGGTTTAATTAGCCATGAAAGAGTCCATTTTTTAAGCCTTCTTTTACTTTTCATTTTTATTTCTTTCACCACTGTCTGCTGTAGAAGCTAATCCTCAGCTGTCAAGTTAAGAAAATTTAAAGGGACTGTAAATAAAAACATTACCAATCATGAATGTGTTTTCATATATCAACTCGAGATCTCAAAGATTTTATAGACTGACTGAGACCTGTAATTCGATTGTGGAAGATAGTCTTACTGTTATAATTAATGTTCATTATAATCTGATCATTTGCAAATGTAACCTCACAAATTGATATATTATTAACTTGCCCCAAAGCAGATGTTTTAAGACAGATACTAAATCTATAATTTTCATGCTGCTTCATTTTAAGTAATGAGTATATGACTTTAAGAGAGCTATATATTTATAGAACTCAGAAAAGAATAAAGGTTGATCCATAAAGTGGATGAGGGTCAGGGTGGGATAAGGGATTTGGATTGGTAGACTGACAGAGGGAACGGTTTTGTTACTAAAATAACAAACTCACAAATGCATCCAGAAAATTCACTGAGAGTGTCCATGTTTATTTTAACTAACCACCACAAAAATGGGAACAGTGGGGACAATGGCGCGGACCAGCTGTTGTTTTTCTTGAGGAGATCCCAGCTCTGTGTGCTCAGGAGCACTACTGGAGATGGCCATGCCGAGACAAATGTTCTGTCCACACTTTAAATGGCAACTGGTTATTAAATGACTCCCAATAGGGTGAACACTTGCTATTGACAATAAGGTAATATAAGGACCATGCGGAGCAATCAGGATGGGAACGGGAATGAAAAAATCTTTAATCTGAAATTACAGCTGTCAGGGTTATATTATAAAACATGAAAGTTGCATCTGCAGTTAGAATTAATGTGTCCCCAAAGCCAAGTTTCTCATAAACTGCATCTTGCAGATACATATTTTATAAATAGACTACCACTCATCTATAAATCAAAGAGAACTGTGGTCTATATTAAGGAATTAAAAGGGGTCATCTCTCCCAGCCCTGGTATTTGTTGAGCAGCACAAGTTGGGGGAGGAGTACAGTGTGAAATGAACATCGATTTCCAAAGTCTGGCAGAGAGGTTAGAAGTGTTAGTCCTGCACAATAATATCCCACTGATCCTGGTACCACATACAAAGGACAGTAAGTTGAGAAGAAATGGGCCCCTGAGAGCATTGTCAGGGAAATTGTCTTCCTAGAAAACTTACCTGCCCCCCAAAATGTAAATATTTTTAGTGGAAGTTTCTTTTTTGAAAATCTATTTCCACCTCTCAGGGGGACCACATTCTTTTAAAAATAGTCACGGTTCAAACAAGATCATTTCAAATCAGAAATACGTAGAAAACTGTATTAATAATGTCACATAAGCATGTTATATTGAAGCCTCACAAGAGTGTTAGAGATCATTTTTAAATGATTTTATTTTTTAAGCAAATATATCTAGTGTAGAAAGGTCTTATACTACAAATCTCTAAGAACATGAAACATTTATTTTTCACAGTGGCTCATATCCCATATGCGTATTTGATGATGGCTCTCAATTGGAGGACAAAAACAGCTCTCGTGAGTAAGGTGTTGTCTTTACTACTAATGCAGACCTCATAGGGGTGAGCTCTGAGAAGCTCTGTAGGCTTAGAAAAGATAGAAGTCTGCCCTTTTCAGCGACTACTTAATGTGACATGTTTTCTTAAAAACACAGCATTGCTGGAGAGGTACACAGAGCAGAATGCACATAAGATGAGTTCCCATCCCTCATTCTCTGGAGGAAACAAAGTGGTGTGTGTGTGTGTGTGTGTGTGTGTGTGTGTGTGTGTGTGTGTGTGTGTGAGATTATATATGGGATATATGTGTGGAGTACATACAAAATCCCATATATAAAATGAGATTAAGTTGGATTACAGGCTGTAGTCTGGCAAGTCCAACAGTGGTTGTCTACCAAAGAAAAGTCCAAGAATCCAGTAGTTCATCTACTAGGCTGCGTCTCACGTGGTCTTCAGTATGTGCTGAGATCCTATCAAAGTAGGCTCTAATGCCAGTGAAGGAAAGGACTTGCCAGCAAGAGCTGGGGCAAGCAAGAAGACAAATAGCAAGTACTTCCTTCTCTCATGTCCTACCAGAAGGTGAGGAATAGATTGAAGATGGATCTTCCCACCTCAAAAAGCCCGAATTAAAGGTGACTCTCCCTACTTCAAGTGATTTGAGAAAAATTCCTCACAGATGTACACAGTCGCTTGGGTTTTAGTTAATTCCAGATGTAGTCAAGTTGACACCTATCTTGGTAAATGATCTGAATTTCTTACAACCATGTAAAGACCAGTGGGATGATTTTTTGAAAGGCTGGAAGAAAAACTCATTGAAAGCAAGCACCCCCTCTCCCTTGGGAGGGATGATCATTCAAAAGCAAGTGAAATTTTCCTTCACCTGTTTTATTATTGGTGTTGACTCAAAGGACAAAATGGATAGAGTAAATACCAAAATAGATTGATAACATGCTTTGTGATTATTTATCAGAATATTGGCTTGTTATAATTAATGTAAATCTTCGTCTATTTCTGGGGTTAAGCAACTGCCAAAACTATTGGGCAAACAAGTAGGGTCCAAGAGTACAGGTATACTCATTGAAAGCAAGTTTTCTCTGTGTCTGAGGTTTACAGACTAGACATGCAAGTTCCATTGGGAGACACCATTAGCTATTCTAGTGCATCAGTGGCTATGGACGGGACTTTTCCTCCCACTGTGTCTCACAATCATCCTCTAACTTTGTCTCTTCTTATGCGTTCAAGACCTCCAGACTACATAACCATACAGGTTTTGCCTAAGTCCCCTTTGTCTTTCACCAACATGCTCCAGTGTAAAATTCAGTCGCCCAGCTACATAGAGAATGGAGTAGAAAGCAGAGGACACAACCTGAACCTACAGTGTCATATGCAAATGGCTCAGAGTGGCCCTAGCACAACAGTTCCCATGTGAGATGGATGTCGAACTATGGATCAAAGCTCATGCTAATGATCGGACAATGAACCAAACACTTGGTTAGTAAATGACATGTTGAAATACTCATTTGTGAGTTGTAGCATTTTCATCGTTTGATGACACTGAATTTGAGTGCAAAACTTTTTATATTGAATTAGTGATTTAAAATTAGAACAAAGTCTTCAGTTGCAAACATCCTCTATTTATAGGAATTAACTTTGATCCCTAGAAGCCCAATAGTGATTTTATAGATGGTGACTGGGACATAGGCACACTCAGCAAACAAAGGGTTTCCTTCACCATTTAGGGACCTTGAGTCAGATCAATGCAGGACACATGAGTTTAAGACAGAAAATAATATTAGCAATAGCCAGTATGAGGTAGAACTTGGATCTTATTAAGATATAAAGGTACTCAAGAAGAGAATAAGAGAATGCCCAAGAGCATAGATGTGGGCACCTCAAGGAAAGTAACTAATTAAAAAGAGTGAGTAACTAATTAAAAGAAAGAGATGCTAAAGGAAGAATGAGGCATACACGGTGTGCATGCGGGCTCCTTAAGAGCAAGTCCCAGTGAAGTGTCTCAGCCATCTATACCATTTTGATGGATCTCAGTTTATACTGCAAGGATTGCTAAGAAAAAAAAAACAAAACTATTGTCTCCTCTCTCTTTTCAATAAGTGAAACTATACAGATGTTCTGAGTGTGTTGATAGAATTGTAATCTAATAAAGTGAAACCAGGAACCATTAGGGTTTCACAAATAAGAGTGCCTTTTGCAATGAGTGGGAAAAAAGAGTTTCGGATGCAATCTTTGGGAAAATGCAGATTTATAATTTAGGAATAAGGCTTGAAACAAATGTTGTAATAGTGTTTGTATTCTTGATTTTCAACTGTCAATAAACCTCAAACAGATTCCAGGGTGCGGGTCCCTTTTCTTTCCCATGACTCTTGACAATTCAATGAGGAAAGAAAGCCAACTTGGATATTAATCCACCAACGTGGAAGAATTAACATTGCCTCCTTATATTGTGACATTCATAGAGGTAAAGAGAAAGAAAATGATGGGAAGGCAACATGGGAATGGTAAAAAGTGGAAACATGATATTATAAAAATGATCATGAGTACAAACATCTCTCTGATCCTTTGGCCATCAGAGGCTAGAGTGCCCACACACCATCAGATACTGTGTGCAGACTCTAAGCCCCCAAAATAAGCATCATAAGAGAATGTTTTATATCGAACCTTTGGGCTTATGGGGGAAAATGAAAACAAAGGAACTCAAAGCATGAGGAAGAGTTCAGATCTCCAGCACTCACAGGAAAGTAAGACATGGTTATTAATGTCTGCGCTCTCACTGCAAAGGACTGGTAGAGAAAAGCCAGTCTCCAGAGCTTGATGGACATTTAGTCTAGCCAATCAGTGAACTTTGTGTTCAGAGAAAGACCCTATCTGTAAATCATGGTGGAAAATAACTGAGGAAGACACCTAATAGTTGTTTCTGGCCTCCACTGTACACCCACACATGTGCACATACATCCACACATGTACACAAATAAACTATGGGGAAAATGGAAGGACATAGGGAGACAAACACACATGCACGCACACACACACACACACACACAGGGCAGGGAGAAGGAAGGGAGGGAAGAAGGGAGAACCTTAAAATCATTTTACTTTGTTTGTAATGCTTGGCAAGTAGGAAAGTAAAGACCTTGTTTGTCAAGCCTCCCATGCATGTCTGGCACCTCCTGCATGAGGTGGAAAGAAGCCCAAGCAGGCATGTCTGGGAGAGCAGGTGAGAAGGCTTCTAAAGATCATCAGAGAGCTGTCAAAGCAAGGAACACTCAAGGGAGTTCTTGAGAAATAGTCTGAGAAGCATCTCAGAGTGGGTGCAATTATGATCACTGGTATTTGGCCACTGTGAGCCCTTTGACATTGCAGCCAGTGGGAAGGCCATAGGGACACCCCAGCTTCTCCCACCACACTTGGCATCCCAGTTTAGTCTCATCTAGCCATTGTCTCTTAGTTTCCATCCTGTCCTAGCCTTGTTGTCCTCCTGGTGCTGATGCTGAACTGGAGCTTTCAAGCCATGCTCCCCCTTGCCAGCTGTTCTCTATTAGAATTAAGAGTCAATTTTGGCTGACAACCTGATTGGATTTGGAGATACCTAGCAGATTGGTAAAACATGATTCTTGTTGTGTCTGTAAGGGTGTTTGCAAAGAAAACAATCATGTCAGTCAGCAAACAAAGCAGGCAGGACTTATCCTAAATGCTAAGCATGCCATTCAATGAGCTCAGGCCTGGAGCAGGATGTGAAACAGAAGTGTATGCTACTCTGCATGTGTCCACCACTTCTTGAGTGGATACCTTTTTATCATTTTAAGTTTGACTTTTCACAATCTCATACGTTTGTGCGACATTCTGATAGCACTTTCGTGCCCATTTCCCTCCATCATCTCCCTCCCATGCTTATGAGCCCCCTTCTTTCAAACTCGTCCCCTTTCTACTCTGCTTCTGTGTGAGGTCTTATGCAGGTAGCCACAACTTCTGTGTGCTCACGGTTACACCGGTTATGTCCTATGCAGAAAACAGTATTCATAGTATGCTTTCCTGTCTTCCCACCTCATTTTCAGACATGCTTCCTGGATTTTGGAGGGAGTGACATTGATGTTCTGACTAGGGGAAAGCACTTAACATTTCCATATTATCAGTTATGAATCTCTGTGCTAGCTATTTCCCACCTCAAAAGAAAAAGCCACACTCAGGGCAGAGGGCAGAGGTGAGCACCAGGTCCCCACCTTAGACATGAATTCCTCCCACGTGCCCTCTCTCTGATCTTTTGGCTTGGGGACTGCAGCCAGGTCAACACGCCCAAGGAGGGACTACCAAGCAACCAGGAGCCTGAGAGAGAGCTTATCCACTTCCAACCACACTCAGGGCAGAGTGCAGAGGACAGATAGTACTGGATTTGCTTGCACCCACCAAAAGGGAACCTTGATCACCTACCCACCAGGAGAAGAAGAGAATCTTTGTATGTCCACATACATAGGGGAAGAGGCAATTTAAGAACACACTCAGCAACTGAAAACCAAATATGATACCACCAGAGTCTAGAGATTCTACACCAGTAAGATCTGAACAGCCCAATGTGGACAAAGAAGAAGGAAATGACCTTAAAACACCTTCATGAATGATAGAGGCCCTCAAAGACTATGTGAGAAAATCCCTTAAAGAAATGGAAGAAAACACAAACCAAAAAATGCAAGAAATAGAAGAAAAAACAAACAAAAAATCCAACAAATGTAAGAAATGGAGGAAAACATGAAGCAAAAATTACAAGAAACAATTCAAACAAGGCAAGGGTTGAAAGCAGACATGGATACAAGAAAAAACCAGTCTGAAGAAATGCTGGGAATAGAAAATCTGGGGAAATGATCAGGTACTACAGATGCAAGCATAACCAACAGAATACAAGAGATGGAAGAGATAATTTCAGGGGTTGAATACACACTAGGAAAAATAGATTCATCAATCAAAGAAAATCTAAAGTCCAACAACTCCCCAACACAAAATATCCAAGAAATATGGGACACTGTGAAAAGACCAAACCTAAGAATAATAGGTATAGAAGAAAGTGAAGAAACCCAACTCAAAGGGACAGAAACCATATTCAACAAAATCAAAGAAGAAAATTTTCCCAACTTAAAGAAAGACATGCCAATGAAGGTACAAGAAGCTTATTGAACACCAAATAGAGTGGACCACAAAAAAAGTCCTGTCACCACATAATAATCAAGACCCCAAGCATACAAAATGAAGAAAGAAAACTTAGAGCAGCCAAGGAAAAAGATCAGATAACATATAAAGGCAAACCTATAAGAATTAAACCTGACTTCTCCATGGAAACTCTGAAAGCCAAAAGGTCCTGGATAGATACTCTATTAACAGTAAGAGACCATGGATGCAAGCTCAGACTACTATACCCAGGAAAGCTTGCAATCACTATAGATGGAGAAAACAGATTTTTAAACAATACATACCCACTAACCCAGCCCTACAGAAAGTACTGGAAGGAAAACTCCAGTCCAAGGAAGTTAACTACAATCAGAAAAACATAGGCAATAGATAATCCCCCTTTACCAACAGCCAAAAGAGAAAAGGAGTGGAAATCCACATACAATTCCACCAAGAACAACCATTCAAAAACAAATGAGAACGAGCAATCAAAGGTCATTAATAACCCTTAATATTAATGGTCTTAACTCGCCCATAAAAAGACACAGGCTAACAGAATGGATTTGAAGACAGAACCCATCCTTCTGTTGCATACAAGAAACACACCTCAGCTTCAAAGACAGATGTTACCTCAGAGTTAACGGTTGGGAAAAGAGTTTCCAATCAAATGGTCCCAAGATACAAGCAGGGGTAGCAATCCTAATATCTAACAAACTATACGTTAAACTAAAATCAATCAAAAGAGATGAAGGATGTCATTTCATATTCATCACAGGAAAAATCCACCAAGATGAAGTCTCAGTTCTGAACATCTATGCCCCAAATACAAAGGCATCCACATTCATAAAAGAAACATTAATAAAACTCAAACCATACATAAAACCTCACACAATTATAGTTGGAGACTTCAACACCCCACTGTCACCACTAGACAGGACTACCAAACAGAAACTTAACAAAGAAACAAAGGAACTAATAGAAACTATGACCCAATTTGGGTTTGACAGACATCTATAGAACATTCCACCCAAACACAAAAGTATATACCTTCTTCTCAGCGCCTCATGGAAATTTCTCTAAAATTGACCACATACTTGACAACATAGCAAACCTCGACATGTACAAAAAAATTGGAATAACTCCATGTATCTTATCAGCCCACCATGCTTTAAAGTTAGAGTTCAACAACAACACAAATTGCAGAAACCCTACAAACTCATGGAAACTGAATAATGCGCAATTGCACCACTCCTGGGTCAAAGAATAAATAAAAAAAAGGAAATTAAAGAGCTCTGATAATTCAAGGAGAATGAAGACACAGCATACCCAAACTTACAGGACACTTTGAAAGCAGTGCTAAGAGGAAAGTTCATAACACTAAATGCCCACATGAAGAAACTGGAGAATAGTTACACTAGAGAATTCACAGCACAACTGAAAGCACTAGAACACAAAGAAGTAAACTCACCCAGGAGGAGTAGACACCAGGAAATAATCAAATTGAGGGCTGAAATCAATAAAGCAGAAACTAGGAAAACAATACAAAAAAATCAATGTAACAAAGAGTTGGTTCTTTGAGAAAATCAACAAGATAGACAAACCTTTATCCAAACTCACCAAACAGCAGAATGTGAACATATAAATTAACAAAATCAGAAATGAAAAGGAGGACATAACAACAGACACTGAAGAAATCCATAAAATCATCAGGACATACTTTGAAAACCTGTACTCCTCAAAATTTGAAAATTTAAAGGAAATGGACAACTTTTTGGATAGGTATGACCTGCCAAAATTAAATCAAGAACAAATAAGCAATTTAAATTAAAGGGAAATGCAAATCAAAAAAACCCTGAGATATCATCTTACTGCTGTCAGAATGGCTCAAACTAAAAGCACCAATGGTAACTTATGCTGGAGAGGATGTGGACAAAGGGGAACACTTGTCCATTGCTTCTGGGAGTGCAAACTTGTACAGCCTCTTTGGAAATCAGTATAGAGATTCCTCGGGAAATGGGAATCAGTCTACCACAAGACCCAGCAATTCCCCTATTAGGCATATACCCAAAAGACTCCCATTCATACAACAAGGATGTCTGTTCCACTATGTTCATAGCAGCATTATTTGTAACAGCTAGATCCTGGAATCAACCTAGATGCCCCACAACTGAAGAGTGGATAGAGAAAATGTGGTACATTTACACATTGGAGTACTACTCAGCGGGAAAAAATGGAATCTTGAAATGTGCAGGCAAATGGATGGCACTAGAAGCATCCATCCTGAGTGAGGTAACCCAGTCACAAAAAGACAAACATGGTATGTACTAACTTATATATGGATTTTAGACATGGAAAAGGGGAGTGTCAGCCTCCAATCCCAGGGCCAGTGAGTCTGGGAAACAGGGAGGTTCCCAAGAGATATGCATTATACCCCAGAGAAGTGGAATGAGGCAAGATCTCCTGAGCAGATTTGGAATATGGGGGAAGGGGAGAGGGACCAGGAAAAAGAGAGAGAGATAAGAGGAGGACAGCATCTCACGGGACTATGAGGGCTAGATAGCCATCATGGAGAAAGGTTCCAGTTCAATTCCAGCTTTCTAAACTCTGTGTGTTGTGTCTGAAGCATGTGGTGCTTTCAACAACAAGGTTTTACCACCTAGCTCTGGTGAGGAAACAAGAGTAAAGGCAGTATAGCCCATATTGTTTGGGTATTTATGTGAGATCCCAGGCCAATAACTTACAGGGAAATATTTTCTACCTGGTACTGGTTTAAAATCCTATTACTTCTGAGAGCAGCATTTTCCTTCCATACAGGGTATGTCCACTTGAACATTTTTCAAAATTAATTATATCTTCTAATATAGTGGGTTTCTAGGTGATTTTTTACTATGCCCTTAGTGTTGCCTGGCCCTCTCTGAATCCACAATATTCCCTGTTCCCTTGCCTCATCACTCTCAAACCTTTCCAGTTGTAGGATTCACATGCTTCTTTCATATCACACGTGTTTTAACATCTATAAAGCTTCTTACCTCTCCCACTGAGGCACTAGACTCTGAACTTAGAAGTAGGCAGTCAGAGTCTCCATGAGACTTGGTAATGAATGCAATGTTATTTTTGCTGATGTTCTTGACTGTGGATGTCAGACTCCACATTCTCAGTCTGATCACAAAGTCTTCTGTCAGTGGTTGTCCTGTGGGGAGTCCATGCCTTCAGTCCCATAACGGGTGCATCACTGGCCTCTCACTCTAAGGCTTCGAATTTGTTGAAGTGAGAATATACCGTGTCTCCCAGGTCTCCATTCTGCAGATAGCCATTGTGAGTCTGTTCAGCCTTTGGTCTGCTCACATGCGCCAATTTATTCAATCCCAACCCACATGGTCTCTTTTTCTTTCTCAGGAGAACCGGACTCATGTAAGGATTTTCCAATTGATCAAGAAGGAAGCTGGACTAATTTGTTCAAAGTTACCTCCCACTTTCTCTTCTAAGAGGTTCAGTGTGGCTGGATTGATGTTGAGGTCTTTGATCCATTTGGACTTAAGTTTTGTGCATGGATCTTTCTGCAGTCTTCTATATGACAGCATCCAAATATGCCAGCACCATTTGTTGAAGATAATTTCTTTTTTCCATTGTATAGTTTTAGGTTCTTTGTCAAAGATCAGGTGTTCATAGGTGTATGGGTTAATATCAGAGTCTTCAATTCGATTCCCTTGATCTACCTGTCTATTTGTGTGCCAAAACCAAGCTGTTTTCAGGACCATAGCTCTATAGTAGAACTTGAAGTCAGGGATGGTGATGCCTCCTGAAGTTCCTTTATTGTACAGTGTTATTTTGGCTATCCTGGGTCTTTAGTTTTTCCACATGAAGTTGAGGATTGTCCTTTTGAGGTCTGGAAAAAATTGTGCAGGGATTTTGATAGAGATTGCAAATTTCCATCAGAGCCTGTAGATGCATGAGATACACTCATGTCTCCTTCATCTGTTTTTCTTTAGAGCCTGGCTAACTGTCTCAATGAAATAAAAACATCCCCCCCAAAAAGAAGGAAGTTGGAGGCTGAGGGAGGAAGACAGGACAGGGTGCTTCTTACTCACTGTGGCTTTGCCTCCTCTTCTTGGCAGCAGCAACGACAAGGGTACTCCACTGATTAGTGACAGCTGACTCACTCTCAGCTTTTCATTCTCCTTTGCATTTTCCCAAGACTCACAGACTCTGCCTCATACTGCACACACGCATAAAACTCCTTCTGAGAGGTCTACGTTTGTTTCCCCAAGCTGCTGGCCTTGAATCTCCCTGGCCTCCTCCTCGCTTTGTGTGTCAGGCCTACTTGAGGAGTGTTCCACCTGCAGGTGCAACTTCATGGTGTTTTAGACTTGCTTTGGCTTTGCTTCTGCATTCATTTTAAGGAAATCCATATGCATTCCACCAGATGGGCCTTTGCTGCACGAAGTCTGCATTTTAAAATATGCTGAGATATAATTTATATACCATAAAATCCACTCACTTAGAGAGTGTTCTGTGGTTCCCATTGTGATCAGAGTTTTACAGCTATCACCACTGTCTAGTTACAGAATGTTTTCATCATCCTTTAAAAAAACCCTTTGTCTATTATCAGTCACTTCTCCTTTCCCCATCTCCCTACTCCCTAATAATCATACATTATCTGCCTTTTGTTTCTGTTGGTTCCCTTTAGACATTTCCTGAACTTGGTGTTCTATGAGGTGAAGTACGCTGCCCTGTGATTCATGTGCTGATCTTCCAACTTTATAGATTACCATATTTGGAGATGGCATTTCTAAAGAGGTGATTCAGAATAAGGGAGGTCATAAGCATTGAAGACATATGCAATAGGGTTAGTGAATTGCAAGAAAGGGAAGAAATAGCAAGGCTATGAGTGTACAGAGGAAAGGTCATATGAGGATAGAGTAAGAAGGTGGCCACAGGGAGAGATTCTGGAAAAATTTGCTCACATTCTTGATATTGAGCTTTGATGCTCAAGAACTGTGAGAAGAGCTAGAGAGATGGGTTAGTGATTAAGAACACTGTCTGTTCTTGCAGAAGACCTGGGTTCATTTCCTAACACTCACATGCTGGCTCACAACCATTCACAACTCCAGTTCCAGTAGATCCAGAACCATTCTCTGCTTTCTTCAGGCAACATGGCATGTTTACATACAAAGAGGCAAAGTACTCATTAGACATAAAATAAAAATAAATAAGTTTTAGAAAGAAAAACTCTGACAAAATAAATTTGTGTTGCTTAAGTCACCTAGTCTGTGACACTCTGTTAAAACATTTAGTGCGTGGAAGTCATGTAATCTGTGTTCTTTTATGTTCTTCTACCTAGTGCAATAATTTAGTTTTATTAATAATATGTATTAATAGTTCATCTTTTTATTGTAAAATAATACTTTATCATATATATGGTGATATGTTATTATGAAGATATCTCTTACATTCAAAGAAACCAGAAGTGCAATATCCAATGTGTTTGATCTGAGTACATATGTATAATACCACATTTTCTGTATCTGGTTATACAATATTCTCTGAGTCATTTTGACTATTATAGCCAAACATTTGTGAAGCCAAGCACTTAGTACTTGGGAAGCAGAGCTGGAAGGATTATGAGTTCAAGGCCCAAAGGTTGCTACAAAGGTTGGTGATATAACTAAATGTTTGTCTGGTATGCAGTAGGCCTAGAGTTTGAAGGAAAATATGAACACATGTCTATGTACACATGTTTTCTTTTAGAACTGAATGGATAAAATAGAAAACAAAATAACAAGTATATAGTCCTGTGAGATCACGGTCTGCAATTTTACTTGAATCTATGTCTTTACTCCAAATAAACAGCAGGTAAAAGGATTTCCAACTGGAGGCTTCATGGTTGCAGTTCATGATGAATTTTGAGTCTTCAAGTTTTAGTACATATTCTATTGCTAGAATAAGTTTAACATGAATTAAAAGCTGATTATTCAGTTGGTCTATAGCTGCAGATTTTCACTATCTCTTATCCAAAGCCCATCCTGGTTTAGGTACTTTCAAGACTGTAAATGCTCTAAAACCTCCCTTTATAAGAAAGATATGGAAAACAGGCATATATATTTCTATAGACAGCTTGAATTCTTCCAAGTTCCTATGTACTTGGCTTCTGATATAGCTAAGCATCCAGTCTTGTTTTCACTTCTCTTTTAGCTTTTTTACTACTCTCTTCTCCTAGCTGATTAAAAAAATCCTCTGTTGGTTATAAATCCAAGTCATTAAACTCCACCTCAGATGGTCTTTGAAGTCTGGGATATACAGTGGGCATTCCTACTGATGAGTCCTCTGCATGCAGAGGCATGCATGGTTCCCAGAGCTTACTCAAACAAGAGCCTTTCGTTTCTCTGTTGATTAAGAGCAGAAGGCCCACTGTCCACAGAGGAAAACAGCAGGACCTCAGTCATATATGTTGTCATGTTAAGGTCCTAACCTATTTGCCTCATGTCCTCAACTGCTCAACAGTGAGCAGGATGATATGATATCAAAGGTCTTGTAATTTGAAGGAGATTAGGATTCTATAAGTATTTATTTAAGTAGCAACAATATTTAAATAAAAAGCTGTGTCCTATTGTCTGGGTATATGCCTTAAACAATCTTTCTTGTATGTTACTGCACAACTTTGACACACCATCTCAAGGATCATTATCAAAGAGATGTTCCTTAACGTGTTTATTTCAATGCCCACTGTCTTAGGTAGGGTTTCTATTTCTGTGAAGAGACACCATGACCATAGAAACTCTTATAAAGCAAAACATTTAATTGAGCTGGCTTACAGTTTCAGAAGTTTATTCCGTTATCAGCATGGCAGCATGCAGGCAGACATGGTGCTAGAGAGGTAGCTGAGTGTTCTACATCTTGATCCACAGGCACCAGGAAATGAGCTGAGACACATTTTCTCCAAACAATGGCACACCTCGTAATAGTGCCACTCTATATGAGCTTATGGGGGCCAATTACAATCAAACTACCACACCTACCTAATTTGTAGCATCTTCTTTCTCAAACTCTATCTTTCAATAAAAATGTCCATCTCTCTGATCATTTCTAAGCTTTTGCTGAGGGAATATGAGGGATTCACATCCACCTCAAATAGTTCTCCATGAACACCAAAATAGAATTGGGAGTGAGAGTAAAATTCTAGTGTTTAGTAGTACAGTCGGCTGATTGCATTTTACAAAAATTAATCACATTTTTCAAAATACCTAGAAAATTGTGAATGTTCCTAGCATAAAGAAAATAGAAATTTTGAGGAGATGGAAATCTCAGTTATTTAAAGACTGTCACTGTGAATGTGTTGAAGTGCCATGCTCACACCACACAAACATGTGAAATTTTTTTTCTATTTTAAAAGTTAAATAATACAGCCTTAGAATTGCCACACAGGCTGTACCAGTGTGATTGGTCAGTTCTTCAGGAACACCACATTAATTGAAGCATGCTCATGTCTTAAAAGAGAAAGTCACTAATTCATTGGTTCTCAGTATTCTTCCAGAAATATTTTGGTTTTCAACTACATGGCTATACCCACCATAACTTTTCTCTGAGACAGGTTATGCAACCACAGAGCAACCTTTAAACTCTACTTACACATGAGCATACAATTTCACTGTTCATAAAATAAATTTTCTTAGTTATTTAACTCATATGATTTATAATATGCATACCAATACAGAAATGCATGAGATAATTATAAATACACAAAAATCATATTTTAAGGTTGAATATCCAAGACCGTTTATTGGTGAGTTCCATGAGGAAAATTTGGAGACCCCATCTGCTGAATAGGCCAGTTTTAAAAGATGGAAAGGGTAGAAACACTGTCTGCAGCAGAGAACTATAAGAAGGTGGGACTGAAGGTGCGGTGTCTCTAGAGCAGAGGAAGGGAGAAAGGAGAGAGTGGGGACCCAAGTGCCAGAGCACAGGTGAAGCTGAGGTGAGGCTTAGGCAGGGTGAGGGCCAGGAAGCCTATAGGACATAGAAACAATGAATCATTCCAAAAGGAGCAAAAGCACTTTACCTCACCACAACTAAACTTTACAACACCCTATGACAACCTTTGTTTTGGACTTGCTACAATGTCTTAAAGACAACGATCTGAGAGCCTGAGAGCCCCCCCTTATTTCAGATTCATTTTCACGTTGCCCTATGCACATATTACCTACTCAAGGTATGATAGATCAAATACATTAATATCCCCTCTCCTGCCAACAACTTCTGGGCATACATACCACATATTTAACCAGGAACTTATATGTAGTATTAAATAATTAAAGCTGGACTCTATAGCCAAGTTATATTAATGAACATTAAAGGAACTTAATATTAAAGTAATATAAATAATTAGTCACATAAAATAATATTTTTAAATGTGAGAGAATGTTCACATTATATACAAAACACTCGGTTTGTTTGTGTTGTTCAGAGCCAAGAATAGGGTGACTGTTACACTTCAGGATATAAAAGCAAACTGTGATTCAATAATCTACAAACGCAATTTGACAACAAACTGATTAAATAAAAAATTTCCAAGGAAAATATTAAGCTGTGGTGATACTTTTTTAGGACACACAGTAGGAAAATATATTAAAATGAAGAAAAATTCCTTCAATTCTGCAGAAAGCATTCAATGAAACACTGAATTCCAACACTTATTTAAGATACTGTAGGTTTGTTCTACTTTACTTTCTCTCTCTCTGTCTCTCTCTCTGTCTCTCTCTCTGTCTCTCTCTCTGTCTCTCTCTCTGTCTCTCTCTCTCTGTCTCTCTCTCTGTCTCTGTCTCTCTCTGTCTCTGTCTCTCTCTCTCTCTCTCTCTCTCTCTCTCTCTCTCTCTCTCTCTCTCTCTCTCTCTCTCCAACTGGACTCCAGGAGTTAAGCTCAGTGTTTAGCTGTGAATCTCTGTTTATGCTTCCATCAGCTACTGGATGAAAGCTCTATGATGGCATTTAAGGTAGTCATCAATCTCCTTATAGGGGGATGGCATTTAAGGTACCCTCTCCACTATTGCTTAGATTTTTCCTTGGGGTCCTCCTTGTAGATTCCTGAGAATTTCTCTAGTGCCAGGTTTCTCCTTAACCCCATAATGCCCACCTCTATTAAGGTATCTCTTTCCTGGTTCTCCTCAACTCTTCCCCCAACTCGACCCTTCTGATATGATGGGGGAAGTCCTGTGTATATGTCAATAAAGCACTGTTGGCCAATAGGGAAGCAAGATAGGTGGGACTAAGAACACAGAGAGTCAAGATGTAACTGCCATAGAGATAAGAAGCCTGGAAACTTCTCTCCGGTAAGAGAAATACTTAGATTAACAATAATGGGGTAAATACTTAACTCAGAGCTAGCCAGTAAGAAACAAGCAAGGCCAACAGCTTCATAATTAATATAGCCTCCTGTGTGTTCATTTGGGACTGATGCAGCTCTGGAACAGGCTGGCGGAAAGGCTTCTCTTTATATAATGGTGTCAGAAGTGGGATCATGAATTTCCATGTAGAATAACAAAAGCTTTAAAGGAATTTTAGAAACAAAAGAACGGAGAAAAGCATGGGTTTTTGGTAGCAGCATTTTTCTCAGGTGGGCTCTGTTTTGCTACAGACAAGCAGAGACTCACTTGGCTCTCGTAAGGGAGTCTTCCTGACTCAGCATAAGCAAAAAAACAAAAAAAAAGCAAGGTTCCTTTAAGAGGCTCTTCTAACGATTGAAAGATGTGTACATACAGCTGGAAGTGGCAGTGACCACATCTCCAAGCCAGCAGGTTTTTCTGGATCTCAGCATAGACTGAGACAATGAGCTGGAATCACGCTTATGCCCGCCATCTTGGAAAAACTGCAGTTTAAACAGCCGCGGTTTTAACAGATAAGACACGTGGCCAGAAAAGCATAAAGATTTACAATAAAGTCAGACTTGGATGAAGAAAAACATCTAAAGGTTTACAGTGTGTTTAAAAATATACGTAAGATTGAGAAAGAAAAAGAAACGGCATAGTGGTAAATAGAGAAGCTGGCTGTGGTGGCGCAGGCCAGTAGGATTTGCTGCAGAGACAGAGGCAGGCAGTTCCAAAGAGAAACCCTGTCCCAATAAAATAAATAAAGAAATAAAAGTAAAAGAAATAGAGTATTAATAATAGATAAATAAATAAGCCACATAAAGATGGAAAATATACAAAAAGTCTGGATACTGTACGCTATTGCGTTTTTCAGTCTTTTGATTACTCAGGAAGGAACTACTACTAAAGTACACTTGATTATAAATGCTGCTGAATTAATTCAACTTATATCTTTTGAAAATGCCTTGACTTCAAAATTTAAGTATAAGGATATGTTACTTTGGAAAAGAGTTTTTGTTTATGTTTCTTCAGAAAATGAAAAGCTGAGGATTCCCTCCAGGCTTCTGTGGTTTGATGAACCAAGACCCCCGGAAGCAGTGGGCCAGGTGTTTCAACAATTGAAACAGCTAAGATGATGCAGTCTTACAGACCCTGAAAATAAGGACTTATACAGGTTTCTGAGTTTTGTCATGAGCCCCATGGTATGAACAGCGCCCCCTTCCAGCATGAAGCAGTTTGGGATGAGTGACGTCCTAATTCCCATCTTGCTTATAAATCTTTGTTTTCATTTAAATGGGACTGTTTAAAATTGGTTAATGATCACAACCAATCTCTTCTTAAAGGAAAAAGGGGATTATGGTATGGAAATGAGTACTTTGTATTGGTATGGTTTTTCATTTATTGATACAAATTCAAGGTCAATTTTGTGATATGTGTATTTCTCCTCTTAAGTATTGTGCTTATACTGATCTTTTAAAGCGTGATACATAATTAAATACTATAGATAGTTACTTATAATAGTCAGAACTTATATTTAGGTTAGTTTGGTATTCTAGATATACAGAAATATATTTGAGAGAGATAGACAGTCTTCAAACCTTTCAAAGGTCTTCAGAAAATGTCATTTAAAATGGTTTAGGGAGCCGGGCGGTGGTGGCACACGCCTTTAATCCCAGCACTCGGGAGGCAGAGGCAGGCGGATCTTCATGCGTTCAAGGGCGAGGCTGGACCGATAGCCTCCGAAACAATACAGAGAAACCCTGTCTCGTAAAAACCAAAAAAAAAATTGTTTAGGGTTTTTCTTGACAATGAGAAATGTCTGCTCCTGGCAGCACCAATTACATCTGACAGAAAGATGGGCATCGAAGAAACTCTTTATGGAGTTTACTTTCAACATGGCAAGATTAGCCATTTGGGCAAGAAACTGCTCTTGCCTGGACTGTTTGACTGTTGCTGTATAAACTGGATATGCAGGAACCACAGGAAAGTGACTGCTGAACTCAAATGGTCCTTCAGGGTTCTTGCTTCATGGAAGAGTCTAGGAGACTTTCTGCAGGACACAGAAAAATGACGGACAGACTGCCAATGCAGATGGACAGTTTGAAATTTCCTGCTTTGCTGAGAAGTCTTCTGGACACATTGTGGCCTTATGAGCTGAAGATGGATGCCCCGACATTACAGAGGAAATTTCGGTGACTGTTCAGGTAGCAAGATGTCTCTGTCAATCCTAGTGTTTATATATTATCCTTCTGTGGTCTTTGATAGAGTTGAAGGCAGATAGTTATAATTATAGTTTTCCTTAGTTATGATAAGAGATAAGCTACATATAGGACTTTGGACTCACAAGGAAGGGATAGATGATATTTTCTTTAAATCTTGCTGAATGTTGATAAACAAAATATTGTAACTGTGTTCTTACTTGATAACTGTTCTGTTACATATAATTTGACTATGTTAAAGTTAAGACCTTTCTTTTGTTTAGACAGAAAAGAGGAGATGATTGGGGAAGTCCTGTTTATATGTCAATGAAGCACTGTTGGCCAATAGGGAAGCAAGATAGGTGGGACTAAGAGTCCAGGAGGACTCTGGGTAGGAGAAACAGAGAGTCAAGATGTAACTGCCATAGGGATAAGAAGCCCGGAAACTTCTCTCCGGTAAGAGAAATACTTAGATTAACAATTATGGGGTAAATACTTAAGTCAGAGCTAGCCAGTAAGAAACAAGCAAGGCCAACAGCTTCGTAATTAATATAGCCTCCTGTGTGTTCATTTGGGACTGATGCAGCTCTGTAACAGGCCAGCGGGAAGGCTTCTCTTTACACTGATCCCTCATGTTCTCCTCCCCATCTCCTCTCCTCTGTCTCCTACCTCCCTTCCCCCTCCCTGCATGCTCACAATTTACTCAGGAGATCTTGTTCCTTTCCACTTCTGGGGGGGAGTCCATGTATGCCTCTCTTACGATCCTCTTGCTTCCTAGTTTCTCAGAGTTTGTGGATTATAGACTGGTTATCCTTTGCTCTATGTCTAATATCCACTTATGAGTGAGTATATACCATGTTTGTCTTTCTGTATCTGGCTTACCCAACTCAGGATGGTTTCTTCTAGTTCCATCCATTTTCCTGTACATTTCTTGATGTCATTTTCTTTACCACTGAGTAGTACTCCATTGTGTAAATGTACCACATTTTCTTTATCCATTCTTTGGTTGAGGGCATCTAGGTTGCTTCCAAGATTTGGCTATTACAAATAACACTGCTCTGAACATAATTGAACAGATGTACTTGTGGTGTGGGAATGAATCCTTTGAGTATATGTCCAAGAGTTAATTTGCTGGGTCTTGAGGTAGATTGATTCCCAATCTCCTGAGAAACCACCATATTGATTTCCAAAGTGGCTGTACAAGTTTGCATTCCCATGACAAATGGAGGAGTGTTCCCTTACTCCACATCCTCTCCAATATAAGCTTCCATTAGTGTTTTTCATTTTAGCCATTCTGACAGGTGTAACCTGCTCACTCTGCTTCTCAGGGAGTCTCCTTTGCCTCCATTCTTCTTGTTCCCAGAATTTGTTCTGCCCCCAAAATCCTACCTAGCAATTGGCCAATCAGCTTTTTATTAACAACAACAGAAATAGATCTTCACAGTGTACAGAACGATTATTCCCCAGCAGAAAACAGTTGCTTTCCCCACAATGTTAGACAGAATCCTGTCCAGCTGATTTGTCTTCACACATGATTCATTGCTGAACATAATAAATAACATCTCCACCATGAAAATGGACTTTCAGTAGATAAGAAGCAGCTTCGCCCATGTAACTTGTTATAGATGAAAAGAGTACTCTTTCTATAGAGGGAAATCAAAGGGAATCATATCATGCTTTCCCAAGATGAAAATTCATAAGGAAAAATACATTCTCATTTTATATAACATCAACTCCACAACCGACTAGCAGACAATTAGACCCATCTTCAAATTAGCAACATAGCCAAGAATTCTACACTGTTGAACAAGAAAAGAGTACACATATAAATCTCCTAGTAACACCGAGAAAGACAAAAGGAAATAGAGTCACAGACAGATGAAAGACTACTGACGAGTTTCTGAAAGCAAATGGATGATAACTCCATGAGACAGTTTAAGTTAAGTACACACTGTTAAGGATGGTAGTCAAGTTATGTTAAGAACACAGAGGATGATGAATACAGGGATATGAAAGTGAACTATGCCTCTGGCACAGCTCACCAGGTTATGCTCCTGCGATGGCAGAAGTTAAGCATTCAACATTTACCTCTTTTAGGTAAAATCCCTAAAAAATTCTCTGAAGTGCTTGCAAGGACTTGGCTTCACCAAGGTTTCTAAATGTAAATTGTACTTTACTATTTTCCCAATATAATACTCTTATTAATTATTTGGGAATTTCATACAACGCACCCCAATCACATTCACTTCCAATTCCTTCCAGGTCCATTCTCCCACCCTTATGCCATCCCCACAAAAAAATGAAAAATAAACCAAATCCAATTTGTGTTGTCCATGTACTAACTGAAGCATGAAAAATCTCTTTGCTCAACTTTTTGGGGACCTAATACATAAAAGCTGATTTCTTTTCACTCAAGTTCAATTTGAGCACACCAGTCCATAAATACTGTGTAGTCAAACTCCAGGCTCCTCCTACTCTACTGTTCTTGATGTATATCTAGTTATTTGCCAATGGCACAGAAAATGAACTCAATACAGCAATATTCTTTCTTAAATATAAAGAATCATCGAAAGTCTTCAGGTAAATATTAAGAATAATCATAAAATATAAATATACACATAAAGTAAGCAGAAATTATAAAGAAATGTTTTAAAGAATGGTAACTAATACCTTCACAGAGTTTCAAGAAAAGGTTAAAACTCTCAAACAAAGATAGGATGCTAAGCAGGGCAGTGGTGGCACATGCCTTTAATCCCAGCACTTGGGCAGCAGAGGCAAGTGTATCTCTGTGAGTTCCAGGCCAGCCTGGTCTACAAAGTTACACAGAGGAACCCTGTCTTGAAAAACTAAAAAAAAACCAAAGGAAAAAAAGAATAGGATGCTATTAAAAGTGAATTATTCAGGCATCTGAATGTGAAATTTTTTCAATGGAAACAACAAATAAATTTGAGAAAAATCTAGAAGTATAGAGAGAATGCAAAAATGCTAAATATAAGAGGAAACAAATAGTAGAGAAATATGGAAATAGGTTTTAAGCAAAGAGAAAGCCTTAAAAGTTTTGTTAGAATGAGATATTTCTAAGTTCAGCATGAAATAGGCTAGGAAAACAAGGATGAAAGGGAAAAAGTAACATTTTGGTTTTTATTTTTTAATTCAAGTGTAAAATTGTGCCATAGAACTAAAGTACTAGAAGTGGAACCTAGATCAAAAAGGGTCAGATTCTAGACAAAACTGAGAGTAAAATCAATAGCAAAGCATTTGATATGGATTTTGGTGTATTCAGTTTCTGGTTTGTATCACACATCCAGCTTAAAATGGTGAGCGGGAAGTTGGAATTTGAGGGCAGTGATTCTGCCAATAATGTATAAATGCCAGTCACAGCTAAGGGTCCAGTGAATTTGCCAAAACTAAGTGTGCTGAAGAAACACACTTGGTTTAGGAGCATTTCTGTGTGATGCTGTGGAGAGGGAGAGGAACAAGCTGAGAAGAAACATATATTGGAATGGAAAGCAGGATCCTGGAGATGGTGGATTTCAGAAGTGCTAGTAATCATGTGCTTGAAAACCTTCTAGTCTGTAAGTGAGACAAGAACATATCAATGACTGATGAATTGTGCAGCGTGGAATGTTGATGGCATGACAAAAGCTGCCACTATGCAATGGAAGGGTTGAATCCAAAATAAAGAAGAGTCCAGAGACACAAAGAATTTCTCTTATAGTGTGTAGCATTACAGCATATGTTACCCTGTAGATGGGGATAATTTATTGCAGGAGAGAGAAAGCAACTTCAGAAACACTATCCCTCCAGTTTGAAGTGGTAAATGGTGCACAATGATAGCTTCAGACAGAGCAAAGAGAATCCTTGTTTTGTTCCTGGAGAGAAGGGAGAAATCACAAAAGCAGCTGTTGAGGCTAGTAGATCTGTTGCAGCAAGACACAGGATTTGCTTTGTGAGCACTTTGATTTGTTTCCAGGTAAATAAGAAAGAAGGAGAAAGAACAGAGAAGATGTGAGATGGTCCTATAGATTCTAGAGTGTAGATGAACAGAGCTCCTCAGATCACAAGAGGGTCATAGCACAGCACTCAGAGCCCACTAGAGATTAGTGGTTATAAACTTTGGCCACCTGGTTACATGTTTTTCTTCCACTCCAGTCAGCTGCTTGGACAGCTAAATAATGGGTAGAGTCGGATTTAATAGGCTAGAAGTTATGCTCAGCCTACATAATGACTGGAGAGATGAGCAAATGACCTGAGACAGTTGTCAAGGTGGTTCTTATGATGACATACCACAGAACTGAGGCTAAGAAAAGAACAGTGAACAAAGGGGAGCTGGAGAGAGAGGAGGGGAGGGAGGGAGGGACGGAAGGAGGGAGGAAGGAAAGAAGGAAGAAAGGAAGGAAGGAAGGGAGAGAGAGAAAGGAAGGAAGGAAGGAAAAAAGACAGGGAGGAAGGAAGGAAGGAACAAAGGAAGGAAGGTGATATAGAAATGAATACTTTGCATTGATATGGATTTGGGTTTATAGATACAAATTTAAGGTCAATTTTGTTATAGGTATATCTTTCCTCTTGTTTAGGTATTGTGTTTATACAGTTATTTTAAAAATGCAATGTATACTATAATTAAATACAGATTGTACTAACCTATAATAGCCAAAGCTTATAATTAGGTTTGTTAGGTTTTCTAGATGTACAGAAATAATTTCAAATGGATAGATATTATTCAGACCTTTCAAAGACCTTCAGAATTTGACATTTAAAATGGTTTAGGGTTTTCATGACAGTGATATACAACTGCTCCTGGCAATACCAATTACTTCAGAAAGTAAGATAGGCATCGAAGAAACTCGTTATGCGTTATGGAGTTTACCTTTGAAATGGCAAGATTAGCCCGGACTGTTTGACTGTCTGCGATATAAGCTGGACATGCAGGACCCATAGGAAAGTGACTGCTGAACTTGCAAAGCAAAATAGTACAGTCCTGCATGGTTCCTGCTTCTTGGAAGAGTCTGCCAGACATTTAGCAGAACACAGAAAAAAATGACTGACAAACTGCCAATACAGGTGGACAGTTTAAAATTTCCTGCTAAATTGAGAAGTCTGCCAGACACACTGTGGCCTAGGGGCTGAAGATGGATACCCCAACATTACAGAAGCACTTCAGGTGACTATTCAAGCAGCAAGATGTCTTTGTCAATTCTAGAGTTTATATATTATCCTTCTGAGGTCTTTGATGGAGTTGATGGCAGATAGTTATGGTTATAGTTTTCCTTAGTTATGACAAAAGATAAGTTACACATAAAAACTCACAAAGATAGAATAGATGATAGGATATTTTCCATAAATTTTTCCAAATGTTAATGAACTAAATATTATTAACTGTAGTTCTTGCTTTATAGCTGTTTTGTTATACATAACTTTACTATGTTAAAGTTAAAGCCCTTCTTTTTATTTAGAAAGAAAAAAAGGTGATGATCAGGGATGTCCTTCTGTATATTCGTCTCTCTTATTGGTTGATAAGTAAAACACTGTTTGGCCAATAGAGGCAGAAAGATAGGTGGGACTAGGAGACAAGGAGAATTCTTGGAAAGACAGGCAGAGAGAGATGGCAGAGGAATGCCATGTAGAGCCTGGAAGAATAGGACACTCCAGGCATTTTCTGGGAAGATAAGGCCATGTAGAAATACATATATTAGTAGTTATGAGTTAATAATTAAGACAGAGCTGGCCAATAAGAAACAATAGCCATCAGCCAACAGTTTATAATTACTATAGTATCTGTGTTTATTTGGGGCTAAAAGGCCATGGGAAGTGGTAGGATAGAAAACTCCAGCAACAGGAAGGAAAGAAGGAAGGAAGGAAGGAAGGAAGGAAGGAAGGAAGAGAGGGAGGGAAGAAGGGAGGGAGGGAGGAAGGGACGGAGGGAGGGAGGGAGAGGGAAAAGGAAAGAAAAATGGGACTTCCTAAAGCCGAGGAGCTTCTGTAAGGCAAAGGACACAGTCAAAAAGACAAAACAGCAGCCCGCATAATGGGAAAAGATATTCACCAACCCCACATCTGACAGAGGGCTGATCTCGAAAATTTACAAAGAACTCTAAGCTAGTCTCCAAAACACCAAATATTACAATTAAAAAGTGCAGTTCAGTACAGAATTAAATAGAGAAATTTCAGTAGAGGAGTCTAAAATGGCTGGTAGACACTTAACATAGTGCTCAACATCCTTAGCCATCAGGGAATTGCAAATCAAAACAACTCTTGAGATGCCATCTTACTCCTATCAGAATGGTTAAAATCAAAAACACCAATGACAATTTATGCTGGAGAGGATGTGGAGAAAGGGAAACACTCCTCCACTGCTGGTGAGAGTGTCAGTTCACACAGCCACTTTGAAATCAGTATGGAAATTCCTCAGGAAAATGGGAATCAGTCTACCACAAGATCGAGCAATTCCACTCTCATGCATATACCCAAAAGATGTACACTCACACAAGGACATATGTTCAACTATGTTCATATCAGCAATATTTGTAATAGCCAGAACTTGCAAGCAATCTAGATGCCTCTCAACTGAAGAATGGGATAGAGAAAATATGGCACATAAATAAAATGGAGTACTACTCAGCGGGGAAAAAAACAATAGAATCTTGAAATTTGCAGGGAAATGGATGGAATTAAAAGAAACCGTCCTGAGTAAGGTAACCCAGTCACAAAAAGACAAACATGGTATGTACTCATTCTTACATGGACTTTAGATATAGAGCAAAGGATTACCAGCCTACAATCTACACCTCCAGAGCAGCTAGGAAACAAAGAGACCTTAAGAGAGACATACCTGGTCTCTTGGAGAAGGGGAAAGGGACAAAAATCCCCTGAGCAAATTGGGAGCATGGGGGGAGGGAAACAGGAGCTAGGAGAAAGAGAATGGGAAAAGAGGAGGGAAGAGGAGGACATGAGAGAGCAGGAAGGTTGAGTTGTGTGAAGAATAGAGGAGAGTAAGATAAGAGATACCATAATAGAGGCAGTCATTATAGGTTTAAAGAGAAGTCTGGCACTAGGGACATGTCAAGAGATCTACAAGGATGACACCAACAATCTAAGCAATAGTGGAGAGGCTACCTTAAATGACCTTTCCTTATAATGAGATTAATACCTTATATTCCATCCTAGAGCCTTCATCCAGCAGCTGATGGAAGTGGAAGCAGAAACCCACAGTTAAACACTAAACTGAACTCCTGGAATCAGCTGCAGAGAGGGAGGAGTGATGAGCAAAGGGGTCAAGACCAGCCTGGTAAAACCCACAGAAATAGCTGACCTGAACAATGGGGAGCTCGTGGACCCGAGGTTGATAGCTGGGAAATCAGCATAGGTCTGATACAGAACCCCTGAAGGTGGGTGTCAGTGAGGAGGCCTTGGCAGTCTTTGGGGCCTCTGGTAGTAGATTTATCCCTAGCATATGAATGGACTTTGGGAGCCCATTCATCATAGAGGGATACTCTCTCAGGCTACACACAAAGGGAGGGCCTAGGTCCTCCTCTAAATGATATGACAGACTTTAAAGATAACCCATGGAAGGCCTAACCCTCCCTCGGGAGCAGAAAGGGGATGGGTTAGGGAGTTGGTATCCAGTAGGGGAGGAGAACAGTGAGAAGGAACTGGGACTGTCATGTAAAACAATTTTGTTTCTAATTTAAATAAAAATGGAAAAAAAGAAGTTTTAGGTTTTTAGAAAAAAAGAGAATCACTGGTGTATATTGTGTCAGCAACATTGTATGTCAGCCCGGACTAAACATTGGTGTACTATCAACAGCCTTAAAAGACTTGGTGACTTACCAAGTATATGAATTTTCACTCATATTACAGGTTCGTTCAAAGCTCAGAGCGGCGTATGTTCCAAGTGTTTTATTTCTAAGCCACAGCATTATAGGTGTCACCAGAAATGGAAAAGTTGGCAGTGGGGAACCACTCAGGATCCCTTCAAACCCCTATTCAGAAACACCAACTCTGTTTTCTATCATTTCCTTCTTCAGCCTGGGACATTCAGGTTTCCTCCATGATTATTCAGAAATGTTTAATATCTTAAATACATTTTTTTCAAGTGGTTAATATCCATTTACAAGAGACCAAAACACAGCTAAAACATTTCAGAAGTTGCATGGGCTTCCTTAAAGATCAAAGAAATAGCAGCACTCCAGTATGAGACCAGAGACTCTACCTCATAAGTGGAATCTTGCTCAGGCTCCGTAGAAATGCCATATGCATTTAATGTGCCCTTAATGTTTCTCCATTTGCTTCCTGGGCTGTGTCTTCATCTTGCAATCTTCCTTGCTGATATTGGGCTGTCCAGCCACTGGCTTACAGCAGTATTAACACCCATTTTTGGCCATTGAACCAATCAATATTCATCTCTGTCATTAGTTGCATACAAACACTACTCCACATGATTGGCAGACCCATATCACTACTGTCTACTGCTGCTTAGAAGTACTCACAGGAAAAAAAACAAGGGAAAAATTGTCAGTGCGTTTTTGGTAATTAGAGTTTGCGAACAAATGACCTAGGAAGATATAAATGAACTTCCTTCATTGTGACAGAATTAGAAATGATAGTTCTGCAAGTAGATGTCTGTGGACTCCTCAGAAAAGGTTCACAGTAATGATGGAAATGGGCTAGGTAAAGTACTATAGAATTAGAATTTCAAATACTTTAAGTATTATATATACAATTATGTAAATATTTACACATATTTATATAATTGACATGTAGAGACTACATGTACTTTAATTTTCACTTTGTTATTACTTTTATTTTATACAATAACAACATCAGTGACATAATAGTTTACTGGATAATGCCATATAATGATGAAATCAAACTAATCAGGATTTCTTCTCTTCTTTTTCCTCTTATTCTTCAGCATTTGTCATTTTTTTTGTGTTGGAAAATTTCAATTCCTATCTTCTACTTTTTTTACAGAATAAAACAATGTAAACTCTAGTTATCCTAGTGTGCTATAGACTACTAGCAGTTTGTTTTTTAAATAACTTTTATGGGACTGAAGAGATGGCTCAGTCATTAGTTGTCTACCATATAAGCATGAGGAAATGGGCTTACACTGCAGATTCACATAAAAGCTGGATGTCGTACCCACTTGTATCTCCTATGCTGGGGATACAGAGACAGATGCCTACCTAAACTGATGTGCTCTAGGTTAGTGAGAGACACTTGCCCAAAGAGTAAGGTTGGAGGAAAATATGAACACCCACAGACACAGATGCACATACCACAAACACATACTAAATATTTACACACAAAACGACCAACTTGCAACATAGCTAAGAATACTGTTGGTCTAAGTCTAACCCTCAGCCTACTGCCAAATTTAAGCAATATGCCAGGTAAGAATTACACAAATTGAACTTATACAAGTAATGCCTGAACCTAATAAAAAGTGGAACCTGAACCAATATTGATTTGGGTACATTTCCTGTACCAACTCTATGAACGTAGCATCATTGACGCTTTGTTGATGGCACTGGTGAACTGCTTCTTCACAGTGAGGGTGAAAAGCAGAAGTTCTGGTTTGGAATAAAAGAGCCCATCTCTTTGGCTTTGGATGCTTTGGGTACCAGGTGACTCAGAGGCCTCTCCAAAATAAGAGAGAAAAATCTTTCAAATTCCTCCATTTTTCTCTCAGACACGAGTGGCTGAACCTCAACCTGCTGGCATTTATGAAAGCTGTGTTTGAGGACCTATCTCCAGCTAAGTGGGTTTTGGAAAGCTGATCTTATGCTACTGATCCTTTTGATTTTTAGTTTTGTGTTTATATAAAACTAATTCTTGTATATAACCATCCTGCTCAGAGGCAGTATGTATTTGTTCCTGGCTAACATGTGAGAGTTATTTTAAATAATCTTTCCAACTTTCCACAGAATACCCTCCAGGGATGAAAAATTGAGGCTAGCTGGTGAGCACCTTGTTTTCTGTTATTTTCTTTTCAAATGAGCTGATCTAGATAGCTTCACTACTGGCTGATTGTAGCAGGTTCTGGGATCAGCTGCCTGGTGATCAGGTTCATGTCTAAGCTCCTTCTAGTAAAGGTTCCAGGAGGCCTCGAATGCTGGTGTGTGATGAAGGTAGTGAGCTTTTAGTAGGAGTGCCTGATTTTCCATGTGGAAACACCTCCAGAGCACAGTGTGTGATCTGATCTTACATTCTCCATCCATATTTTTGAGGTCTTGGATGGAGGGGAAAGCGATTAATTTTTCATATGAATTAAAGATGAATCTCAAAATATGTTTCTTCCCAAGGTTAATAAACAGGAAGAGGCAAGTGATTAAGATGTGACCGTAATTATTACCCCATTCACTTCAGACTGCTACATAAAGCCACAAAAGAACTATCGTTACAGGCATCCTTTTTAACGTCAATATTGTGGGTTTTTTTAATTACACATGGTTTTTTAATAAGTGGTCAAAGTTTATTCAAGTTTAAGATGACATCATATAAGTGATGGCATACTTTTACAATGTAATAATAATAAATATAGTAAGATTAAAAGGAACCTTCTAGTCTTGAGCTATTGTTTTACATCGTTAGTAAATGTTCAAACCCACAGAACAGACCAGTAATTATAAATGAAAAAGCAATTTCACATTGAAATAAAGATTGCCATGTAGGAACTCTGTGGTTCTGCACAGACTGGAATAATTTATGAGCTTACCAGAATATTCATTACTGACCACCAGTAGTAGAAGCACACTAATTTACTCCATTCTGTGTGTTTTGACAGAGGACTGATTTCTTTGAGATCACTATTGGTTAAGCAATAGAACCACACCAAAAAATGTCAATGATTTATTTTCCTATAGTCTACTTTATTTCCTAATGTACACACATATTCAAATACAGTTCACCAAAAGGTTAAAATAACAAGGAAAAAACATCCAAAATACTTGTTTGTATCAGTATTTCTGTTCTTATTTTCTGTGGTTTAATTACATTTGTTTTGCATTGGAAAGAGTGACATGTGTGCACACTGATGATGGTAGCTTGGATGTAGGAGGCAAAGGCTAGTCGACTCACATTGCAGGCAGGCTGACTGAACAGTAAAGACAACATATTATGAAATGTGTGTGCCTAATTTTGAAACTTGGTTCTGCCAGTAGTAGACTTGTAACTTGGAGAAGGAATTTAATCTTTTAGGGCTTTTCTTCACTTACCTATGAAATTGGAAGCAAGCACACTATTTCAGTAGGATGTCATGAGCTTATATTTCTTAGTGTATTTTTTTAATTTGTCACATGCCAGTCAATAATCACTTTGCATATAGGTATGTGTGTACCCGCGATAGCCTCCCAGCATTTCAGGTTTTCTGTAACACTACTTATTTGGGCATTTCACCCCCACAATTTCCCTACTAGGTGGTTAGTCTTACATTGATTGCATCTAAATTTTGACATATACAAACTTTCCTTAATATTTCCCCCTAAAATATACAATGTGTAATCCTTTAGATAATGATTACATGGTATTAGGTATTATGTTGTATTGGACATTATAAGACACTCCTTAGAGTAGGTTACATGCAAATATCATGCCTTTTTATAGAAGGAACTTGAGCCTCCTTAGGTTTTAGTACCTGGGAGATTTATACTGCTAACAGCACAATATACACTAAAAAAATAAAGTGTTTTCTGACCTAAATTGGTGGTTACTCTAATTAACATCATTTTTGTAGATAAAGAATTAATCTCTTACACATATTGTGGAACAATGATTTCATTATCACTGTTATGGGCCATATTATTAAAGCTATTTATCCTTGTTGCTAAATCCATTTTCTCATCTTTAAGATGAGATAAATCCCTCCCTCTAGGGGTTGTGACCAGAATTGAAAGATCTAAGTCAAGTCAATACTTGGCAAGGTCCGTGACTTGTAGGAGGCACTCAGCATCCATCAGTAATTTTCAGTAGTGTATAGGACTCAGTGAATTCTCAAGTGTATGACTGTTGCTAATTTTATAATTGTTTCCTTCTCCCATTACACATGAAAAGAATTATAAGCTAGAAAGGACGATACTACTCTACAGGTTAAGAAATTTGCATAAAAGAAGCCCTCTCCAGCCCTGGCTCCCTCTGAAATTATGTATATACTTTTATCATGCTGTGTCTCAGAGTTCCATGATCTGGCCTGCTACCTTGTGAAACATAGCATTCACAGTAGGTAGGAATAATTAAAGCAACATTACTCAAATTCACTCTCCCCATCAGGTGGCTCTTGTTTATTGGCACCCTATCTATTACATCCACTTTCTTGTCCTATCCTTATTGGAGAGTCACAAAAACTGTCACATTGCCGTAAAAAAGAGGCATTTGTGCCAGACTTTATGCAAAGGTGGCAATGTCTTTAGCACCAATACATTTCTGTAAGATAGCATAATAGGATAGTCCATTTTTAAGACAAAACCACACCAGTGTTGACCCAGACATACATATGTAAGTCTAATCACCCCATTTTGTTCGCAAATAGTAATTGTACAAAAGAATGTGGTTTCTTGCGGCATTGTCATGTGCAGACAGTGTACTTTGATACTATGTGTTCCCCACAATCCCTATTGTCTCCTTTCTCCTACAACTGTTCTTCCCTCCTACTCAGTATTCCCCTTCCCACTTCCATTGCTTTTTTTCAAATCTAGATTCCATGAGACAAAACATGAGTTACTTAGTTACTTTTAATTCTTTCTTCATCCATGATTGGAGATGTAGAATGAAGATAATAACTAGATGTGTTTTGCACTCCTCAAATTCTCCAACTACTCCTCTTCAGCTCAGTTGACCTTAAAATTGAACTAGTGAAGGCATGTACCTTGGAGAAGAATCCACAACCACCACTTTACTAAACTAGCATAATCTCTAACTGAATTCTAAATATTTGTCCTTACACCCACAGATAAAAGTTGTTCTCAACCCTAATTTTGCCTTGGAATTCCTTGGAAATTTCATCTTTGCAACAATGACCCTTAAAAAAACAAACAAAACATAGAGTTGTCTTGATATACCAGTCCCAACTGATATATCCACAAGACAAGTTACACAGCTAAAGTTATGGGTCCTTTATAGAAGATGGAATGGACTGTAAGAGCCAGAACAGGGAATTTGCTGTGAGATTGTGTCTCCCAGGAATGTCAGAGGCTGCACCCATGAAGTCTTACCAACAAGAGCAAGCACAACAATAACAGACATGCTAATGTGGAAGCTGGGGGCATTCAAGAGGCTTCAACCCTGAACATGTGCAGGCAACTAAGGAATAATGAGAGTGGGAAAAATAGTCTTCCGCAGGGAAGTGCACGATTGGTTATCTAATAGCAGATGGTCAACCCTGAAAATATGTACACATAAGTAACATTATACAAACTAAGCAAGTTGTATTTAGGAACACACAGAGAGACAGAAAAAGGTTTAAAACAACTAATAGAAAAAGAGGCTATGAATTTGGAAGAACACAGAGGAATATATGGTAGGGTTTAGAGGAAGAAAAGGAATGGGGGATATTATGTTATTACAATATCAAGATTTTTTTTAAAATTAAGCTCCTGACACTTTCCATGGGCTCAGCCCCAGAATGCCAGATTCTCTTTCTCAAGTTGCATTGTGAATAGAGGCTCATGGTATTCCATCTCTGGGATAAGCTCAGTCTAGGAGAGGCATCAAACAGAAGGAAACAATGAAAGGATGAGCCTGCCTCATTTTCAAAACCATAAGCTTAACTCACTGTGATGTACAAAAGTGTAAAGATCTGTAGTCTGTATTGTGTAAGCCAGCAATTTAAATAAAATCTGCAAGTCTTTCTTCAAGAGAAAGACAAAGGGTCTTTATTTTTTTCACATAAAAACTCCATTTCTTCTTTTCCTTTCTGATAGTTTTATTAATGAAACCAAGCATCTTTCTTTACTCTCACATCTTCTCATTTATTCATTTATTAAGCAAGCATGGTGTGACATTTTACTCAATGTTGACTAATCTGGTATGCTGTCTAAACAAAATAAATTTTGCAACGAGTCTATGACCTATTTTTAAAATATAAACCTACTGTCCAGAGACATGTACACAGAACTGTCTAGGAGTCAGAACACATATCCTCTACCATATAAAGGCCACTAAATTTTTGCACAAAACTAACTAAGACAATGAAGGTGTCACCAATAGAAACTGAGAACTGGTAGAATGATCTTTGTGTTCAAGGAAACATTAATTTTTATTTTAAAGAAACTGAATTTGATAGAATGCTAGAACGTGGCATGAGAAGTTACAGATGCAACTGCCATATGCAGAAAGGGAAAGGTTGTAAATGAACTTTTAGGAATCATCAGGTATTAACTTCTTAATGGTTGAAAGATTATTTTGTATGGGAGTGGGTGTGGTGTACACCTGCCATCCCATGTACTCTAGAGACTGAGGCAGGATGAGAGATACCATAATAGAGGGATCCATTATAGGTTTGAGGAGAGATCTGTCAATAGGGAGATTTCCAGAGATCTACAAGGATGACACCAACTAACAATCTAAGCAATAGCGGAGAGGCTACCTTAAATGCCCTTCCCGATAACGAAATTGATGTCTACCTTGTATGCCATCCTAGAGCCTTCATCCAGTAGCTAATGGAAGCAGAAGCAGACACCCACAGCTAAACACTGAGCTGAACTCCGGAATTCAGTTGCAGAGAGGGAGGAGTGATGAGCAAAGGGATCAAGACCAGGCTGGAGAAAACCACATAAACAGATAACCTGAGCAAGGGGGAGTTCATGAACACCAGACTGATAGCTGCGAAACTAGGATAGGACAGCTCCAGACCCCCTAAATGAAGATGTCAGTTTGGAGGTCTGGTTAATCTATGGGGCCTCTGGTAGTGGATCAGTATTTATCCCTAGTATACAAATGGACTTTGGGAGCCCAGGACACCTAGAGGGATACTCTCTCAGCCTAGACACACAGGGGAGGGCCCAGACACTGTCCCAAATGGTATGACAGACTTTGAAGATCCCCCATGGAAGGCCTTACCCTTCCTGGGGAGCAGAATGGGGATGGGATAGAGGGTCAGTGGAGGGCAGTGGAAGAGGGAAGGGAGAGGGAACTGGAATTGACATGCAAGACAAGCTTGTTTGTAATTTAAATTTTTAAAGGAAAAAGTAACTTACAAATAAAAAAAAGTTCTTCCATGCAGCTCAATGGTAGGGTGCATGCCCAGTATGTAAATGCAATTATGAAAGTATACACAGTTAAACACTCAATAACACACAGACGCACAGACAGACAGACAGACAGACAGACACACACACACACACACACACACACCTGTAAATGCATAGAGATGATTTTATGATACACTGTCAAGTTATATGTTATATACATCAGAACAAGTAATGCTTACTAATAAGGTACACATTAGGAACCTTTTCTAATTTGATTACAGTATGGGACACCATGTGTTCAAAGTTGTCACAGAGTTATTGTTCCTGCACCCCTGAGCCTAAGACCAACTCTTGGGTTCCTATCTCTGGAACTGTGTGGAGCAATTAAAAGTCCTTTTGCTTCTGGTTCAAGTTTATATCAGTCGTGTATCCTAAGACAAGGAAGTCCTTGTTCATACTCCCCATAGTCCACTCTGACTGACTTTGTCTTTCTCAGTTTCACCATGTTTTAAGTGACACTTTTGCCATCTTAGACCCATGAGGTCATCATACCTGATGGCTGTCTAAATTAATTTTTACATTTAGTGTATATATAAATTCTAGGAATTCTCCTGGACACAAAACATTGATATATGCAAGACTGGTCACCAGTCTTCATTTTTTTATTCAAAAATATAACTCGAACTTCAAAATCAATGTGTATTAGTAGATCAGAAAAACATAAATGAATCAACACAAGGTAAAAAACATAAAAGTCATTAATTCTACATTTGAACTTGATGTATCTTCTTTTCCATAGGAAAACAACAATTTACTATGTGAGTGTGTATGTATCACATATATGATAGAAATACAATAAAATGACTTTGAATTTCCATGTTTTAAAAACTTAAAATTCCAATCTATTAAAGCATGCTGTTTGTCATGTTTTCTAAGATACATTTACTTTTACCATATTTTTTACTCATATATATATATATATATATATATATATATATATATATATATATATATATGCTACAAGCCTGGTACTCCCAGAGACCAGAAGATGGTGTTGGCTCCCTAGAATTAGAGTTACACACAGTCATGAGATGCCCACTGTGGATGCTTGGAATTGAACCTGGGTTCTCTGCAAAAATAGAATGTGCTTTTAACCACTGAGCCATCTCACCAGTGCCTGTCATGTGATTTTTAAAATTAATTGTAGGAAGGGGCAAGATGGCTTAAAGGGCACTCACTGTTCTTGCTGAGGACCTAGGTTTGGTTTTCAGCAACTACATCAGATATTTCACAACCATGTGCAACTCCAGTTCCAGGGGAAACAATGCTCTTGGTCCTCTGTGGACAACCACACACATAAGGTGCACATATATATTTATTTTATTTATGTAAATAAGTATATTTATATATATAAATAAAAAGCAAATATTTTAAAAGACATTGTGAAAGTTCTATTCAGTATATGCACTGAAAAGACCAAGGTGAAATGGCTCCCCCATAACAAATTATATTATGTTAACATTCTTTAATAAAAGTTCCTAAGTTCAATGTTTCAAGTTATTTTTAGAGAAACCATAGAATATATGTATATACATATATAATGCAATGATTGCTATGTGAATATACTACGTTTTCTATGTTCTATAACATATAACATTACTAAAACTAACCCTTATTATGAAAATTAAGCTGTTCACTAGCTGCTTCTTGCTCCCTCGGGTTTGTAGTTTTTTTTATTTAATTATTTTAATTTTAAATAGCTTGCTTCAAATGTCAATCCCAGTTCCCTCTCCCTCCCCTCCTCCCATACCCCCCCCACCATCCTCCCCAGCCTCCCACCCTATCACCACTTCCTTGTAGTTTTTGAACTCTAATGCACCAGAAGAAAAAGACTTTCTCTGAGACCTTTAAATAATCTTCCACAGTGAATCTGGGCAAAAGAACAAGAATTCCAAATTTTCCTAAATACACAAAGTGATTCTAAGATGTGAAGGTTTCAAATACCCCTTTCAAGAATCTATGGAGCTGTAAAGACTATAATGAGTATCTGGAATTAAAATATTTTTATAAATTTTATTTAAATTAGAGACAATCTTATTATAATTATCAATCCCACTTCCCTCTCCCTCCCATCCTCTCATGCCCCCCACCGACCTCCCCTTCCCATCCCCTACCCACTCCTCAGGAAGGGGGAGGCCTTCCATGAGGGATCATCAAAATTTGTCAAGTCATATGGGACAGGACCTAGGCCCTCCCCTGTGTATCTAGGCTAAGAGAGTATCCCTCCATGGGAAATGGGCTTCCAAAGTTGAATTAAGATAAACGTTATGTTAAAGTGATTATGTTAGGCTATTTCTTTAAGATCCATGCACATCTTCACAAATACAAATTAATACACACACACATACATACATACATACATACATACATATATATATATTGAATGCTAGAAAGATATATGGCACATTAAAAAGAACTGAAATTTGGGGGTTCTCGTGTTCTGGTAAAAGTTTTGCATCTTCTGGGCATGGAGGTGAGCACCTTTAACCCCAGAACTCAGAAGACAGAGGCAGGGAGATCTATGAGTTCGAGGCTAGTTTGGTTTACATAGAGAGACCTAGGACAGCATGGGCTACATTGAGAAACTCTGTCTCAAAAGAGAAAGTATCAATATGTTCACCAAGAAATAATCTCTTGTGGTAGAGTTCTTAACTCTACTAGGCGATATTAAGGTTTTCGGTATATATTAGCAATAAATATACTTTGTAAGTTCCAACAAAACCAAACATCTCCATGTAAACCATCTGAAACTGCTCAGCATTACCTGAGAGTCAAGAAGTTTTTCAGAAATTGGTTCATAGAAGTGAGGCCACTGAGTGGAGGGGGCAAAAGCAAGGAGTAAAGGCTCAAGGTCTTTTATTTCCCCCATTTTCCTTTGAACAACTCTCCCTCTGTAATGAATTCTTTATGGAAATCCTATCATATATACATCAGGGAGGTGTCCTGGACCTGCCTCAGTATTGCAAATTTATCTACAAGGGATAAGCCATCATCATAGATGAATATTTAGAAGCCAAGTTTAAGAACCCTTGTGCACAAACAAGATTTTTTTAATGTCAGGGTAGCTTTATTTTGAAAAGCAATTGTTCTAGACAGTTTCTCCAAGAAAGAAGAATAAAAGTGTTAAGAGCTTACATATAATTTCAATGTGAGTAAAATGAATCTTACAAAATCCTTATTGTTTCAATTAAATTTGAGAAAAATACCCCATGAAACTAAATTACCAAGAGAATCAATTACCAATAAACCGACATCATATTTGTATTATAGTGTGCCCTTTAAATAATCAAATGTTCTTCCATAAGCTTTAGCTTATTTCCCCCAAAAGGGTTGACATGGCATTTTGTCTCATGTTTGTAAGCTATCTTTTGCTGTTAATTTGCATTAAACAAACAACAAAAAGACAAGAAAATCAAAGCCAGAACCCCTATATGGTCCTCCCACACATCTTCAGCTGTGTGAGCAAACAGTTAAAACATGCAAATCCAGTTTGGAGGAAATTCGACATCTCTATTATAGATGAAAGGTAAACAAAGCAGATGAAGGATTAGTGCAATTCCAAATTTAAGATATTGCTCTCAGTGACTTATAATAAAGTGGTGTTGCATACGGTGGCATGTTTTAGATGACATTTCAATTGTACGAGCAATTTGCATTCTATCTGACATTAAATAACGTTCTCGGTATTATGAATTCCAGCAGCATCCCCATCTCCACAGCATAAAGATATGAACTATGAGGCACATCTTAATGAAGGGAGTAAGTTTTCCTGTCAATCTGCAATGTGAGACAAGGCAGTACCTGGGCTAAAACGCCAGCAACATTATTGTGAGTTGCCCACTCCTGGCATAGTACAAATCTTCAGTTAAGGCATTCTTCTTATTAAATAAAGATCTATAACTGAACACATGTATCTGTAATATCACTACAATCCAAAGAAAATTAAAAGACAGATTATGTCCAGGATATTACATGCACCACCACAGAGCACTGCTAGAATCTGGTATGCTCTTGTTGCTAAGATACCTGGCTAATGCCACGGAAACAAGCCCCTCTCACTAATCTAGTACAATCCATGCATGCTTCCACATATTTTGGCAGGAGAAAGTAGGAGTCCACTGACAATGGTTTGGGATATTACTAGCCAGTGTTCCTGAATTTATACATTTTTTATCTCTTTCTGGTAAGCTTCAACAATCTTAGTGAAATAAGAAATGTAACACTCTGTTAATGGCATTTGGTTGCTTTCTGCCATTTAAAACAAGTAAGATTACCTTTTATCCTGCTGCATAGTCAATAAAAGTTGTTTAAAAAGGTAATTATTTAAGTGCTTTTGGTTGCAAAATTGTGGGGCTCCCCAAAATGATCCCCTTAATCTTTGCGATTTCTATTGTTATGTGCACATAAATGACTAACTGCATTTTCTCTCTTTATTGCTTTTCTCAAGGAGAGTGAGATATGCTGGTTTCCCTGGGTGCACACTGAATAAGAAATCAGGACACCAAAATGAGATACTTTGATCAGAAATTGCTTACAAATCTTGTATGCATAAAGCTGACTTGTAACAATGTATTCTAAGATTTTTTATTTAATAATTTAAGAAAATATATACATATATGGAAAAAGAAAATTAGTAATAACACACAAAATTCCAAAATAAATAATGACTATTTTTGAGGCTACCCCTTGTGTAAAACGCAAATGTGATTTCCACCTTCAGGAGTCTTTTTTGAGTTGTTATATTCTAAAACAGTCTGCCTTTGCTAAAACCAAGCTAAGCATTTTTTTCTGCTGAAAAATAATCAAGCAAATTTTACGTTTAATGTATCCCTTCTCTGCAGTGCAATATGAGCTGCGGACCATCAGTTCCATTGAGCTCAAGTTATGATAACAATAACTTTTGCAGATGTTCATGGCTGTCAAATATTATTCTCCAAAATGTCACAGAATGTGATAAAAAGTAAACCAGAAGAAATTATTCTAAAGCAATTGGTTGAAGTCAAGAAGGTGAGGGAAGGTCAAACATTGATCCTTACCCACAAACAGTGAATGAACTATAGAGAAATCATAGCTACATTGATTTTTTAAGGAGGAAATAACTGTGTACTATAAAGGTGGACACAGAAGAAAGTGGCTGCTTATACATGGGTTGATGACCAAGTGCACAGGTACATCTCAAAGGTGCTAGGTATTGTAAGGGAAAGCTTCTGTTTCTTATTAGCAGTGACAACCTTCTCTGATAATAATAAACCTGTGTTGCTGACATTTACATAATACATACTCTTCTGCTTTCTGGTCCACGGGTCTCCAAGGTCATTCTGGAAGGTTATTTGGCCACAAACTCTGGAGGCTTCCTGTGTTTAGAATTCCATTCTCAGTGTTATGACAATAGCTCATCATGAGATGTTTTTATTAACACTAAAAATAAATAGCATAACTATCACTCTATTCCAAGGAAAGCTTGCAGAGGTATACACCTTGCTTACTATTTTATTCATATGCTTTCAATATTTGGATCCCCGTGGGACATTGTTGCAATGAAAATTATTTGTAAATGACTGCCTGGGAGCAATATACAAGGGTGACTGCATTATAAACCAGGAGATTGCTCACCAGAAAGAAGAAATAGATCAATGACAGGTGTGAGTATCTCAGAAAATATTACTTCAACATAAATTGTCCCTGTAAGAAGGACAGAAAAATGTTTTTACAAACCTTTTACTTTTTTCAATTCTCAGTGGAATCCCATGTCAGAAGAGAAAATGGCTGTTTGCTTAGAATAAAGTGTCTTAGCCACCTACGGGGGCCTAACAGTAATGGCAAGGCAAGGTGCCGATCAATACCCATCTTCTTCATTCCTGGAGTAATAACTTTCAATAGGAAAATCTATTTACTTTTACTTACCTTTATTTTATTTCATTTTGCTTTAAAGAAGTTCATTCCAGGGGGAGGGTTTACCTTGCAAACAACAGTTAACAAACTGATGATTTAACTGAGGGCTCCGGGCCAGCAAGTCTGTTACCATTAACAATACCTGTGTGGTAATGCTAAGAAATGTGTTTCTCGGGACTCGAAATTTGTTGTTTTAACAACAGCCACTAAATGCCTTTCAGGACCCACAGCTGCTTTGCATGGAAGGTACAGCAGTGAGGTCGGTCAGAAGCAAGGGTCTGCATTTGCATTCTTCTCTGAATGGTTTCTTCGGTCTTTTGCATGCTGCTTGAGGGAGGCATACACGATACTGTAAGGCACAACAAACAAAATACCATGGCATGGGGATTTGAAAATGAAGTTGCTAACTCTTTCTCAGAAACATATAGTTTCACAGACTACATGAAAGCCATAGCTGGCAAGGACTGTGAATTCTCTGCCCAGGTATCAAAGCCAAAAAGTGTCCAATAAGAATTACTACTGAATTCTTTTCGAGCTTTATTTTAAATGATGTTTCAAAATGAAGCACGTATGTGATGATAAACACTAGAACAAAAATCTTTTCCAGCTCCCGGGGGGTCTTCTATTTCCTTGCCTCTTCTAATCTCGCCACTACTTTCTGTTTTATGATTTTGAAGTTTGTTGTTTTTGTTGATCGACACTTGACTTGAACTTGTGGTTTCTTGTTTCCTAAACATATTTGCTTGATTTCTTTCACATTTCTTTAATTGTTTGACAGTTTTGTTTTCACAAACTCTCATTCCCCACCCTCATAGCCCTATAGATAATCTTTTTCCAGGCGGATAAAATTGTGATTTAAAATAGATACTATTCAATAACATTCTATAACAATTCTTGTCAGTGAATCTATTCAATGTTTTTTAGCTACATTTTTATTTTGAAACTGTAATTAAGAGCTACTGAATTGCAATGTACATAAATTAATGTAATAGAATAGTTTATCAAAATAACTTTTCAATTTTCCTACATAAAAAAGAAATTCAATTTTCACATGCACACATGCAAAGTGATATTAGACTATAATCATTAGAGAATCATTGTATTCTAGAAAGATTGTTCAAAATATTGGCATTAATATCAGTGACTAGAAGTTTTAAAATAAAAGAAGAATTAAATAGCAATCTGAGATCACTAATTCTCATTGTAAATTTTTAAGTTAAGAATTGATAATTAATTTTAAATGAAAGGGAGTAATAAAACTCTATTTGTGAATTCTGGTTCATGCATAAATCTCAGAACAGTCACTGTGTGTATTTGTTACTAAGAAAAGAGGATCACTGGAATTAAACCCTGCTTAAATTAACTGCAAGATGGGAAATAAATTAGAAGCAGTGCTCTCCTTAGAATTTGTATGAAAACATATATTAATGCAGACATAATATAGCAAGAGAATTAATTGCAAACAGAGTAAAATATACAGAGCGATGAGCCTATATTAGACTTCTGTCACTCTTATCAACGCATTCGTTAATAAGATGATGTCAACAATGAAGACACATGCTTTTCTTGTGTGGAGTCTCCGACATGGAGGACCACGTTTTATAGGAAAGTCATCATCAGCTTTTCTTTGACCAACTTTACTGTGTATGCTTCTAGGTGTCTGCACATGTTCCAGAAAATAATACATGAGAATGCTGTGTGTATTGTGAAAACACAAAGACAGATACTCTCTCTAAGTAGCACCCCCAAGAAATCCAAAGAAAGGCTATCGACAATTTTATAATAATAATAAAAAAGTTTCCCTTGTTAAAAGGCACCAGGAGATTAGGGAAAATAGTCAGGGTCTTAAAGGTTTTAGAAACCTTCTGTTGATGGTGTTGATCTCAGTGACGATAATTGTTATTCATTGGCTTGTACCTGCGGCGTACTTTGTTGTAGAATTCCATCTACTCTTTCATGTTTGATAGATTGTGATTAAACTACATATACTGTCATCCTCAGAAACAGTCATGCTGTTAGGGAAAACACAATAAACAATACATATTTCCCATTTTGGAATGCATTTTTAAAGAAACCACTGTATAGGACTGAACCTACTACAAGCAAGAATAGGTGTTATTTTAAAATGCAGACATCTTACTTAAAATAGGGAAAAATTCAATAAACGTAAGACAAAACAGTTTAAATCACAGATTTAAATTAGAGCAAGCCATGTTCCTTATCTCTTCCAGCTATGATCCTCCTAACATCCCAATTCAAAACATTGCATGTTATCAGTGCTCTCTGCATCTTCACTGAATAAGTCAAACAACAACACAAAGAGCCAACCACAATTTAGAATATTTTTTCATAATAGTTGCAAGGCCTTAAAAATGCATTCCTCTTACTTTGCCTCATAAAAATCACAGTTGTTAAAATCTTGAATACTGTCATGGTTAAGGAAAAGCGACTGTGTTCTACTATGTCCCACGCACTGCACGTTGGGCTAATTGTAATTCCTTCCTGAAAAGAATACCAGATACACAGATAGGGGCAGTGTACTAGACTAATACATGAAAGAAGAAAAAGACAAACAGCATAGAGCAGAGGCCACCAGGACTATACATACTCAGTGTGCCCACACAGAAAGTCTCATTTTTGTTTAGAGAAAATAACATTAAAATGTTTTCAGTAAGGGATTCTTTAGAAAACTAAAGGTTGTCATATTTTTCTAAAGGATCCCAAGCAAAATACAGTGTTTAAAGATAGCCATTAGATGTAATGGTGATGACTACAAAGGGTGAAGGGTAGGAGAAATGAAGAGAGAAATCTAGCAAAGGAAGTGTTAATATGTTTTTGTAAAAATATAGTCATTGGAAACAAATATTTAAGAGCACCTAGCAACTAAAATGATTATAAAGGCATGGAGTTCTTAGAAGGAGTTTGGTTAATCATTTTCTACATGTTTATTTCTTAAATATATGTTATGTGCACTTGGTATATATGTCAAAGCAGTACTACTATCTAGAGAGACATGTATAAATTACACACAAATAATAGTACTCTCACTCCATTGGATTACTATAGTAATTTCTCTGCCAATTCTTTATTTCATTAGGTTTTCAGTATTAAAAAGCAACAATCATCTTCTAGATCACAACAAAAGTCATGGTCATTATTAGGATTTCTGGGCCTTGATCTGAGAATGGAAAACCCAGACAGTTGTGGTAATCAGAACACACGACAAACCGTAATGCAATTAGTTGTTTTTTGTTTTTAACAAGCCAGATTTACCTTCTTTCTATTTTGGAGGCCTTCAGACCTTAGTCTCTTCAAACCTGGACCCAAATGAATGGAAGTGGTTTATACGCACTCTCTGTGCTTGTACAATAGCTGATTACAGGTTTGGCACTGGGAAGTGAAAGGCTTCCAGCAATGAAGCTGCTAATCTTTGTGGAGTGGTTGTACACATGCCTTTAAAAAATCTCATGTGACTTAGCAGGAGAAAATGCCTAAATATCATACACATTGATGTCTATCCGAATCACAAATTTCTGTCACTTGTGCTCAGGAATGGTCTAGACATATTTAGTAAAAGATTGTGTAGGCATTTGTGTGTGTGTGCCCACATGTGCAGATTGAGTGTATGAATTTTAAAAATTCATGTGTATTTATGACTTAAACAAAACTATGCCGCTCTAACTTACAGCGACAGAAAGATATCATTTCAGACAAGTGAAACAGTCAGCAAATGATGGGGTGAACAGTACCAGACTGACCACATTAGTCTTCCCACTCACATGCGGGAGCCTGAAAAAAATGCGGGTGGACAGAGGCCTTTCTTCGAAGAGGTTTCACACATGCATTTTTAATCAGGATTATATTTCACAGAGATCTGTCACCGCTCACAAGTGCAGCCGGCCGTTCCTTCTTGAAATGTATCAGCTCTAGGCCTCAACCCTGAACTAGTTTTTCTTTGAACAAATCTGGACACAGGGAGCTGCTTTTCTTACTAGGAAAAAACTAATCCCTTAGAATCTCACAGGACCCTCATGCCCACTGTTTTTCAAACATACAACTCTTTTCATCTGGAACCTTCTTCTATGCCAGCCTGTCTATCTAGTCAACAATCTAGACATTTGGCTTTAATATATTTGCTTATTCTAAATTTGATCATTTACATAAATTTTGGGTTGTGTTTAATCTTATACTTTTCTCCAATTCCTAATCAATTGTATTACTAAGTTGCTGTCCTACAGTAATTGATACTATATAATGAGCCAAATACAATAAAGAAATATCTTGTGGATATCTCTTACTACTAGTACACTCCAGATATGGAATATATAGTGTGGTCATACTGTAAAAATATACTTTTACCTATACACATAGAACGTGTACTATAGAAATGTATAAATGTAAATAAGACACTAAAATGTTTTTGTATCTGTGTGTCTCCAATTAACCAAATGAACATAGACTACAAGAGAGATTAAAGGTTATTGCCTGTGATGAAATTAATGTTTTCTTACAAAGTATGCTTTTCATTGAATAATCAATTTCATAATGACTGTATTTGAAACTTTTAGGCTTTTTATAACAACAAATTATCCACTATCAGGTGTCCAATTCAATTTAAAATAAAAAAATTTTAAGTTTGTTTGTTGTAGATCTGATATCTAACGAATGCCAAATCTTTATGAAAACAACCAAACATACATCACACATCTACTTATATCTAACACTGATTACAAAATATACTTCCAAAAGAGTGTTTGAAAGAAAATATTTAAGTTATAAAAATTAAAATAAATTCTAAAATCTGTAAGAATGTAAGACAGTAAAGTCATTTCAGATCTGTAAATGGGGACTAGTGCATAACAGCATATTCCACAAAAATGCCCCAACACCAACTGTAACAGGAACAATCTCTTGAAGTAACTATATCTATACACTGTCAAGCACTGGCCATAAAAGAACCGAATAAAAGGCCATTTGAAATCGGATAGTGCTGAAAATACCACAGCTGATTTTTTTTATATTGTCTGACAGTTTAGAACAAAGAATTTCAGACAGAGATTTGAGACACTCCTCGTGATATCTGACTTCCCCAACGTTTATGCAAAAGATTAACAAAAGTGAAAGGCTTCAAAATAAAAGTCAATATATTAAGCCATTTGGTGCTTGACTCTCAGAAGCATTGTGTTCACGCGATTACTTCATTTCTGTCCATCGTCATCATGAACATTACATCTTAACATCTGTCAAAGCATTTACAGAGCCAGAGCTCATATCTGGAAATCTGGTGTGGATGAGACAGCCTGAGCTATTATACAATCTCTTTTTCAAAAACATTACATTTTTCATGTTCACATTTCCTTTCATTCATTTTACCACTGTGAGGAAGTTTGGAAAATAAACTTCAAAACTCTATTGCATCTAATTAGAGAACCAAAAAAAAAAAAAAAAAAGAAAACAGTGACATGAATTTTTTTAAAAGCTTAAAAGATAAAATGGCCTTTGAGATCCAGTGTTGTCTAGTTTAAGTACAAGGGGGAAAAGGGTGTTAAAGAAATCATCCTCTTTTTCCCCAGTGTTTTAGCATTTAGTTAACAAGGAATCCACAGTTTTAAGGTTGCTTAGCTAACAGCCTCAAAAAGCACATTTATATTCTTGAAATCATCTCATGTTTCCAAAGGAAACTTTACAGGACATTAATTTAAAATATTTTTCTTTTAGGAAAATCTCTGTGTGTCATTTCTTTAAAAATAATTTTACAAACTGCTCTCCTTCATCAAATACTAATGTTTAAGATAGATACACAATACAGGGTAATAGTAATGTAATAAAGTCCTTTGAAACTTGACATTAAGCACTGATTTCTCACATGGCAATGTGGTGTCAGCATTGATGATCAATTACAGTTTTACATTCTCCTCCAATAGTTTATAGTGCTATAAGCTAATAAGTCCTATATTTATATTTTTAAAGTACTAGTCTAATCTTCCTAGATCCTATAGAAATCTATGACACATTTCTGTATATTCATTATCAGTGTTTTGTTTCTAGCTATGAAATAATTTTTGAAATAAGCAATTCATATTTTCCTGGTGTAAAGAAAGCAATAAGCAAAATATATGAATAAATCTTTATTTTTTAATCTTGCTTTTACAATGTTGTGCACCAAATCTCGGATCCACATTTCTCCAGCTTAGAAATGGGCCTCCTTGTCCCCTGTGAAGGTGACATAGCTATGTCATATTCTGTGTTTCTGGGAACGGGCCCAACAAATTCTTACCTCAAAAGGATGGGCTCAAAATCTGTCAGAGCTCCCTGTGTTTTCTTTCTTCTCATTATATGCTGTGGCATCAGATATCTATTGGTCTTTCAATTCACTGTCTTCCTTTGCTAGAATGCATGATCCTTGAAGATGGCAAATTTTTCATCATTATTTGCACAACGATTCCATACCTGCCAGCAAATTTACATCAGTATTTGTAATTGGTTAATTATACACATAAAGCTATGCTTTGAGGGAACCGGGGAGATGCTTAGTTAGCAAAATGATTGTTGTACAAATCTAAGAACCAGAGCTCACACCCTCAGTATCTATGTAAGGAAATCAAAAGTTGTGGCATTCACCTGGCATTGGAGGTGTGTGTGAGACAGATCAGGTGATGGCTGGCACTCATTGACCAGGCAGCCGGGCCAAATCATTAAGGTTCATTAAGAGATTCTGTCTCAAAATAAATAAATATGTAAATAATGTGGAGAGTGACTTACGAAGATGCCCAGCATCCACCAAAAACTTGCATATTCAAATAAATACATGAGAATAGAGAATCCTACTGCCTTCCCTCAAATATGTATGAGCTTCATATGCAATGCATCAGTTGCACGTGGGTGACAGGACCGTTTCGTTTAGTACAAATGACTCCTTCAAATGAGCACAAGCTTTCGTGCTCATAAGAACTTTCCATTGACAAAGAGGTTTTGCATTGGCTTCCTGACCTTTCGCCATCACCAGGTGTATAGGGTCATCATCCTTTCTATACATGCAAGACAAAAATGATGCTAGTGTTCATATCAAAGACAAAATGATTCATTGCCTCGAAAGCCCCTTTCATCTGACTTCCCCCTTTGTTTCTGCAACTGTCCCTCCTTCTGTCAGGCTATGATTCCTTCCCTATTTTATTGGATCATTCCCACCACCATTCAAACCTTCTGCACTATTGCTCAATTAAAAACAAAGACTCTTTTGATCCTTCGTGGAACCATGGCCACCACCTCTCTCTGATGCAGCTCTACAGAAAAGCTAATCTGCAGGATCCTCAGATCTTTCCCACCCCCTTTAAGCTCACCCCAGTCAAGCTTTCAGCCTTACCACCCATAGAAACTTGTTCACGGAGGACCCCAAGATGGCCACCGTTACTGAATCTAACAGCATCGAGATTTCAGACTAACTTTTGCCTTAGTCGAATTTAAGCACTATTCATATTCATCTTTTCTAAGCCCTCTTCTCAGCCCTGAGTGGCGGTACACAACTGTAATCCTAGCACTTGGGAGGAAGCATCAGAGGATCATACGATGGAGGCCAGCCTGAGCTACATAAAAAGTCGAGACCATGCTAGGATATAGTCAGACCTTATCGCTAAAGAAAGAAAAAAATAAGGAGATAGAAAGAGTAAGGGAAGAGCATTTTTCTCCTTAGCTGTCAGGGTATCATTAGAAATATTTTCTCGGCTCCCATGGTCAAGAAAGTGATGTTGCTGCAGTCTTTCCATTCTCTAAGTGCTGGACCATGGCTCAGTTTCTCGCTTCTCCCACCTCGGAATCCTGCGCACTCTCAGCTTTTAACAGCAGCTATGTGATATTTGCTTCTCCGACCCTATATTTCCCTGAACTTTAGAGCCACAGGTCTCAAGCTGAAATGTCTAATAAGCATGTCAAGCTTAAAGTCACAGAAGTTAAACTGTTTCTGCCAGTTTTGCTCTCTTCTGCATCACTGTAAATGACACCAGGTTTCTGCTAGTTATCCTGGAAAACAACAACAACAACAACAACAACAACATAATAATAATAATAATAATGTAGCCACCCAATCTGGGAAAAATCTTTGACTCCCTTACTTTCTGCATAGCTTGCACCTAAGCCATGAGCTAATTCCGAGCTTTGTCTTCACATTACACCCAGAATTCAATCATGTCCAGCATTGCCTCTCAATATACTCACTCTTTCTGGCCAGGATTACAGCTCTCTGACCTGACCTCTAGTCTCCAGTCTTGTTTCCCTGTGGTCCAATCCGTATTCGAGGCTGAGGTAAAAGTATCTGTCATATGGAGCCATTTGATGGTTTTCCATCCCATTGCAAATAAACCCTGAAAACACAGAGTCCTCTGTCATCGGTCCCACAGCTTCACTCCCTTTGTGTTTCCCCTGTCCTTCTCACATCTCTCTTCTGGCCTCTGCTCATCCTCGTGCTCGCCAATAACACTCCTATCTCAATGCTCACATCATTATTGCCTCTGTGTAGAACACTCTACAGATACTCTTTGTGTATACTCTTTCTATCCAGACCAATTCATCCCATAGTCATTAGCTGCTTATTTTATGAGACAATGATATAAACTCCACGAGGGAAATATGGTTTCTGCCTTTTACACTGGCATGTTCCTATCAGTGAACACCATATTCAACAGAGTGTGGTCTCTATAATGGTGGAAGGAAGAGAGGGGACGAAGGAGGGAGGTGATGGAGAGAGGGATGGAAAAAGAGAGGAGGAAAGGAGGAGAGAGGAAGGAAATAGAATGAGAAGAATTTGAATGATATGGAAGCTATTATTTTCCATCTATATAGTTCTACATATAATTCTCTAATACTCCAAGCATAAGCATCATTACCAGTAAGTTAGATGGACTGAAGATGATTGAAATAGCTTGGAATAGCATATTTTTCTCCCACTCTACATCTCCCACTCTTGCCCACCGTACAACAAATATTTTATATTTTCAGCTGGCATCAGTAGCTTTCCATGGATATTTAATCTATAAACAATATCTACTGTGAAAATTATAACTCACTTCATATTTGTCAAGTTTTAAGTGGGCTTAATAGAATATTATCAGACCCAGTACACACACACACACACACACACACACACACACACACACACACACACACCACATGCATGCCCAGCAGGCCTGAGAAGAGACCTACAGAAAGGGGACTGTGGCTTCTTGTGTCCTTGCCTTCTCGTCTTTTCATTTCTGTATACTTCAGGGTCAGGCAAGGGAGAAAACTCATTTTTTCGTTGATAAGGTTTCCTCTTCTCTGCTGATTCCAGCCAGCTCTTCCATCTAGTGTTGCCTGCTTCAAGAAGTCCCTTCTGCCAGTTTCTTTGGAAAAAGGTCATCAGACTTTCTTTTCAAGGCTATTTGCGTTGAATTCTTATAGTTCAGAAGTACAGAGGAATGATTGTAACATTAAAAACCTAAAGTCCAAAGTGATGGCTTACACCTGCTACTCTTGGAGAAAGACGATCAACTAAAGTAAAAAAAAATAGCACTCTGGATGGATTGACAGATGGGCCTATCATTAGGCCACTAACACCACCAAAGTACACAGTAGATGGTGAAGGGAAATGAACTTAGGTTTTTAAGTGATGCCTGCATACCCTACCTTGGGTCACCTCCAGCCAGATTTAGTTCATAAAGGCTATTCTCCCCTGTGAACAGCTCACCCCAGATAAATGTGTTATTTTTTCATACACTTGTTGTTTGTATCATTAATTTTTCTTAACATTCACTGGCCTATATTGAAATCTTTTCTGGACCTTATTTTCTAATTAAAAAGTACACACCAGAGATAAAATATCACTATGCAATTCAATTTCCTACAGTGTCTCTAGAACCATAAGTAGCTTTTATGCATGCAAATGTATGAGGTGTGTGTGTGTGTTCATTCATTTACACGACAAATACAGACTATGTTCCTGCCTGATTCATAGGCCAGTTACCATTATTATAGGCTACAAGGCTCTGGAAAGCAATTTCCAGAAACAACTGGCACACTCTTTAGCTCTGTGAGATTGATACTCTAGTGAGCAATTTAAACAAACAGCTAATTAAATTGAGTGGAAAGGTCTCAAGTAAGTAGTTCTGTAGTAGTGAGTGAGAGTACCAATGTAAGGGAAACAAGATGGAGGGGATAGGGAGGTTAGTGGATAAGCTACAGCCATCAACCTGAAGAGAGACAAGAGTTCCAGGGAGAAGAAAGTGCATTCCAGAAGACCTGGGTGAGAGAAGGAGCCAGAGTCACAGGAAGGACTGAAATAAATGCATTGTAGGAAGAACAGGAGCAAAATGACAGAAAGAACTGTTTCTGAACATAGGCAGCATCCCTGAGAAAGGATGGTGCTAAGATAGATAATTCATACTGGATTTAGCTCAAAAAGATGGTCCATGACTGGAGAAACAGTTTTGATATTGTGTTTGACTTGCAATCAATTTAGAGTGGGTTGGGAAGACCATGTAAGAATAAGGAAGCGAAGAAAGGATATAGATAATGTTTTTATTCTTGTACGCTTAAGGAGAAAGGGTGTTGGTAATTGGGTTCTAAAGAGGAATGTGAGGGTTGGGCATTCCAGCAATCTGAGGGGGGAAAGCCAATAAGAGAAAAATTGGTTTTCTGGTACATAGAGATGATCAGCAAATAAAAATCACTTAGAGGGTATGAACAATGAGATTGGAGAGCTGATGGGGCAAGGAGGGTGTTTAGCTAGAATCACTTCTTCCAGATTAAGAAGAGACATCAAGGGAAGAGGGGCTTGAATGCACACAAATATGTAGCTTGGCTAGTAGGAAGTTTTAAAAAATATATACTATATAATCACCACATTAATCTCTTCACTCTCACTCTTCAGGAAGGGGCTGTATTCTTTACCAAGACTGACCCTGGGTTCTGCTGGAACATTCTATGAATCCCCATTTAAACTATGAATAACTAGCAAGATCCACGGTTCTAACACGAGACCAAAGCAAAGTAAATAGAACTCAAAGACTCCTGCACTAGTCCCAACTTCCCATCACCCAGAGAGGCTTCAAATGTCTTTCACTAAGGCACATAAAGTGTTTAAGTCTCATCTGGGGCGATATTAGCACTCAAATTTTCCTATATGGAAATTCACAAGAATTTAAGTGTCTATGTTAAATATACAGTTTGCCTTTGTGGTCAAGTGGAAGTTTGTGAAAATAGTGTCAGTATATTTGCCTGGGTGCAGTCCAGTTTCTCAGTCCTTTACTTTCCAAAGCACAGGATCAGCTAGAGAACTCATGAACACAAGTATTTGTGGGACCCACTCCTAGACTTCCTGATTGAAGCAGGTCTGGAAAGAAACCAGAGATTTCCCCTTTCCCCCTGCATCTCAAGTTATCTGGCTGCAGATTGTCTGCTCTTGAATGATCTGGTAACAGAGAGTAGAAAAGATAGGCAGAAGCCAGGCCAACTCTTCCCATTGCTTAGCCTCATGTCTCTAGGGTGGACTCAGTTTTGATGCAAGAAACAACTGGCAGAGAGGAGCAAAGTAGACCTAAGTGGCAGGCTCAGCATTTTAAGAAAGAAATAGAAACTAGGACAGATGAACTAGCTTTATGGAGGTGAGTAAATGAATCCTTGCTGTGCAGGCATGAGAACATGAGTGTCATTAGTACTCATGTAAAAAGCTGGGAATGCTATGCACCCAAGCATGGGGAGGTAGAGACAGAGATTCTTAGAAACTCACTGGTCAGCTAGTCGTGCCAATTGGTGAGCTCCAGATTCAACAAGAGACGCTCTCTTAAAATATAAGGGGTTTAACACAAAGAAAGCTATTTATCAGCAATGTCTGGCCTTTTGCACCCAGGAGTGCATAAACTCACTTAAATGTATATGCCACACATATAGTAACATGTATATAATGGGGAGGGATAGAGAATAAAAACTAACCTACAATAATATTTTCTTTTTAATGCATAGTTTTTGTTCTCCTCACAGATATGACCAACCACACGTAAGAAATTGGTTTCAGATGCCATCTGTTCATGAGAATGGGACCCATATTAATCCATCAAGATGTTTCCTCATAGACTCCAGTGATGAAGTATGAAGAAAACAGGCCAGGGGTGTGTGAGCCTTGTGTGAGTAGAGGCTGATAGATGCTCCCAAAATCTGCACTTGAGCTCAGAGTCAATTTCCTCACTTACAATCTCTTTGATGTCCAGCTCTCCTTAGTCTACAAATACTCTCAAAAATGCTCACCCCTAAAACATCTTCCCTAACTGTTCTTGCAAAGGCCTGAGTTTTTTAAGAAGTTACCTAACAGCATGCTGGGAGCTCACCACCTTTGTGACTTCACTTCTCATTTTCCCTGTGATCTAGCATTTCCCAAATGTGGTTTGCCTCATACTTATTCTGAGAGGCTTATTACACATGATGGTGCCTATTCCTCATACCAGACCTACCGAATCAGAAGTTTTTGTTTTGGCAAGCTTCCCAGCTCGCTTACAAAAGCTAAATATAAGAATAGCTGCTTGGATCTTTTATAGTCTAAAATGGTAAAGAAATCCCTCCTTTCAGGCACATTGATGACCCTTAAACAACCAAATCCCTTAACTACTTCTCCCTTCTAGTTTGCTCAGACTAATCTCTATTCTTTTGGCTTCCAAGACATTTTTGTTTCTAAGTTTAGTGGGTATTTTCTCCTTAAACATTTGTTGTTCTTTTTCATTTCCCTTCTTAGGTAGCTCCCCTGGGTGATGATCCCCATTTAAATTCCCTACCTCCAGCAACAGCCTGGTTCTGACCCTATGAATCTGATATCCCAGTTACTCATGACACTTTTGCCTACCCTAATGTTTTTGCAAGCCAAACCCTCCATGGCAGCAATGAGCTAGGGTCTCGGAAAGCACACTAGCACATGTACACACACACATGAGACCTCAACTAAGTTTGTTTCTAAATCATTGATTTCAAATAGTAACTTAGGACCCAAGATAATAAAGAGTTGTCTGAAAATCCTGCATTCACTCACTTCAAACTTGTGGAATATCTAGATCATTAAGTAGTCCATGAAGACTAAAAGAAATAGGATGTATTCTTGAACTGGAACATCTATTGTCCTGTAGAAGGTCAGAATTACAATAAATATAATGCTTCACAAGCGATTTTGAGCTAACACAAGGAAGGGTTCATTATTCTCTTACTAGTCCAGCATTAAGTAAGTTAGCTCAACTGCACAGTTGGTGTCAGTTTTCCTATTAATTAAGACAAAAATATTATTACTATACAATTTACTCAAGGCATATGATTGTGAGTAAGAGACTTGGTTTCTACCATCAGAAAATGTGTATCTAATATCCTGAGAACTCAGTAGTTACTTATTTGTCTCAAATCCTGTGCCACATAGAAAGGAAACTCAATATGTATAACTATTATTAAATGAAATTAGATCAATTTTAATGGGCCAGTATCATGAAGGGCTAAGGGGTTATTCTTTGACCAATAAAATGAACTTAGAAGGTTTAGCTATTTGTAGTGCTTCTATAAATTAGCACCCTTATAATGATTAACAGTATGATACCAACAGACTACTCTCATAGACTTCACATAGTGGCTGATACTACTAATCCCAGCACTCACAACACAGAGGCAGGTGGACCTCTATGAGTTCAAGGTCAGATTAGGCTAGATAGTGAGTTCCAGGGCATCCGGGGCTATGTAGAAAAATCCTAACTCAAATGAAAAAGAAAAGCTAGCGTTCTGTTCTTTTTTCTAGAAAAAAAAAACTTATTTAAGTAGAAGATTCTTGTCTTGGGGAATACTACTAAGATCTTGCAAACCAACACTGCCCAGACAGAATCAGAATTGAGAGCATTTGTTTAGTTGTTGTTTCTCTTCATTTAAAACCACTTGTCTGTTGGAAGTTTAACCCTCTATACCTTGTCTATGAGGAAGCAATAAAATATTTATATTACAGATCACTGCAGTAATTCATGCAAATAAGCGAAGTTATCCAATATAGCAACAACAAAAGGATTATGTTATAAACTGTTGAAGAAAAACTTGGTTTCACTACATAGCTCTGAAAGGCCTGGAACTCAAAAGGATCTTCTTACCTTTTCCTCTGCGTCCTGGGTTCTGGGTGGTTGGATTAAAGGTGTGCACCACTATGCCCAGCCAGGACACTCTTTTACATTAAAAAATATATTGAGAAAGAAATAGCCAAATATTTATGATAAATCCTTTGCTGATGCACCAGAATGATAAAACAGAGAATCTTGTTAGAATGATTTCTATACTACGACAGTGATGTAGAAAGGTAGCACCCATTCTAAATTTAAATCAAACTACACCCTCTCCTCTCTGGAATATGTGGGCCTGGCCCATCTAAACACAGAGCTAGGCAATCTCAAATGGCTCCTTGTAATCTACAGATTATAAGAAATCATTATCTCAAGTTTAAACAGTCAAGGGATACAGAAAGATTCCTTTTCTCTCCTCTCATATAAGAACAAGTAGCTAGAAAATTAAACTTAGAGTCAAGTCAACACCTGCTTGAAGTCAACAAACAAGAAACAGGAGTGTGTTCTTAACCAACTAAGCATAGACCACCCCTTCCTTTGTAGAAACACAAAACACCTTTCCCTGCAGAGAGGGAATATACTTGTCTTCTGCTCCCAAATTGCATGGTAATGATTTTATTCTCATATTCTTTCCATTGTTATCAATGTCCAGCTCATCAACTCATCAAGAAAACACTATTAATACCTGAGCTGAGAGGTGAGTTGTGCAGCATACAGAGCTCCCCAAGCATCCAAATTAAACAAGTAATTATACAAACGCCCTTTAGTGTGCATTGACCAGCATAAAATCTGCATGAAGGGAAAATAGTAGCAAGCCAAAGTTATACACTTCTAAACACAAATTCATCATCTGAGTTGAAAAGAAGAGGCTTAATGAAAATAAGCAGAGATTTAAGTAAAAGATTTAAAGCCTACGTGTAGCTTAGGACAAGTTGGGACTTTTCTGTAGCGCACACACACATTCCATCCATAATGGCTGTACACTACCCAAAGAACTGGAAGATATCCCCACTGGCATGCACTGCAGCAATGCTCTTTATGGTCTGTGCTTTAAGTTAAAAAAATAGTTGACATTTCTTCCCATATAAAATTCTAAGCACTCTGTATGTTATCTTCTCCTTATCATATATATTTTTACTTTTCTCAGGAAAGTCTATGAAATAATGGCTTAAAACAAGGAAAGGATACTACTCTAAAAGCTTAAAACATAAAACCTTCAGTTTTGAATAAAAATAGACAACCAAGGGGCCAACAGAGTTGACTCAGTGTTAAAGAGAACTGAGTGCTCTTCCAGTGGATCTTTGTTCTGCTATCAGGGCCCATATGAAAACTGGCAATCATTTATTTGTAACCCCAGTCCCAGGGATTCGAAAGTCTTCTTCTTGCCTCCACAGGGTTTCTACATGCACATGGTGCACCTACATATACATAAAAATAAACAATGTTTTAAATTAACAACAGAACTGGCATGCAAATCAATAGTGGAGCACTTCCCCAGCATGTATAAAGCTCTGGGTTTGATTTATGGCACACACACACACACACCCTAAATAACAACAATGTTAAAAAAAGAAAGAACTATTAAAGGCTGGACAGTGGTGGAGCATGCTGTTAATCCCAGCAAATGGGAGGCAGAGGCACACATATTTCAGTGAGTTTGAGGCCAGTCTGGTCCACAAAATGAGTTCCAGCAGCCCAGCCATGGCTGCTACACAGAGAAACCCTATCTCAAGAAACCAAAACCAAAAAGTCTGACAAAGTAATTACAAGTCTGAAAAACAAAATTCCAACGGCCTCAGAAATAGATGCTACAGGTCAGTGCATCTCCTTTCCCACCTTGCTGGTAGAGGACTGGTCACTCTACAAGCAAGTGAAATCTCACAGAAGAAAAATGGAGCAAATTTACTAAACAACTTCAAAATGTTTAGTTAAGGCAGAATTTTAACTGAATAACTAGATTTATGTGGTTTAGAACCTCTTTTACCTGGGATATCACCACCAACCCCCAAATTGTTAGATGTCTCTTTACAAACAGGTGTCTGATAGGGAAATGGCAAATGACAGCATGGAAAGATGGTGTTATCCCAGCAACTGAGTTAAAATTATCCTTTAATTAACATGCGTAGCTTAATGACCAATGTGTCCATTTCCATACATATGAAATGCTGAGCATGCTCGGTGGAGTCACCTTGCTCCAGAGAACACACACACACACACACACACACACACACACGCACACGCGCGCGAGGAAAGGATTCTCCTCGTCAATTTTCAGAAGCTTGAATTCTATCTGGAAATGTTAGAGTGATGGAGAGTGTAGAGGTAGGAGCAGGCGAAGGATCAAGACATGAACCATAATAATTTATGGTTGAACTATACAACATCATTTTTAGAAAACACTTCTAACTACTGTATTGTCAATTTAATCATACTTTCTTAACTTATAATAAATTTGTCCCTAAGTTCTCTTTACTTTTTCTGTCTAAGGCCTTTCAGAAGTTTCTGAGGGAGACAGAGACTTAGAAAAGAAGGCAGGGAGAAGAGTCTCAAAGAGAAGGGCAGAGTAGGGTGAGGAAGCAGAGGATGACTGGGAGTAGGGGGGTAGAGGGAGGGATTTACTGATGCCTGATCCCTGCCTCGGTCATTCACCCTTTGTCTTCATCCTCATAGGCACTAAAACTTGTCCTAGGAAATGCTTTTAAGAGCTTACCCATTGAATAGTGGTGGGTTCCGTAAAGACATTCTAGTCCATGTGTCATATACTGTACATTGACCATACTCACCCTCTCAGGTCCTCCCATTTCCCCTCCTAACAACTTTCATGTAGTCTCATGTCTTCCCTATACAGTGGTAGGATCTAGGATTATGTGATAGAAAGCACTGTGTCCAGTTTATTTTGCATTTTATGAAACTCTCTAATTATACTGATTTTCCAAAATAACAGATTGATTTCATTTTTATGGTTAAACAATACTTCATTATATAATATGACACTTTTTTTCAACCATTAATCTAACAAGCATCAGTTCTACGTCTTGACTGTTGTAAGCAATGCTACTACAGATGCAGATGATGTGAGGATGGGGCTTGTACAAACACAGATGTGGAACTGGTGCTACAATAAACACAGATGTGGGATTGGTGCTTCCACAGACAGATGTGAAGTTATCTGTGGTGTGGGACCATGTTAAAATCTGCTAGAAATGTCCCTGTTTAACACAGTATTTTTGATAATTTTGAATTTGTAGTCCAATGATTGAACATATAAAGAACCCATCACACAATAATCATTTATGTTGAGTAAGTTGTTGAAAACATGATGCTCCCCGGTGGCACTTCACAAATTTCCCTGACTACAAATCACTTATGATCACAAAAATGCAGATTGGACTTTAATACACTTGAGTAAGGCCTGAGATGCTATGTGCCTAACAAACATATAAGTGATGTTATTTTTTAAAAAGCACAGTATGATACACTACAGTGTGATTTGGTGATGAATGCTCCAACAAAGTCTTTGAAGTCTCAGTTCCAGGAAACGTTACTCTTATTCCCAGTAAGTGGTTCATTTGAACCTTTGCATGTTGTAAATTTAATTTCCCTCTTTGCCATAGCCACAAGAAAGCTAAAAAGCAAACTCCTTGCTTATCAGGGAAATTGTGTGGGATTATATGCTATGCCTCATCCATTAACTGATACACCCTAGTGTTATTTTGTTTTCCTTATAAGTTAATGCCTATATATTTCATTTAATTGTTATTTACCTTTTTATAAGCTATTTAACATTCTCTGTGATGAAAGTTTGAGTTATTCAGATTATTTCTTAACAAGGGAACCATTGTGCTGAAGGAGTTTTCAGGCTGGTATGGAAAAATAACTTATGAAAATATAAGAACTGGACTTTGGAGGGCTTCAGTTGAATATACCCAATTTGCCTAGTTCATACCTGAGAGGAGGAGTATAGGTAAAGAAAATGGCAGATATAGATAGTAAAGAAAAGTTAGGCACAGAATAGAGTCAGGAGGGCAATCCAGTGAATACTGAATGACCAAGTTTATTCTTCAACATTCTAATATACCCAAACCAAAAGGGAAAGGGGAGGCAAGAGACTTCTTTACCATGATATATGTAACAAACAGACTTACTTCATTATTTCTCCAAACTCTCAGTAAACTAAGTCTCTTGTTATCTGACCTTGAGGATTAAGAGTAACCGCACCCTAGAACAAGTCTCTTGTTATTCAAATAAGACATCCACACCTTAGACCTTTAGGTCTGATGACATTAACTTTTGAAAAGTAAGGATAGTTTTGAACTCTCTGACCTTAAGTCAAGAAGAACTATAGCCATTTTTATGGGCCCGGGCAATTCCCCCCTTCTAAATTTAATTAACTGATACTTGTACTTCTGTCTTAGGTTGTCTTCTTTTACCTTTAAGCTTTACCTATCATTGAAGCACACATTCTGTCATGTGTGACCTTTCTTGGGTTGCCTGGGGGCAAAAAGGTCTGACCCATCTTTGACTACCAGTCTCTGTATAGAAAAGTTAGGGATAGTGCATAGCTTGATGCCATGTGCCTCTGAGTCAAGTTTTCTATCAAAAGTAGTAACCTGTCTTTGAGGGGCTTCCGTCAGATCCAGCCAACTTGCCTAGTTTGTACCTGAGAGGCAGGGGTTTGGATTGAGGAAAAAGCAGGTAAAGATACTAATGAAAAGATAGAGACACAGAATAGAGTAGGGATGACATTCCAGGGATTACTGAACGCCCCAAGTTTATTCTTCATAGTGTTTATGAACCCCAATTAATAGTGGGAGGAGACAAAGAGATTTCCTTGCCAAGATTCAAAAAATAAGTAAGCATGATTACCTTTTCAATACCCAAAACATCAAGTAACCACACCTTAAAGTATCCTGTTGTCAAGGCAAGATAGACAACAGCCACACCTTAGGCTAAATATCCCGTTCTTAAAGTAAAACATCCATTAGTTACTTCTTAGACCAAATATTCTGTTGTCAAGGTAAGATATCCATGAGTTTAGCCACACCTCAAGCCAAACATTCTGCTGTTTAACTTTGAAAGAGCAATAGTGGGTTTTAACTCTCTGCCCTTACGTCAGGATGAAGGGGGGCCATTTTTATGGACCCTGACATGAAAAGGCTAGAAAGATTATGTAAATAAAGTTCTGTAGAGTTGCAGAATGGAGTATTAATTCTACATGTGAGTAAATGTTTTGTTACTGCCACTAGTGTTGCTTCTGTTATTAATATTCATTGTAACAATGATTGAGACTACTGCTTCATGTCTAGCATTGGCCCAGCATTGAGCAGGGGACATTATTTCACTTTCTTTTGCATCATAAGTCATAGCTATTCCCATCATATAACTTTGTGAAGTTATACTGTCATCAGATCCTTTGAGGTTCAGCAGAATGATTTACATAAGCATCAGGGGGGGCAAAGTAGCTTTGCACCTGGTACACAAGTTGCATCAAAGCCTCTACTGACTGAATATAAAGCCTCCTGCAGTTCCACAGGAGAGAAAGAATTTCTGAAAGATTTCTGAAGGATTGCCAAAGAGACTAACTAGGGAAAGGTATTGGGAGTGAAGCAGGTCCTGAGTAAATGTGTATTGTTTGACATGAGCATGACCCCAATGCCTCAGACGTATTGGAATGACAAAGTCATCCCCTGGTCCCTTGTGTCAGGAGATTGTCAATGTATACAAAAAATGTTGACTGCAGTTTTTTCCCCAAGGTAAGAGTCTGATTTGAAGGGCTTAAAGAAGGAATGTAGAGTGGTACTGGTATCATTTGAATATGCAGATTTAAGGAACAGGAAAGTGTCTACCAATGCTAAATCCTCTACCTACTGTTAGTCCTAGGTTAACAGACTGAATGAAATCCTGGGTGGAGAAGGTGAGGGTGGAGATGGAAGATGAGTTGCTGTATCTGGGAGCTTTAAGGTGTTAGTAGAGAAAAGGGCAAGCAGAATTGAAGGCAGGAAACAAATGAGGCCTAATTGTGTGTCTGTGGTCATGGAAAATACACAAATCAGAACAGTTCTTGGAGAAAAGCTGATTAAACAGGAAAGCACCTTTACAGCATCGATATTGAAAAATGACTACTGAAATTTAAACTCTTAAACAGAGTTTAATTGACTCCTCATGGGGGTCTTTATCCATGAGGAATGACTGGGGTTGGACTAGGGGAAGGCATGAGGGAAGATGGAAGGAGGCTGGGAGGCAGAGGGAGGGTGGGAAGAAGAACTGTGACTGGAATATGAAATGAAATCAAAAAATAAAAAAAATTAAAAGAACAATATAGGAAGAAGATCAGAAGAAAAAATTCAACCCAGAGACTCAGTCAGTGGAGAGCTTGCCTACTTTAGGCAAAGTCCTGGCTTCAGCCTCCAGCGCCTCAGAAACCTGGCATGGTGACACATGTCTGAAATCCCAGAACTTGGGAAGTGGAGGTAGGAGGATCAAAAGCTCAAGGTCAACTTCAGCTATATAGAGAATTCAGTGTCAGCCTGGGCTACATGAGACCCTGCCTCATAAATAATAATAAATAATCTCACAGAAACCACATGCGGGTAGATGGAAAATGTGTTCAATATAGTAAGGCCCAGTATAGAAATAAATAAAAAAAATGTGTCACTAATCTTAAAAGCATAATTCCCTCTTTAATCTTCAACTAGATAAGATTTGACAAAGCAACAGAAAGATTGTATGGCAGAGAAGATGTACAGAAAGCAAGGACAGACTGATATCTCTAGAATCTCAACTATAAACACAAGAATCTGGAATAGCCACGGCTACTTCTTGGTATTCCTGTAATTCCTATAGCACATAGTCAGTCCATAGGTTTTGACCAAGTAAAAAGATATGATGAGGTAGGGGAAAAAGCTAATTATATATATATATGCATAAGTATATTATATTATATATTATTTATATAATATAATTGTATATATTATATTAAATAAATATAGATTATACATATATCATTTAAAAGATTGTTTGCAGGCCTATGTCAAGAGAGGTTTCCAAAAAGCACTGATAGTCATGAGAAGCATGGTGAGTTGAAGAAAAGAGTAACTATTCCACAAACCAGAAAACAAGCTTAAAGGAAGGGAACATGAGGAAAATATAAATAGCTAAATGGTTATTTTAAGTAGGAAAGAAAAGGGGAGAACTGGAGATGAAGATTTCATAATAAAAAGGTGATGGGAGATGCCATTCTGTAAATCTGTCTCTTATTGGTTGTTGAATAAAGCACTGTTGGCCCATAGGAAAGCAAGATAGGTGGGCCTAAGAGTCTAGCAGGATTCTGGGAAAGAGAAACACAAGGAGACATCATGAGGCTGCCATAGAAGTAACAGATCCGGACCCTTTCTCCAGTAAGAGAAACACTTAGATGGGTTAAATACTTAAGTCAGAGCTAGCCAGTAAGAAACAAGCAAAGGCCAACAGCTTCATAATTAATATAGCCTCCTGTGTGTTCATTTGGGACTGATGCTGCTCTGGAGCCAGGCTGGCAGGAAGGCTTTTCTCTACAAAAAGGTACTGAGGGAATCACAAATCAAAGGAGAACCTTGGGCCTGGCTTTCTTTTGTGAAGTTGAGCTGGAGGAACTAAAGCATAGAGATGGATTTTGTACCCCAAGATGACAGTAGGAGATGAGGTGTAGAGTCTTAGCCAGTGGCCTAAGTTTCTGTAGTAATCATTAGAGACTGGAGAAAAGAGGGGGGAGATGTGATAAAAGTTGGCAAGATGTGCTTAGACTGAAGAAATTAATTCTACTGTGTAGCAACATAAAGTAACTAGGACTAGGACTGCAACAACTTAATGTTTCAAAGTATCTAGAAAAGTCTGAAGGCTCATAGGAACGGAGAAGCCAGAAATGGTAATTGCCCTAATTGGTCATTATATTTTTACAATGTCTAAGCATCATATTATATCCTTTAATATATACAAATACTACATCCGTTTTTAAAAGTTAAAATGTTTTAAACAAATTCTGAGCATGTTGCTACATTTTAACTAGAAATGATGATGGTCAAAAAAGGAGGGTTCTTTGAACCAGCCTTGGGTCACCTTTCCCATCATCCCTCTCTCTCCACAATCATCTAATCCCACAACAGCAGCTGGCATATTTATTTCACACCATCTTTTACTGTATTATTTGCATAGCATAGGCTATGTCTTAGACTTTTTAATTTTATGAAACATTCTTATTTCATTAGGCAAAACATTTTCTCACTAGCTGTTTTTAGAGTATTTTCTATTTGGGGGTACCTCCAATTCATTCACATTAAACCTTTTGAAGTCTCTGCTTCATGATGCATGATCACCAGTGGGTACCAAAGATAATGTCAATTTTTTCTTGTTGTAGCAGGTGCTGAGTATGTAAGTGTTTTCTTTAATCTTCCAATCACATCTCTGTTCTCTAATCTTTCCTGCAATGGGTTTGACACTCTGTGCACTCTCCCATTTGCTAGAATGCCAAGCTATTGCACCAAATTCCATTCACACAACAAGCACACAAGAGCATCCAGTGCTGTGTTCACATCAGTACTCAGTACTTTCCAGACTGAATCTGTGCTATCCCAGTATGTGTGAAGTCATACCTTATTGTTGTGTATTCTGCATTTCACAACTGAGCACATTCTGTCCGGTTTTAACCATATTAGTTTGTTTGTTCCCCAAGTGGGGTTTGTGTGTGTGTGTGTGTCTATCTTTAAATTTTATTTACATGTGTGTTTCAAGAGTTTATGTCTTCCATGTGTGTGCTGTATCACAAATTCTAATTGCTCTTAATAATAAAATCCTAGAGTCAGATAGAGGGGTTAGCACTGAAAGATCAGAGAAGCAGAACAACCAGTCACTGGTTCTTACCTCTACTGAATCCTCAAACCAAATGGGCTATCCTGTCTCTAGGAATCATCAGACTGAATGTAATGAGCTCCTGTATCCTCCTGCTTTATAGTCCTCTCTCTACTCAGCCATATCTCTCCTGTTTCCACCTCCCCAGCGCTGGTATTAAAGGTGTGTGACTCCCAAGTACTAGTATTAAAGATGTGAGCCACCACTGCTTGGCTCTGTCTCTCTTTCAGATTTGATGAATCTCATGTACCTCAGGGTGGCCTTGAACTCACAGAGATCTGTCTGCCTCTGCCTCCCAAGTGCTGGGATAAAAGGTGTATATCACCACTGCCTGGTCTTTAAGGCTAAATAGTGGCTTAGCTTTGAACCTTGGTCTTCAGACAAGTTTTATTTGACAGATCCCAAACAAAATAGTGCAAGTGATGGCAAAGTCTAGAAAAGAGCATGGGACTGACTATACAGGTGGTTGTAAGCTGCCTAATGAGGGTACTGGGGACTGAAACCAAGTCCTCTGCAAGAGCAGTAAATACTCATAACTTGTGAGCCTTCTTGATAATCTCTTCTTTGCCTATTTTTATATCGGGTTGTATATGCTTTCCCCTTAAGTCTTAGAAATTCTTTATGTACTAAATATAATTCATGCATCCCAAATATCTGAGAGCATTTTACTTCACATTTTCCTGTTTCTTAACAAATCCCTTGAGATATCGAAATTTCTGTCATTTAAGTATAATCAAATGCAGTAACATTTTCTTGCACGGTATGTGTTCTCTGGTCATAAGAAATGCCCATCTCCCATACTTTTGCTTCAAGAGTTAAACATAATTTTTGCATTAAGATAATTAGTTCTAGGATGGTATGAGTGTTTCTTCTATGTGCCTTAACTATTGTCCTACTTTGTGCCTTGGGGGTATTAGTTCCCCAAAGGCCCTGGATTTGTTCTTCATTGACTGAGGGGTCTATAACTAGTCTGTCCATGATGGCCCATCTACCCTATTTCAGTAGCACTTCATCTTGGTGAATAGAGAGTAATTGCACCCATGCTCCTCATTATCTCCAGAACACGTTCAGGTTATTCTCTATCCTTTGGTTTCCCACATAAAGTTCAGGAGTGATTCCTACCACTCCACAAACCCTTACCATAGTTTTGAATGAAATTGAATCTGCTAAGTTCCTGAACAGACATTTTCTCCTCTCATCCTTCCAACTAGCCACAAGACAGTTGAGTTACTATTCCAACTTAGACACAGAAATCTATATTAAGAAATATCTAAGAATTTTCTCTGAACCATTGGAAAGAGCTGAAATAGAAACTCCGATTTCTGAGTGGCGGTGACCTTTGTGTTTGTTTGTCTCCACTGTGTCTTCCTCAGGTTGTGAGCATTCCTTCACCACAGAGAAGATAAAACCAAGAAGTGCATGGTGAATGAAGAAAATAGGAAAGACTCCAATGTTTCCTTTACCTGAACTTCCACAGCTGGTTTGTTTTTGCCAGTTCTGGTCTCTGTTCCCTTCAGCTTGTCAGTCTTTTATTTGTGTAAAATGGGACTTAAAAAAAACATGGGTCACAGAAATGATGGGACTGACTTCTTTCTCTGCCCTTGCCATGACTTTAGTTAATTTGTGTGGTGCTCTGTGCTAACAACATGCAATCCTTCACATTGACTCTGCTACTGTTTTTGGGAGATAGGGTTAGAAATATTTAAGAAATTTCAATTAAAGAAACAGTTTCATAGAATAGTTTTAAAAATTAATGAATATTCAGTTATGAGCAAAGGATGACCAATAAAGGAGAAATTCCAAAGCAACAAGCTATCTTTAGTATTTAACTTAACTGAAATACCTTCTGGCTGTAATTTGATGCTTATTTCCTTAAGATAGCTTAAAAGCTATGTTTAAAGTTTGCTTTGTATTTAGTATTTCTTCCTTTAGTAAAATTTACCTCTTGACAGACAACATTTTATTTTAAACAAATGGAATATGAACAAATAAAGTCTAATAGTAAAGTTACTAACAAAACTATGAAGGCTACATGCAAAAGAAATTAAAATCTTATTGACTTTACCCACAGGAAAATTTTATAACTTTAATAGTATGTAATGTGATCAATGCTTTATACTATTAAAAGGTGTTAATTTTAATTTAATTTTCTAAAATTGTATTTTTGCTGCTGTTTAAAATAGTGCTATATTTTCTTGAGATAGAAAAAGTCCCGCAAAAATATAATTGTTAGTTCTGATAACTAAAATACTCTGTAACCTGAAAGTTAGGTAGAATTTATAATTGTGGAAACATGTCACTAGAAAAAATAAAGGACTCAGGTGTTGCCTGTTTTCCCACCACTGTCACTAAACAGAACTGTAGGTTCAGTATGTGGGAACATTTCCAAGAGGTAAACCAAACTTCATTCTCCTAAATGGCTCTTGCAGTCTGTAGCTATTGGTACCTCAGGACAGAATGAAGAAAGAGAAAGGGAAACAGGAAAGGGGGCAGACAGCTGGATTAGACTGAACCGTGTATATTAGTGATGGGCAGACTTCAAAGACTTAGAGGTTCATTTTGGACAGGTGCCCAGGGATTCACGGGCTTACCCAAAAACCTTCCATAACTTCTGATTTTAAAATTGAACTGGAATTCTTTTTGAGAGCAGACTTTAGGTCTTCAGTCATATTCCATACTCAAGGCTCATAGAACAAATGTAGGTTAAGAAACTCTTACTTTCTGATCTCTGTTAAATGAATTACTTATTTTAAATAGATACTAGTTTTTTAAAAAAAATGCTGTTAAAAGTAAAACAATAAACAAAATGCTGTTTCTCTCTGAGAGAGATGTTTACCTGATATTTGAGCCCAATTTTAAATGATTTGTCAATAAAGATTTGAGTTTGATTGTGTCTCAATACAATAAATAGATAAAATCTTCATTCCATTCAACTCACTCAGAAGTATTGGCTATGTGAAGTCTTCATCATGTATGAAGCTTTATCCACTGATGTCCAGGAGTGGAAGCCTGAGTGACATGTGCTCAGAGGGACTATCTTATGTAGCTTGTTATAGCATGAGAACATCACGAGGAAATGTGAGAAGGGATGTACCTATCACCCTGAAAATATAGGTATTTTGAACATGTCAGCATGAGCCATTCAAAGAACATGAACATTCTTTGGTCTTAAGTATGTATCTGATTGAACACTTCTCAAATATGTTTGAAAGACAGATTATTAGCAACAAAACCTGCTATGAAAAAAATACTTACATGAAAGTATGAAACAACTATTTTTGAAACAAAAAAGGCAATTTCTGATATCAGTTTTACACTAATAATAAACACAGTGCTAAAGTTTATTAGTATGATTGTTAGTAAGACCTGGTTTCACCCTTGTCTAACAAAAAAAATTAAGAAAGGAGATATGGACTGAATAAGATTTAATGTGACATACCACAAATCTGTCTCTGAATACAACACGTAGTGGTCATGGGGAAGGAATGAATGAATTTACTCATAAGTACATAGAGATTCACAGTCTGCATCACACAACAGGCAACCTCTTATGGTACCACATGTAGATCCTGTATGTTCCCCCTAGGTAATGACTTCACCGTAATTAAGTACATTGGCCAAAAGAACTACAGCTGGGTATAAACTTGCCATTTATTATCACACAATTTTACTTCCCAAAGTTTTTAATCACTAAGGGCTAGAGAACAGCTAGCTGCATTAAGAATCCAAAGTTTCTCAAGCCCTGAAAAGCTGTTGTCATAATGTCTTGTGTCAGTGCACATTATACTTGCAAACATACTGTTCTTTCCAAAATAGCAGTAGCTTACTTGGATCTTTGCGCTCTGCTCTAATAAAAATGTAAAAATTAGGAACAGTTGTTCCATGTCAATCGCACGCTGAAAGCAGATCCTCAGCAGATATGAAATCTGCAATAAGACTGTATCTCCCCACAGTTCTGTCCTAAGATTTTTTTCTAAAGCAAACCTCATTTGATATTTCAAACCCTTTCTAAGACGGCACTTGTAACTTGAACTATTTTGTATCATTTTGTCCATACTCTTACAAAGTTTCTACAATTGTTCTTCTCTTTGTACTTAACTTGTTTTCAAACTTTTTAAGAAACACAATAAATATTTAAAATGAAGGCCAAAAGCACTAGTATCTAGTACTTTCACTCATTCAGTTGATACATGCCAAAAGAGAGAAATGAGTAGCAGGCAGAAGTTAACTTGTTGTTAACACATACACACTTTTTCATTCTCACATTTTCCCAGTTCTATTCAGATGTAGTTAGAAAATGAACAAATATGAGTTTGTTGCTCCTCCTAACCTAGCTTTTAGAAATGCAATTGAGAATTAGTCCTAAAAAGTAAAAACCCAAAAGAGAACAAAAGCTATAAATTGTTCTCCATATTATCAAGAAATTACTATTATATATCTAAGCTATTCTTTTGCTGGAATTCTACAATATTATTATATGAATAATTCATAATATTCTATTTATGGAGTATCTACCTATTTCAGAGTTTGCCTAAGAAGTTTGTCTCAACAAAATGTAATTGAACTCTTTGTGCACATTAAAATAATAGAGATAAGCAAAGCATGATATCATTCATACTGCATGAAATAGGTCATGCTGTTGATGAGCCAGTAACGCTGTCACTTAAAAACTTACTGTCTTGATGTTAGCCCATGTCTACCCAAATACACTGATAGTTCCATACCCACTGACATATTTGGCAAAAACTAGATTATATGTTTTCTCAAAAAGAGGAGCATAAAAGAGTTCTGAAAACTTAGTTTGATAAGTTACAAAACAGTAAACAATTTTAACCTCAGGTCTTTACTCCCAAATTCCTCAGTGAAGAAGCGCCATAGTGCAGTATTTTCTGTGACTTGCAAGAGACATCATGTGCCCCATCCGAAAGCATCTTTGAGACCTTTTTTATCCTGAGACAGACAACCATGCAGAAATAGTCAGCTGATAGCTATGCACAGTGTTAATTCATTGAACAACTTTTAAAATTCACATGCACCATGGACTTCCTAAAGCACATAGCATATAAACTGCTTTGGAAATTGTGTATTGACAAGTTCATAACTTCTTATCTCTATATATTTAAATTAAGACTTCAATAAATAAACCAGTAAATGCATTTATTATTAAAAAGAAATTTCTTTAAAAATTCAAATCTTAACTTATTAAAAAAATAATAAAAGACTTTTTGTACTTTAGTATGCAAGAATTAGATTGCTTGACCCCTGTTTTAATGACTTAATTAGCTGTACTAAAGCCCAGCTGGGCCTCTGCTGACAACATAGCTAGATATTTCAATCAAGCAGTGTTATGGAGAATAAGTAATAAATGCTACCTTGTCGCCATACAGTCCCAAACCATAGTGCATGCTGGTAATGCTAAATTTGATCAGTATGCCTCATATTTCAATTAGTCGTGGTCTGAATCCTTAAAACTGTGTAATGTGTATGAATTCCTGATATCAGATACAGAGTCAGAGGCTCCCACAGTTAGAGCCATTGAGTTTGCTTTTATTAGCGGCCAATTAATGGCAAAAATCTGCATTGCTTTTAAAATTTATAACCTCTCTTCCAGCTGCATCCACCGCTCTGCTTGCCTGTATACAACCAGACCCGTCTCACTGTCGTGAGTCAAACAGCTGCAAACTGTACTCTGTCCACAGAAGGGAAAAATCCTTTCATACAGAAGCTTTTTCAACCTCTTAGAAGTTCTTTTCAAAGCTCAGCAGCACTAGGCACTTTGCGACAATGAGCGATTTAATACAGAGAGAAAGAAATCTACACCAAGGTAGCCTCTTGGGATGTGCTAGGTTTTCAAACGGAGTGAAACCCTACCATTCCCACACCACAGAAGGGCAAGCAAAGCCACTTCTCCTGACCAAGGCTAAGAAAATATAAACATATAAAACCTGACCCGCGTGCAAAATTAACCCATTGACGTCTATGTAGTCATTAAACAAAGTAGTATTACATGAGTTTAACAGGAGTAACTTACATAAAATTTTGGTATTCAAATTTGTGTGCTCAGACCTTAGGTGTTTGTCTAGTAAAACATTTGCAGGGATCACATTCTCCATCAAGAAGAAGCTTATTGCATACCTCAAGATTTCTAGACACTATTTTTAGGAACCAGACTCTTCTGACATGTGATCAGACAGAAGATTTTGGTGTGGTCAGATTTAGTAACGAAGCATAATGGCTTTGTATATTGTCAGTTTTTGGCTTTCAAGACTATAAGGGGCACAGGGCAGCTTTATGCATTATACAACATATGAGACCCTATACCTATTCCTTTGTAAAGTATGCAATATTTTGCAATAGAAAATTCAAAATAATATTTTGGAAAAACTGAAGTTTCTTCATTTAGTTTTTCTAGAAATTGACAAATTTTAAAATATTTTTAAACTCACACACATAAATATTATTGTATTCTATTTTACAACATAGGGACTGATGTAATTTCCCTGGAAAATGTGTAAAAACTACTAACTTTAGTGCAAGACAATAAAAATGCTGTATTAAGATAATACAAACTGCTGCCATGGTTGTTTAAAAACAATAAAATCATATTTTACAAATTTTGACTGCTAATAGCCAGCATACTTTCTAACTGCTTAAATAGTGTAGTAAGACTTATAATGCCACTGTGAAATCATAAGCTAGGACTTCAAAGGCATTGTATCTGTTACAAATTTAATCTTCTCTGCTTTGTCACAACTGATTTCATCCCGGCAGCGAGGAGATGTGACATGACAACATTCTTGTTGTCCTAGACAACCTGAACCAAGCTGTTAAATACCTGCCTGGTGCCCAAGAATGATTACAATAATATTGCCTATGAAATCTCCAACAACTGCCCCAAAAATGTGCAATTAGTCTGTTCCAGTTAATAGAAGGGGAAAAGCATGCTTCGCAATGTTCACAAATTGTAGGCGTTTTAATGACAGGCAGAAATCTGTGCTCCATAATATTCACCATACAGTACCGTGCTCATTGCCCTTAAACCGTATTCTTCTTGTAATACTTTAAATGAATACATTTCACAATTATATGCTGCATGCTAATATATATTTGCATCTCAAGTACATTTTTCCTACATGAGGAAATAATTCTTTCATTAAGTATCGCATTTCTTAGAAAACCGATCCTCACTGATTTTCATTTAAACACAGTGTTTTTGTCTTTGAAATGGCAATTTCAGATAGGTAGCTAGATGCGAGTCCCCACTGCTGCTTCTCGGCTACACACAACACACTGCAGGCAGGAGTAGAGCAGGCACTGAGATGAAGAGTTAAGCACATCTGTGTTTGAAACCGCTCCGCCAAGTAGCTAATGGAGCAAGGCACTGGAATCTCTCTGCACACAGAGGCTTAATTACTAGCCATAAGGTTAAAATCAACTCAGTCATAATGAAAATGGTTAACTGTCAAGGACAACGCTACCGCTATCCCTGAGCATAGACTTGGTAGTTAGATGTTATGTGTGAATATGTGCCCATCTGCAAGGATCCATGTCCTGTAACAATACTGCATTGATAATGATGGACAAGACAGCGCTTTGTATTCAAAACCTCTTATATCTGTAAATCCAATGCTCTGCTCCTGGATCACTTTAACTACATCATCTCTCTACATCCTTTAAATAATACTAGAAAGCATTTCTCCATGAATATTTAATTGCCCGGTTCCATGGTTTAAAGCTGCCACCCAAGAAAAATAAATGCATAGAGAATTATGGCTATTACACTTCTGTAGAAACTGCTGAGAATCCTGGAGTTCCAGCCAGAGATCAGTGTTATATGTGCAGTAAAGACCACTGTAAAGTATAGGTGCTGAACACGAAACCTATGATCGGTCTGGCTCCAACAAATGTAACAGCCTAAATTGATGCCACAAGACAGCATCAAAAATTATGTGGTTTTGTTCATAGCAATTCTGTTCATAAAAATAACAGCCCAAAGATAAGAAATCACAGTTTGCTGGCAAATTTGCAAGAAAACAGAATATACAGACTATAAATATTCTGTATTTTTAAAGAGATGACTTATTTTTATGATACTTTTAGTTCCTTTAGTAGACAATGTCAAATGAATTGGCTAAAACACGTCCTTTAAGCAGAATGGTTGTGACACCATTGAAGGTATATTAAGTTGTCCATATGCGGTTCACACTTGTGACTTTTCTCTGCCATTCATGAATTATGCAATCATGCCTAACTCATGGAAATGAAAGTACATTAACTGCCCACTGCCATGCATTGTCTCTTTCTGTGTCCTTGTACACACATTTCCACAGTCCATTATTCATTGAGGCATCTATGCAAGTGCAAATTCACACATAGAATGTGGAAAATAGTCACATATGAGCAAATAGCAATGACACTTTTATTTATAGATATATAGACTTTGTTCCAAGTAAGCAAAACTGTTGAGGGGTACCTCTATTTGTTTTTATGAGTAACAGGTGGTAAACAAAACAAATACAATAAACATAACAATAAAGGAATGTCTTCACGTGGGCTCTGCCACATAGAAATTGTACCCTTCTTCTTTGAAAGGTTTCAGTTTTTTCACCATTAAAAATATTATTGCTAGCATTTCTTAAAAATCTTACTAAAACACTGTTTTTAGACTGCTGCCAGTATGTTTCTAATTATTCCTCTTCTCCATGTACATTAAGATGTGATGCTAATTCATTCCTAGAAGAAACTACTATTTGAAATAAAACGTTGAGGATAAATGATCATTTCTTAGTTTTTGACTAAGAGCAGTTGTGGAAGAAACAAAAGTTTGATACTTTCTTCCTTAAGTGCTATGCTCATGTGACTCATTGTAAACTCTGACAGGCTGGTGTTGGGAGGACACATTTGTTGGGAAGTTTTAGCCTCAAGTTTTAGGTTAGATAACACCACTGAGGAAATCATTAACAAAGATCTGTGAAGCAGCAAACAATGAGAACTCCTTCTGATTAGCAGCATCTCTAGCATAAACAAAACTGGCCCCATTAAAATAATTCTAATTGAATACAATGAATTTTATCAGACATTCATGTTTTTAATTTGTTTGTAATAAAGATTCCCTAAGATATTGCTTCACCCAATAAAAGCAGGATTTAATGACATGCAAAAGTAAAATACTTCCACAGCATTGATTCTAATTTGGTGGCAGATCATCAAATGTCCACGTTTAGAATTTCTTATAAAAGTTAGTACTGCAAGATAACACATTCAATGTAAATTATATATACATAAAGCTAATTTTGGAACATTATCAAAATTATTGTGTAATCATCTATCCTCTGTTACATATTATTTAAAATTAAAATTGAAACAATGTGGGGTTCATAACGATTTTATTGGAGTTACACATTGAGGATGAAGTATGTACCTAATGTCACAAATTATGCAATATTTTGCAGAAAAGCACACCTTTTCTTTATGACTCTACAGGTTCTTTTTTCTTTCTTATTCTTTTCCAAAATTTTTTTAAATCAGCCACATTTTTGCCTTCATATTTAAAAGAGATTTACATAACCGCATGAAACATTATTAAATATTTTAAGTTGGTTTTGTTATATATTAAGTTCCTCCGTATTTCTCAATTTACAAGTAAATTTCATGATTCTCAAATTTTATAGAGATTAATAAAATGTGAGTATTCCTCTCATCTTAATTAGACACAGTGACTGGAAAGTACAACACTGGCAGCCAGAACAAGATCAATTTCAAAATAAAAACAGTAAAAATAAACAGGTGGAAATATTCTACATTTTAAGCTACTTTATGCAGAAAACACACTGTCGCTAAAAGAAACTGTTCCAAAGATTCAGTTTCTGATGAAGTAAAACAGAAATAAATCGTACTAATACCCAGCACACCATAGTTTCATGCCTTGAAGTTTTGATTCGCCGAAATACTTTTGCTGAGTCAATAGGCATTGCCAACAACAGTTTAGGAGAAATACATTTTCATTACTATACAGTTTATTCACATCATAAATAAGGTGTGACCAGTAGAAGGCACTGTTACAATAAATATATACACACAGCTGCTCATCTGTCAATTGGTTGAAAATTCTGATAAGAGTTTTGCAAACTATTCACGATACAAGTATGCTTTTCACGGAGACGTCAAATTACAAATTTGTCCTGTAAATGTGAAGAAAAGCTCATACTATAAGTCCTTTTGTGTCATTTTTATTCAAGGTTCAGCCCATTTGCAAGTTTATTGCCCTCATTTTTAACTTCCTTACTTCACAAAAGAATTATTATATGGTCACACTTACCATCTTCAACACTGCATTTAAAGGACGTTGCTCTCTTGAGAAATGACTCCGACTGTTGAGGAGTTAGAGATTCATACAGGCTGCTTCAAAACAAGCATCTAGTTTCAATCTGGTTAACCTTTCGAGGTTTGATCATAATTTGCTAGTGCATGCAGGATGCTCTTTTTAATGGAACTGCCTGGACAGCCAAAAACACCTCTAATTAAATCTCTGTCAAACTACAGCTAACGATGTTGTTTAGTTTGTGTTCATATACAAAATCTCTTGAATGCCTCTCCAAGTTTACAAAATCCATGTTAAAGGAGCCAGTACTGCAAAAAAAAATGTTACGGCATATGTTTGGATTTTTGTATTTCGCAGTCCTGACTACTTTATCTGAATTAGATTTAGAGCTTTGTTATGTGTGATAGTTATGATAATATGATCACTGAAGGCATGGAGACAGGGAGATTCAAATCCCTGTGAAAATCCCTTTCTCTATTTCCTACAGCTGCTGCAGCACTTTAATATCTGATAGAATGATGAAAAAGAACAGGCCGAACTCCAGTTTTAATAAAAATTTTAACAGGTCTACATATAGTTATGAAAAATGTTATTTGCAATGCCAATTTTTAATAAAATTTTCTTAAACCAAAGAAAAAATCCTCAAAGGGAAGCTGTTATGAATGTGTTTTTCATATGTACTGTTTAAGGATCTTTAAAGGTTAGGAAAGTGACTGATAAAGTAAGTTCTGGTCCACACAACACAAACTGGAATGTACCTGCACTTTCCCATTTTAATCAAATAAGCAAAGTTTTCGTTTTGTATATTGGATCAGAAGCAAATATTTATCATTTTGCATAATCAATTTTATTATTAACACTAAAACCTCATATTGCTAAAAATGCACCAAAGCCCGGGTACATACCAACGTATTCTTCTTTTGAGTTCTCAATGCCAAGGAAATAGTAGATTTTTCAAGAAATAGAAATTTGGATTCTGAAAGGGTTTTTGAACTTGAGAAGTCAAAGGAAATGGGGAATGTTTATTTCCACGAGGGAAAATAAACACAACAGATACTCATATGAAATGAAATTGA